>NC_062546.1:174675588-174980673 GCF_016906955.1 Phacochoerus africanus
TAAGAATCTGCATTTTTTTTGGAGTTCCCGTCGTGGCGCAGTGGTTAACGAATCTGACTGGGAACCATGGGGTTGCGGGTTCGGTCCCTGCCCCTGCTCAGTGGGTTAACGATCCGGCATTGCCGTGAGCTGTGGTGTAGGTTGCAGATGTGGCTCAGATCCCGCGTTGCTGTGGCTCTGGCGTAGGCCAATGGCTACAGCTCCGATTCAACCCCTAGCCTGGGAACCTCCATGTGCCGCGGGAGCGGCCCAAGAAATAGCAACAATAACAACAAAAGACAAAACAAAAAAAATAAAATAAAAATAAAGAATCTGCATTTTTTAAAAGAAGTTGCTTTTCTAAAAACGCAGTAACGCTGATGGTTTTGATCTGCCTTTGAGAGAGTTGCTATGAGAAAAAATCAAGGAGTTCCCGTCATGGTGCAGTGGTTAACAAAGCCGACTAGGAACCATGAGGTTGGAGGTTTCCATCCCTGGCCTTACTCAGTGGGTTAAGGATCCGGCATTGCCATGAGCTGTGGTATAGGTTGCAGACATGGTTCGGATCCCGAGTTGCTGTGGCTCTAGTGTAGGCTGGCGGCTACAGCTCCGATTCAACCCCTCGCCTGGGAAACTCCACATGCCATGGGTGCCATCCTAGAAAAGGCAAAAAGACCAAAAAAAAAAAAGAAATCAAGTCATTACTTTCTCTTCAATCAAGTCAATAATAGATGTTAATTGGAAACTAATTTCCCCAGGTAAGAAGAATGGAACCTGTGATCATTCAGGTTGAGATATTTTTCTTTCTATCGCACTACTGATCTAATCCTACCTACACTTCAAGACCTGGCTTGAGGCCCTCTAGTGCCTCAACCAGGTCCTCCAACCTACTCTAACATCTCCCTTATCTGAACTTCTACTGCATTTCAACATAGGGCTGCCTATTTTTGTTCTTAATTTTTCACAAGTTGTTCCTTGCATGTGATTTTGTCATAGATCTAAAGTCTAATACAAATGGACAAAGGCGGTCTCGACACTCACAGAGCAAGGAGAAGACACAATGCCCTTTAAAATGAATCCCAGGGGAGTTCCCGTCATGGCGCAGTGGTTAACGAATCCGACTAGGAACCATGAGGTTGCGGGTTCGGTCCCTGGCCTTGCTCAGTGGGTTAACGATCCGGCGTTGCCGTGAGCTGTGGTGTAGGTTGCAGACGCGGCTTGGATCCCGCGTTGCTGTGGCTCTGGTGTAGGCCGATGGCTACAGCTCCGATTGGACCCCTAGCCTGGGAACCTCCATATGCCATGGGAGCGGCCCAAAGAAATAGCAAAAAGACAAAAAAAAAAAAATGAATCCCAAAGATCAAAGCAGAACTAAATTAGTGTGCCTGTGAATGTAACAACAGGTAACATTGGAGTTGTGATCATGAAGTCATCAGATCAATTCATCATCATGTCATTTGGCTGCGGTTCTAAATTTTTCTTGTTTGAAGTGCCTGGCACAAGATAAAGAGACTTTGCTATGAGCAGCAGTAGATGATTTACCCTTTTCTGGTATTTTTTTTCTAGATAGAAATTAGTTTAAACTCTGCTCAAGATATTTCCAGATTGGATGTTGCTAGCATGTCAGGGTGGCTGAGTGGTCTAAGGTGCCAGACTCAGATTGGATGTTGCTGCATAAAACAGACTAAAAATGATATGGTGGGGACTATGGAATAGCAATATGAGGAATGCCACAGACCCTCTCCCTAGGGAAATACCATTAACTACTAAAAAGTATAAAAGAACAACAGTTTAAATTCTCTGAACATTTTCCAAATAACATGTCAAATGGAGAGACCTTAATTTAAGAAAATCTACCAAATCTTAATATAATATGAATAATGTAAGTCCAAGAACAATCACTAGGAAAATAATTTCAAGAAATATAGTTAAAAATCTTTAAATTAATTAATATTTTAGACTAGAAAAGGCTCTTTTAATACAAAAGAAGGCAGGAAAGGAGAAATAGAGGAGCAAAAAACATGTGAGACATGTAAAACAAAAAAGAAAAGTATCAGACATAAATTCAACCCTATCAATAGAAACACTAAATATGAATAGACTATACAATCCAATCAAAAGAACGCGATTGTCAGACTGGACAAGAAACAAGATTTAACTATGTGGTTTCTGCAGGAAACATATATTAGATTAAAAAATGCAAACACGTTGAGAGTAAAAGGATGGGAAATAGTAGATATACCATGCAAACAGCAACCATAAAAGAACTAGAGTGTCTGTACTAATATCAAACAAAATAGACACTAAAACAACATCACTATACTATAAGATTAAAAATACATTTTATATTATGTATCTTTTATAAGATAACAGACATTTATAATGATAAAAGTATCAATTCATCAGGAATATATGACAATTATAAACTTATACACACCTAACAACAAAGCAAAAAGGTTTCTTTTGCTTCAAAATACATGAAGCAAAAAAGTTAACCAATCATTCAACAATAACAGTTGGAAATTTCAACACCTCAATTTCAGTAATAGATATAACAAGAAGAGAAAAGACAGCAAGGATATACAAGACTTGAACAACATAAACCAATTAGACCTAAGAGACATCTAAATAGCACCCCACCCAATAACACATTCTTCTCTAGCCCACAAAGAACATTCTCCAGGATAGAATATATGCTGGGCAATAAATCAAACCTTAATAAATTTAAGGGAGTTTAAATCTTATAAACTGCTTTCCAACCAAATTGGAATTAGATTAGAAACCAATAGCATAAGGATATTTGGAAAATTCTATGAATATGTGGAAATTAAATATGCATTCCTAAATAATCAAAGTTAAAGAAGAAACCATAAGAGAAATAAGGAAATACTTTGAAATGAGTGAAAATTTCACAACATTCCAAAACTTATACGATGGATTTAAAGTAGTGCTTAGAGGAGTTCCCATCATGGCACAGCGGAAACAAATCCAACGAGGAACCATGATATTGTGGGTTCAATCCCTGGCCTCGCTCAGTGGATTAAGGATCAGGCGTTGCCCTGAGCTGTGGTGTAGGTTGCAGACGAGGCTCAGATCTGGCCTTGCTGTGGCTGTGGTGTAGGCCAGCAGCTGTAGCTCTGGTTGGACCCCTAACCTGGGTGCAGCCCTAAGAAAACAAAAGACAAAAATAGATTAAAAAATAAATAATAAAGTAGTACTTAGAAATAAATTTATAGCTATAAATGCCAATGTTTAAAAAAAAGAGTGCAAATCAATAGCTTGAACTTCCATCTTAAAAACTGGAAAGAAAGAGAAGACTAAACCCAAAGAAAGAAGAAGTAAAGGTATAATAAAGAATAGAGCAGAAATAAGTAAATTAAAGAACAGAAAAAACATCAACAAACCCAAAACTTGGTTCTTTGAAAAGAACAACAAAATTGAAAAATATTTAGCTAGACTGACCAAGGAAAGGAAGAAAACTTAAATTAGTAAAATCAAGATTTAAAGAGAGACATTGCTACTAACCTTAAAAAAATAAAAATAAAAATAATTGTAAGAGAATCTATGTTACACCATTGGTAATGTATCGCAATTCTTAGATATTCTTCTCTCATTTTTCTCATTCATTTTTATCTATGCTTTCCAGTTTTAGATGTTTCTATTTTCTAGCTCTGATTCTGTGCTCAGCCATGCCCAGTCTACTTATGAGCCCATTAAAGGCATTCTTCATTTCTGTATGGTGTTTTTTATCTTTAGAATTTTCATTGGATTCTTTCTTATAGTTTCCATTTTCTCTGCTGACATTACCCATCTGTTCTTCCATGCTATCCACTTTTCCACTAGAGCCCTTAGCATGCAAATCAGTTATTTTAATTCCCAGTCAGATAATTCCAAGATCTTGGCCATATCTGAGTCTGGTTCTGATGCTTGTTTTGTCTCTTCAAACTGTGGTTTTTGCATTTTAGAATACTTTATGATTTATTTTTTGAAAACCATACATGAAATACTGGATAAAAGGAACGGATGTAAATAAGCCTTTATTGTGAGGTTTTATATTTATCCAGCTAGGAGTTAGCCAGTGTTCACTGTTTGTTGTAACAGTGGGTACAAAACGCTAAAATTTACTTCAGCGTCTTGGTTTTCATTTACCTGCTGTCTCTGGGTTTCCTAGATGTTCCTTCTTAGAGTCTGAGCCTTGTAGTTCTTTCACCTACAATCTGCTGTTGTTACACAGAAGCCTGATTCATACAGTGTTAAGGTGTGGTAGGAGGGGACGCATTCTCTAATCTTATGATTAGGTCCCAGGCTTTTAGTGAGTCTGTGCCCCTGGGCTGTGATGTTCACAAGGGCTTCTCAAGTTTTTTCCTCCCTGCAGGTAACACAGGAAGGCTAGTGATGGCTGGAGTTAGCTATTTCCCTTCTTCCACATCAAGGGTTAAGAGGGCTAGAGCTGCATATTTTTCTCTCTCCAGGTTGACTAGACTCTGGCAAAAAAAAAAAATAGTTTCTTTTGAGGGAAAACTTTTAATAAAAAGCTCAGAATGCTCTGGGAATATTTCAAAATGTTTCCTTTTTCTCTCTCCCTGCTACACGTACAAGGAGATCCTCCAATATTCACCCCAAAACCTGGGGGAACGATGAGGTTCCTGGAGGTAAAACTCATAAAAGTGTGGGAACCTCCCCAAGTAGGGGCCCCTGGAGTTTCTAAGGCTCACGCTAGTCCACGTTGCGCCTACAGCAATTCATAAATTAGTTTTTCAGTTTTTATCCCAGTACTAGCTCCAGTGATTGACTTCTGCTTCTGGGCTTCTCCTCACAGGAAGCCGTGATTCTTGGTATCTGCCTGTCTCTCCAGTTTTGGGGGTAGTGGTTTGATCTAGGACCTCAATTCTCTGAAGGGTCTAAGAATTGTCCATTTTCAGTTTGTTTGCTTTTGTAAGGATGACAGTGATGATGGCTTCTAAGCTCTTTACATGTTGGACTACGAACTGAAAGTCATAAGGAGATATTACCAACAATTATATGCTAACAAAATTAGATAAGATAGACAAACTGGGAAAATTCCTAGGAAGGTGCCCAAGATAGAATAATGACCTTTAATTTAAATATCCAACTGCAAAGATGGTGCCTCTTGAAAAAAATGTAAATGATAACAAATACTTGAAGTCCTTTATGGTTTGGCTAAATCTAGTCCTCATGATTATATGGCTGGACTTGGCACAATTTTGACATAATGTATCTACTGCAAGCTTTCCATTTCATCATCCCATACATATAAGCTTGACTTCAATGGCAGAATCAGGGAGGTATAGCAGTCTAATCTCTGCCCTAAAAGGAAGGGGGCAGGTGTTTTGGGAGAGGAGGGACTACAAATATAAGAGTATTTAAGGATATTGTGTTACAGTGTTTCCTGGTGTGTTAACCGCAGAGCAAAGTAGGCTCATGTCTTTGCCTCCTTCACACTGAAAAGTTGCAGCTCAAAACCGGTCACAGAGTCATTTTCAGGGCGGTTGAATTTCAGTCTGGCTTCTATGATCTTAGCATCTGTAATCTTTGTCATCTTGGTATAAGATTTCCAGGAATGTGTTCTTAATTAATATTTCATTAAAAACACACATAGGTCTTTAAATAGCCTACTAACTATAACTAGTCAACTGTTTGGGGGCTTTTCCATAACTTAGCATTTTGCATGTATTAATTTTCCTTTGCAAATAGAGGTCAGATACTGTCTTATTTTTTCTTTTGTAGCTTTAATAGCAATTCTGCAGAGTAGATGTAAAAGAAAAAATTTTAAATAATAGCAGTTTGATTATTGAGAATGTTATCTTGCAGAGAATATTACTTATACTACTGCTACTGCTATTACTAACTGCACTTATTTTATTATTAAATACAATGGCATTTATTAAGCACTTACTTGAACTAATTAACTTTCACAGGACTTTAAAAGGCTCATCTCAACAATGAGGAAACTCATAAAGGTAAAGTAACTTACCCAACATCACACATCTAGTAAGGGATGAAGCCAAAACTTAAAACTCATATTCCGGTCAGTGCTTTTAAACAGCTTGCTGGCATTTTGAGGATAGCCTCTAAGTTATTATATTCATCTGGAGCCGTGGTGACTCCATTATGAGGCCTAGTTACTGCAATCACTAGAAAAGTACACATGGGAATTCCTTGGTGGCCTAGTGGTTAAGTATCCTCGGACTTGCTTCTGAGAGTCAGATGAGTGATTGTATCTAAAAACTATCCCAAGACTCCACTTTTTGTTGTTTTGATATTTGCACAGTCCCTTTGTCCATAGAATAAGAAAGCACTGGGACAGGTGGGGGCAGGGATGGACTTGGGGGCTGGGACTGGCATGTGCACACTGAGGTATATGGAATGACTGGCCAATGAGGACCTGCTATACAGCACACGGACATCTACTCAATATTCTGTGATAACATACATGGGAATGGATATATGTATATGTATAGCTGAATCACTTTGCATAAATTAACACAACATTGTAAATAACTATACTCAATAATTTAAAAAAGAAAGAAAGAAAGAGATGGGACACAATGGGAGCAGCAGCATCTCTGCAGTGCCAGGATGTAGGTTCAATCCCTGGCCTAGCACAGTGTTAAAGGATCCAACACTGCCACAGCGGTGGCATAGGTGGCAACAGTGGCTTGGGACTGGTCCCTGGCCTGGGAACTCCATATGCTGTGGGGCAGCTGAAACAAGGGAAGGAAGGAAGGAAGGAGGAAAAGAAAGAAAGAAAGAAAAGAAAGAATCCTAGGGCTGGATTTACAGAATCCTTTAGTACTCAACATAGAACCATAGGCCTGGCCGGCACGTCTTCATCATGAGGAGATGAAAGAGAAGGCATGGGAACTCAGAGAGACTGTGAGTTTGAAGAGAATGGGTTCCCCTGTCATGGCCAAGGGAGTGGATACCCCTAGAGACCTGCTCGTCACATTTCAGGGTGTCTGCAAGAATGAGAGGCTGACATTTTCATTGGTCAGCTCCTCAGCCCTTGAGCTTCCTAGGCTGCCCAGGTAGAAACAACTGAAGACAAATGGCCAGACTGAGAGTGCCAGTTTCCAGAAGAACTAAAGATGGATCTAGCTTTGCCTATAGGCCCAGCAATGAGGCCATGAAGTATAGACACTGGGCTGCAGGCTTCTCTGACACCACTGAGGCATGGGCCAAGCTAAAGAGACATCAGGGGACATAGCACCAGGCCACCAGCTTGGGGGATGTCCGAAAGATGTGGTCCGGGCGCACAAAGCTCAGAAGCTGCTCAGCTTCCATCAACAGGCCCCCAGGGGCTTGTTGGGGTTTCCAGTCTTCCATGCCAAGCTCAAGGTCAAAAAGCTGCACCAATGTAATGACCTCCTGAAAAGAGGCAAGCAAGCTCCCCACTGGCCATCAGGTAGGAAGAGCCTTCCCTCCCTCCCTACCTCTCACCACAGAGGGAAAAGCATAGGGAAGGGAGGGTATAACATGAAGGCAGAACACCCCTTTACCTCCTCTCCAAGCCACTGGGGCCATGAACACAACCAGCACAGGGAGGAAGGCAAAGAGCCTTGGGTGGACTCTGAGATTGAAGTTGAAATTGCAAAATGAATGAGAGTAAATTCCAATAACCAGAAAGAGACTGTCTTAATAAGCAGAAGTAGGTGAAAACTTACAGAATCCAACTGAGAAGTTGCTAAGGAACCTGCTGCAGCAAAGAAAAGGAGGGGTCACAGTGGACAGAGAACAGCAGGCAGGAGCTGTTGGAAAAACGAAGCTGTTGCAAGTTTATTCACCAATAAGGTGAGACCTCTCTATCTAAGCCATGATGCACCGAGGAACTTAAAGCACACCTGTCTTTCCATATGGTCAAGGTTGCAACGGTGGTGATTACGTATAGAGCCTCTAGAGTCAGGGAGAACAGGGCGTGAGACCCAGCTCCACTGCTTGCTAGTGTAGTGATCTTGGGCAAGTTCAACTCCTCTGTGCCTCAGGGTCCTCATTTGTAAAATCAAGATATTATCGAGTTCTGATGAAGATAACCAAAGCGTCTGATTAATGGTGGATACCTAAATGTTAACTATTGTTCTTACTGTTGATCTCTGCTCAGAAACCCATAGTATGTTCCAGAGGCTGCCATCTTCCTCCTCATTTAGCACTCCTTCTTCTCTTTCTTCTCTTGGCTTTCTTGCCACCATCCTCTCCCACCTTTCCTTCTTAATCTTGTTGTCAGCACCTTGCCATCTACTGACAACTTTGGGCTCAGTCCCGGCCCTCTCCCTTCTCCCCTCCACAGTCTACATTCATTCTCACCTCCTCCAGGACCACAGCTCCCAACGACACAGCTCAGACTCAGGTGGTTTTCTTGAGCCTTGGGCTTCCAGACCCACGGCTGACTTGACAGCCCCCTAGATATCTCAGACCTAAGATGTCCCAATGTGAGCTCCGTGTCTGCTCTCCCCCAATACTCCCTACACCTGGTCTTCCCTTCCATCAGCCCAGCCACTTGCTCAAACCAGAAACTTGGCGTAATCCTCTAAATCTCTCTCTCCACCACCCTCCACCACCACTCCATCACCAAGTACTCTTTACTCTACCTCCAAAACATATCCTCAGTCCAGTCATTTCTCACCCAAGTTCATGCCCACCACCCAGCCCTTGGCTCTCAAAAGGCAACAGCAACAGATTCCTCACTAGTCTCCTTGCTTTCACTCCCTTTTACTTTATGCAACATACATATAACAGAAAATTTACCGTTTTAATCGCTGTAAGGTGATTTTAATCAGCGACATTTAGTACATTCACAAGGCAACCATCACCTCTACCTGGTTCCAGAGCAGTTCATCACCCCCAAAAAAACCTCATGTCCCTTACACAGTCACCCCATCCTTCCCACCCCTGGCCCCAGGCAACCACTAATCTGCTGTCTCCATAGATGTATCTGTTCCTGACAGTTCACATAAATGGAATGGCACCACAGGAGACCTTTTGTGTCTGGCTCTCTCCCTTTAGCATCATGTTTTCAAGGTTCATCCACAGGACAACACGTATCAGAACTTCTCTCGTTTTTATCCTCTTGCCCCCATTTAGTTTCACAAAGATGCCAGAGAAATCTCATAAAAATATATTATTCTCTTGTTTGAAACTTTTTACCAGCTGTCCATCATCCTTAGGTTAAAGCACTAATTTCTTTTTTTATCCAAGTATAGTTGATTTACAATGTTTCTTCAATTTCTGTTGTACAGAAAAGTGACCCAATCACACACTGTGCTGTACAGCAGGACCCCATTCTCCATCCATTCCAAATAGAATAGTTTGCATCCAAAAACTCCAAACTACCCGTCCATCCCACTCCCTCCCCCAAAGCACTAATTTCTTAACTTGACCTTCACAGGCCTGCATCCCGTGGCCTTTGCCTATCATTTTACCATCCTCTTTCTCATCATTTCCCCAAAGCTCCCTGTTTGCAGCTCCACTGATCTTTCTTGGCTCAACTGAAGATTTTCTCTGTGTGCTTATTTCTTCTGCCTGAGATGCTCTTCTCTCTCCTCTTTGCCTTCCTTGGAGAAATCTCCCAAGCCCCTTAGTCTAAATTACTGTGCCCTGGTTCCCCTTGTGGCGCAGCAGGTCAAGGACCCAACATTGTCTCTGTGAGGATGCAGGTTCGACCCCTGGCCTTGCTCAGTGAGTTAAGGGTCTGGTATTGCCTCAAGCTGCAGCATAAGTCACAGATGCAGCTCAGATCCAGCGTTGCCATGGCTGTGGCGTAGGCCCCAGGGGCAGCTCTGATTTGACCCCTAGCCCAGAAATTTCCCTATGCTGCAGGTGTGGCCATAAAAAAATATTAATAAATACATTAAAAATTATTTTGCTCCACTTTTTCCAAGTTACCCTGTCATCTTGCTTTAGAGCACACATTGCCCTTTGTCCTTAAGCAGTTGAGTATCTAGTTAATGTGCACTTTCCCGGCTGGACTGTAAGCTCCATGAAGTCAGGAACCAAATCTTTCTCCTTTACCAGTGTTATCTCAGAGCCATGCCCCGTGCCCCCTACATAGTGTTTGCTCAGAAAAGATTGGTGACTGAGTGAATAAATGGGTTTTCCAGAACAGAAAGAATGGGAAGCAGTAATGTGACCACCTCTGCTTTTAGCTTAATCTAACACCACTCAGATGGGCCTCCCCACTCATTTGCCCTTATCATCATCGCTATCACTTCCTGCTGACCTAATGGCAGCTGCACTGTGGCAGACTCAGGAAAAAAAATAAAAGAAACACTTTCTGGGTAATTTCAGATCTCCTCCTACAATTTTCACTCCAGGCAGCTAGAAACTATAGAGACCAGCAGCCAGCCCAGGAAGAATGACAGCCAGGGACCAGGAAGAGGCTATGCAATGATTTCCTGGCTTCTAGCCTTTCATTGGTCAAGTCACTCTCAGAACCACAGTCCTCAAACATCCCTGTTCATAGAGCTCTTTGGGGAGAAGAGCTCTTAGCTCCTGCTCACCCTCCTGAAAGAAACAGAGAAATAGAGAATAATGGCATTGCTTTAACTGAGACACCAAATGAGGAGCCGGCATAAGTAATCACTAATTCACACAAGCAACAAAAGCTTAACTTTAACATTCACCCTGCAGGAGACCAGCCTAGCAGACCACCAGGGAACCTGGACCACACTTCAAGAACATCTCTCTAAAAGGATGTGGGAATTTCCTGCTAACTTCCTGGTGTCTCCTATTGTGGTCCCAGATGAAACCCTACCCCATTTAGCTAGAATCATTTTAACGAAGAGCAGAGCCAGCCCTCTCTGGGTAGCTCACCACTTTCTTCACTGTCGCCCCACCACCCCTGCCTTTGGTGGGTCTGTCAGCTGGCATCATCTTCCTCCTCTTTTGATGTGGTTTCCCCATCTGCACATGTCCTGGTCTGAGCACATCTGGAGCTAACGAACTAGGTCCATTAGTTCTAGTTCTCCAGGGCTTAAACACAATCAGTGGCCACAAGTGGGCTTTAAAAACAATATGAGACCACAAATAGAGCTTTTAACATCCTTCACCCGGGTTTACCCCTGCAAAGGAGCCCCAAGTCCCATGGAATGTTGGGTAATCCATTCAGCAAGTCCAGCAGCAAATATTTGCTGAGCCTCACCAAGTGCCAGGCACTGGTTTAGGGGCCAAGGATACAGTGGTGAAAAAGACAGACACAGTCTTTGTCTTGATGGAGCTTATAGCCTCTTGGGAATAAATAAATAAATTGCCTCACAGCTTGGTCATTGCTGTGATAAGGGAGATAAGGGATCCTTGGGAGCTCACTGGAGGGACCATTCATCAAGACTTGGGGAAAAATTGTATTGGGGAAATAACTATTAAAAAAATAAAAAATAAATAAGACTTGAGGAAAGAAGTTAGAGAAGGGAGTTCTGTCGTGGCTCAGTGGTTAACGAATCTGACTAGAAACCATGAGGTTGCAGGTTCGATCCCTGGCCCTGCTCAGGGGGTTAAGGATCCGGTGTTGCCATGAGCTCTGGTGTAGGTTTCAGACACGGCTCGGATCCGGCGTTGTTGTGGCTCTGGCGTAGGCCAGCGGCTACAGCTCCAATTCCACCCCTAGCCTGGGAACTCCATATGCCCCAGGAGCAGCCCAAGAAATGGCAAAAAGACAAAAAAAAAAAAAAAAAAGAAGTTAGAGAAGGCTGCCTGAGAGAAGCACGTCTAAGCAGAGAGGTGAAAGATAAGTAGGAATAACAAATGAAGTGGATATGTTGGAGTGAAAAGTATACAAGACAGAGGGAACACATCTGCAGCAGATCAACAGTAAAAGAATTTAAGGAACTAAAATGAAGTTTAAGCTGGACAGTAGGGAGAAGAGTTAAGAGAAATGATGCCGAAAAGATAAGAAGCAAACAGGTCTCGTGGGGTCTTCTGAGTTACTTCAAAGAGTTTGACATTTATTCTGAAGGTACTGAGGAGCCAGAACGGGATTTGAAACAGGGAGGGAGAAATTAGCATTTTTCAAAGACTGCTTTGCCTGCAATGTGACCAATACCCCATAATGGCAGTAGAGACCAGTTCGAGGCTCTTCCAAAGCCAAGTGCGTGATAATTGATAATTGCCTCTGCTAGCATAGTGGGCATGGGGAAAAGAGGACGGAGCTATTTCAGAGCAAGAGGACTGGGTGACAGGATGGGTGGGGGGTGGAAGGAAAGGGATGGTGATGACCTTCTGGCTCCAGCAAATAAAGACGGATCGCATAATTCATGGGCAAAGAAAACCCCAGAAGAGGAAGAGGTTTGCATGGATACTAACAAATTCAGTTTTTCACATGTTGGTTTGCAGGTGCCAGAAACACATCCACATGTGGTTGTCATGTAGAAGTTGGGTCCAGACATCAGGAGAGAAATCAGTTGGTTCTACAACTGCATTTGGGAGTTAAGACCATATATGTGCCTTTTGAAGCCATGGTAGTTAAAAATTCTCTCAGGGAAGCCACTTTTTTTGGTTTTGTTTTTTGTCTTTTTAGGGCCACACCCTCGGCATAATGGAGGTTCCCAGGCTAGGGGTCAAATCAGAGCTGTAGCTGCCGGCCTACGCCACAGCCATAGCAACGTGAGATCCGAGCCGAATCTGCAACCTACACCACAGCTCACGGCAGTGCCAGATCCTTAACACACTGAGCAAGGCCAGGGTCGAACCTGCATCTTCGTGGATACTAGTTGGATTCATTAACCACTGAGCCACGATGGGAGCTCTGGAAACCACTTCTTAATGGAAGTTACAGTGAAGCAGAACCTGAAGGGGAAGTGAAATGAACAAGGAAAGTAGAGGAGTCAGGAGCAAAGCATTCCAGACAAAGGGCCAGAACTAAGAGAACTTGGGAAAGTAAAATCAGGTGAGAAGATGAGAGGGCCCCTAGGATAGAACTCATAGGAACACCAACATTTAAAGAGTGGGCAGAAGAAAAGTCTGAAAAGGAGACTAAAGAGTGAGAAATAGGAGAAAAACATAAAAGTCAGGGAAATCAATAATTCAAGAGAACAATGAACAGGGTCGACGGGGGCCAGGAGGCTGCATCCCCAGTGTCTGGAACAGTATTCCATAAATAGTTGTTAGACGAAAAAAAAAAAAAAAAATGTCCACTGAATTTAGCAACAGAGCTCACTGGTGACCCAGAAAAAGGCCTTTCACTAGCGTGGGACCAGCTATGGTGGAATGAGGAGTGAATAATGGGTGAGGAAGTGAAGGCCGACAACCCCTTCGAGTTTGGGCTAAAACCCCACGTCCTCACCACTACTGAAAGAGGCCCCTGCCCACCTCTCTAAGTTCAAACACAAGCAGACCTGGTGCCCTTACCCTCTTGCTCAGTAGGACTCTGTCACATGGTCCCTCTTTCGCGTCCCCTTCCAAACGCAGGGTCCTCACCCACACTCTTCTCTCTGCTGGAGTTCACTCCTCCCTCTGCCCCAGCCCAATTGGCAGCCCAACCAACTTCTACTCATCCTTCAAGATGCCACTGTCCCCAGGGAAGGCTCCCTAACCCCACCCCCAACCCACCCCCGTCCCTGCCCCGCCCATCCTAGCCCCGCCTCCCATTCCCCCTGAGATTAAGTTCCATCCTTCCAACATCCTGTTGCACACCACACTTTCCCAAACTATCCCTTAACCCAAGTGCAATGAACTATTTGTGTTATAATTAAGGTTGATCTCCCCAACAAGACCATAAGCTCCCCACCTAGGCTCCAAGTACCCTGAGCGCGGGGACTGAACCCCCAGGCCTGAAACACTGAGTGACACATGGGAGGTACTCAATAAATATGGAATGAATAAATTAATAAATGAGTAAGTAAAGGGGCAAAATAGGAGTCTGAAGGAGCTGAGAGGGCAAGGAAGGGCTCTTTGTATGGGACACATGAAGGCTTGTTGAAATGTTCATGCAAAGGGGCCAGTGGAGAGGCAGAGGAGGTAATTCAAGAGGTGAAGAGGATGCCAACCATCAGTTGAAACAGGTGGAGGCTTGGTCCTTAGATGGGAGGAGAAGCACCTTTTTTCACTGAAGCAGGAGAGAAGGGAGGAAGGGTGAGGATATAGGCTTAACGGCAGGAAGTTGGGGGATAGCCTGTCTACAGGCTTGTTCTCTCTGTGAAATCAAAGTTAAAACCTTGGTTTCGCTTGATGCTCAACAGCCCCATGCGTATTTGAAGAGTCTCTTCAAAATTTTCTTTGAAACAGAAAAAAGTTAAAAGAGCCACATAAACAAAGGAGATGGAAGAAGAGGATGGATTTGAGATACATTCTAGAGATATCAGGTGATAAATTGCATGTGAAGAGGATAGAGGAAAATGTGTACTGTTTATCTTTTTAATATAGTTTTTGCCAGGGTTATAGAGATATAATGTAAAGGGTCAAATAGTTTTATAAGACTACTTACCGTCATAAGTAGCTGTCTCGGCCCCCTTCATCTTTTCAAAGAAGTGACTGGTTTCCATTCTTTCTGTGAGTTCTTTTGGTGTTTCTATCCAATATCAATAAATAACACATGGAGTTCCTATTGTGGCTCAGCGGAAACAAGTCTGACTAGTATCCATGAGGATGCATGTTCGATCCCTGGCCTCGCTCAGTGGGTTAAGGATCCGGTGTTGCTGTGGCTGTGGTGCAGGCCGGCAGCTATAGCTCCAATTCGACCCTAGCCTGGAAACCTCCACGTGCTGGGGGGTGCAGCCCTAAAAAGACAATAAATAAATAAATAAATAACCCTTTTGTTTCTCTAATTCCTGATTATCCTGTTTTAGGTATTAGGCATGGACTTCCCACTACAGAAGAAGGGGATTTAGCCTTTTATTTTTTGGCCAAATGCCTTCTACCCTAACATACACATGCACTCCTCCTGCCCCCAATCCCCTAAGACACTGCATTGATTTTCAGATAAATTAATATTCTGGTTTCTATCTATGACTAAGTAAATGCAGTTTACAGATGAGCCATGGACTAGCCTGTGATAACTTTCCTTGTCTGCACACAGTTTTTCTGTCTGAAGTTAATAGTTATATTATTTTTCTCTCTTGTTATTTACATTGTTACCACTCATTCAGCCCCAAGTTCTCCTCTTCTCCATATATTTGGATACAACAAAGAGTTGCTCAATTTCACTTTCCTGAAGAAATCTCTCCTGGGTGCTCCTGACCTGCTCCAAGTTGCCCTTAGCAACTTAGTTCTGGGTGCATAGCTATTGCTAGTTCTGTGGTTCCTCTCTCCTCTCTCCTTTGCTGAGTCTTTTGTTTCCTGTCTCCCATGTCTTCCTCTCTTTTGGTTTCCACCCTCAGTTGCTCCAGTAGTTTCCTGAGAAAGGTGCCAAGGAAGTAAAACGATTGAGGCCCTGCCTGACTTACAATGTCATTCTCCAGAGTAGAAGAAAATTTATACACGGAACCATCTCAAGAGAGGCAAAGAGGCATCTATAAAATGCAACATAAACTCATGGCTTAAAAGAAACCCTCAGGAGTTCCTGTCGTGGCGCAGTGGTTAACGAATCCAACTAGGAACCATGAGGTTGTGGGTTTGATCCCTGCCCTTGCTAAGTGGGTTAACAATCCAGAGTTGCTGTGAGCTGTGATGTAGGTGGCAGATGCCGCTCGGATCCAACGTTGCTGTGGCTCTGGTGTAGGCTGGAGGCTACAGCTCCGATTGGACCCCTAGCCTGGGAACCTCCATATGCCACAGGGCAGCCCAAAAAATAGCAAAAAGACAAAAAAGAAAAAAAAAGAAAGAAACCCTCATTGGAGTTCCCATCGTGGTGCAGTGAAAACGAATCCGACTAGGAACTAGGAGGTTATGGGTTTGATCCCTGGTCTTGCTCAGTGGGTTAAGGATCTGGCATTGCCATGAGCTGTGGTGTAGCTGTCGTGAGTTGCTGTGAGCTGCTGCGAGCAGATGCAGCTCAGGTCCCGAGTTGCTGTGGCTGTGGCGTGGGCCAGAGGCTGCAGCTCCTATTAGACCCCTAGCCTGGGAACCTCCACATGCCCCCAGTGCAGCCCTAAAAAGACAAAAAGGAAAAAGAAAAAGAAAAGAAACCCTTATTGAATAATGATGCACAACAGCCAAAAGGCGGAAACAACCCAAGTGTCCATGATCAGATGAATGGGTTAACAAAAGGTGGGGTAGCCATACAATGGAATATTATTCATCCACAGAAAGGAATTCAATTCTGATACCTACCACAACATGAATAAATCTTGAAAACATTATGCTAAGGAAAGAATCTACATGCAAAAGAACAAATATTGTATGATTCCACTTTACGAAATATCTAGAATAGGTCAATTTAGAGAGACAAAGTAGATTAGAGGTTACCAGGACCTGGCAGGGGGAGGGAGGAGAGAGAAACGAGGTGTTATTGCTTAATGGTTATGAAGTTTTTGGGGGGGAGATGAAAAAGTTTTGGGGAAACGTAGTTGTGATGATTGCACTGTGAATGTAATTAATGCCACTGTATTGTATCCTTAAAAATGGTCAAAATTGCAAAGGTTTTTTTTTCTATATTTTACCATTAAAAGAACTTTTAACTCAGCAAATTAGGAAAAAAGAAAACTTTCTTAGTCTGATAACGAGTAGCTATAAAATAATGACTTTAAAAGGTCATCCTAAATGGGAAAACATGAGAATAATTTGCTTTAAAATAAGAAATAAAGGAGTTCCTGTCGTGGCGCAGTGGAAACAAATCTGACTAGCATCCTTGAGGACAGAAGTTCAATCCCTGGCCTCACTCAGTGGGTTAAGGATCTGGCGTTGCCGTGAGCTGTGGTGTAGGTCATAGACGCGGCTTGGATCTGGTGTTGCTGTGGCTGTGGCGTAGCAAAGGGGTTTGGGGAATAGCCAAAACTTTTATGAAGAAGATGAGCATGGAAGGAAGACTTGTCCCATTACATATCATGTTTTTTTGTGAAACTACAGTAATCAAGACAGGATGAGGGACTTACCATTGCGGCACATGGGAAATGAATCCAATTAGTATCCATGAGGATGCGAGTTTGATCCCTGGCTTCACTCAGTGGGCAGGGAATTGAACACTGCTGTGAGGTGTGGTGTAGGTCACAGACGCAATTCAGATCCCTCGTTGCTGGTTGCTGGGCCTGCGGTGTAAGCCAGCAGCTATAACTCCTTTTCAACCCCTACCTTGGGAACTTCCATATGCTGCGGGGTGCAGCCCCTGAAAAAAACAGCCAAAAAAAAAAAAAAAGACAGGATGACCTTGGCATGGGAACAGACAAATACAGGGCAGAATCAAATGCAAAGCTCAGATGTAGACACGTACATGTATGAAATTTTAGTCTGTGACAGGTAGCCTGCCAAGTCAGCAAGAAAATAAATAGAGTAGGATAAAAAAAAAGGTCATCCATATGGGAAAACATGAAATTAAATCCCCATTTCACATCATATACCAAAATTAATTCCAGATGGATTGAGGCTTAACTGTTTTTTTAAAAATTAAAACTCTTAACAAAAATCATAGCAGATATCTTTTAGACTTCGAGATGGAGAAGGATTTCTTAAACAATACTCAAAAAGTGCTAACAATTAAAAAAAATTATAAACTCAGTCATACTAGAATTAAGAACTTCTTAATGTGTCCAGACAGTGAAAACAAGTTACAAATGAGGACAAAAATAGGGCAATACATAATAATTTTTCCTGGGCAGCAGGCATAACTAGCATTGTCCTGTGAAAACAGGATGCAGGTAACCCTACTCAGGCCCAGTAATTCTACTCGTGGTGTAAAGTTATGAGAGACTTCACCTATAATCAGCTGGAGATATCTGCAAGAATGTTCATAGAAAGAGCAAAAATAACACCATTTGCAGCACCATGGATGGAAATAGAGACTCTCTTACTAAGTGAAATTAGTCAGAAAGAGAAAGACAAATACCATATGGTATCACTTGTATCTGGAATTTAATATACGGCACAAATGAACCTTTCTACAAAAAAGAAACAAACTCATGGACTTGGAGAACAAACATGTCATTGCCAAAATGGAGGCAGAGGGAATGGGATGGACTGGGAGTTTGGGGTTAGTAGATGCAAATTATTGAGTTTGGAGTAGATAAGCAATGAGATCCTGCTGTGTAGCACAGGGAACTCTATCTAGTCACTTGTGATGGAACATGATGGAGAATAATGTGACAGAAAGAATATATATACATGTATCACTGGGTCACTTTGCTGTATAGCAGAAATTGACAGAACATTGTAAATCAACCATAATGGAAAAAATAAAAATCTTATTTAAAAAAAAGAGGGAGTTCCCATTGTGGCACAGCAGAAATGAATCCGACTAGAAACTACCAGGTTGCAGGTTCAATCCATGGCCTCGCTCAGGGGGTTAAGGATTTGGCATTGCTGTGAGCTATGGTGTAGGTCACAGACGTGGCTTGGATCCTGCATTGCTGCAGCTGTGGTGTAAGCTGGCAGCTGTAGCTCTGATTGGACCCTTAGCCTGGGAACCTCCATATGCCAAGGGTACAGCCTTAAAACGAAAAAACAAAAACAAAAAAGGATGTTCATGGGAACAGTGTTCACAGTAGCAAATCCTGGTGTTATGAATGCTGTGTCAATGCAAAATTCTTAAGGTGAAGCCCTAACCTCCAGTGTGATGGTATCTGGAGGTAACAGATTTAGATGAGGTTGTGAGGGTGGGGGTCCCATGATGGAATTAGTGCCCTTTCAAGAAGAAGGAGGATCAGAGCTCTCTCTCCGCCATCTGAAGATAAGGCCAGAAGGCAGCTGTCTTCCAGGAGGAGGGACATCCCCAGGAACTGAACTGGCCAGCACCTTGATTTTGACTTCCCAGCTTCTAGAACTATGAGAAATAAATGTCTGTTGTTTAAACCACTCAGTCAGTGGCTATAGCAGCAATCTTGTTATAGCAACCTGAGCTAACTAAAACACCTGGAAATAAACCAAATGCCCATCAACAGGGGAGTGAGAATAAACCATAGTGTATTAGTTATTAATAAGCCATGGTTTAAGGGAGTGTAATATTCCCACAAGGGAGTATAATAGAACAGTCAACAGAAATGAGTCATAGTTATACACATTTAGCTATAGCTAAATTCTAAAAATATAATATGTTTAAAAAGTAAGTCCTAAATGGATACATACAGTTCCACACCTCAGCATCTGCTGTGTCTCCTCTTTCAGCTTTTCTAACTCCTGGGCTAGACCCAGCACCAGATACAGAGACAACCATACTGCAAAGGTTTAACTAGCTCTGGCAACCAGATGGCATCAAATCTCTTTAATAAATTCCATATTCTATGTCACTTTTTTGGTTCTGCTTCTATGCTCTAACCCTGACTGATGCAATGAGGTAACACAATCTGAAAAGGAAGGTAAAAAAAAGTAGAAAGTGACAATAGGACTTAGGATGCTGGTTACTTGGGTTAGGAAGAAACTGGAAGTTAGAACAGGGATGGACAGTACATGTAACTTATTGTCACAATTCTAGTTTTTGTGTTGAATGGTGAGTTCATAATTGCCTATTACACAAAAGTAACTAGAGTTGGGTGAATAATGAATGGATGGATGACCACGTAGGGACCAATGAAGAATTATAAATACTCTACTTAGGGGAAACCATGGTGAGAGAGAGAGTACAAGAGGTCGAGTGATTTCTTTTGAAAGAATATGCCCTTGAAATTGCATTAGCATTTTAACATACTTCCCATTGATTCAAACATGGTCCCCTGGCCACATCTAGTTGCAAAGGAGGCTGGGAAATATCTTTAGTTGGGCAGACTATGCTATCTGGATGAATCTCAAGGTGATTTATGACTGAAGGGAAGAAAAAGACAAGAGCTACTGGAGAAAATGAACAGTCCTTGCCCCAGGTGATGACTCTAGAAACAAAAGATTCATGAGTTATTTTGAAAAAAAAAAGAATGAGGCAGCTTTACAATGAACATAGATGTCAGAAAGCAAGCCATGAACCAAAATATGCAACCGTGTTGTGGACATTTGAAGTTCCCCCAAGACACCTTCCTGAAGGCACCCAAGTTTTTTTAGGAGAATCATTTCCTCCACACTGGATATGATCTCGTGGGACTATTACCAGGTGCCATGTTTTCCTCTAGCCACAGTGCTGATACGATACCTGTCTTAATTGCAACGTCTCAAGAGTACACCATAAAAGATTTGAGAGTAAGCATTTTATTTTATTTACTTTTTATTTTTTATCTATTCATTTTTTTTTTTTTGGCCACACTCATGGCATGCAAAAGTTCCCAAGCCAGGGATCAAACCCGACCCGCAAGAGAAATGCCAGATCTTTAACCACTAGGCCACCAGGGAACTCCAAGAACAAGCATTTTATTAGGGAGATGAGCCCAGGAAACCATGTGAAGAAGAAGTGAGAGAGGAAAGGAGCGACGTGGAGGCTAATGTGCACATGACCACTGTGGGCAGCTGAGGCTAGTTCCCATCAGGACCCTCTGAGAGACTGTGGAACACGCCTCAGGTTGTCTCCCCAAGGAGAGCGGAAGTTGAGCTCATTGATGAGGATCACTCTTGGGAAGCTGAGTCCCCAGCACTTCTGCCTCCCCTGCCATAGGCTGTTCATGCCTCTGTGGACAGAGAGGACCCTCGAGCTGTCATCAGGTAAGGAAACTGCCTTCAAGCGACCTCTCTGGGAACCTGTTGGTGCACCAAGAGCCCCTGTTCCACAACCAAGTTAAGCCCAGTGGATGCTCACTCCCAGGAAACTGAAAAGTCAGCAGCGTTACATGGAGACTGAAAAATGGAGGGTCTTTTTCCCCTAACTAGACTGCTCCTAATAGCAGACCCTCCTTAGGTGGCCCCTTCCTAGCCTTCCAGAAATGCCCTGTTTCTAATCCAGTTTCAGATCTGGTTCTCCAGGTTCCCTGCCATTTCTGGAATCTTCCAATATCCTTCTAGAACTTGCAGCAAACTTCCAGTAAAACTTTGCAGAGCTGGTTTCTGTTGTTTGTAACAACAACAACAACAAACCTGTTATATCTGGAGACCCAGTGCACGTGGAGACTCTGTGCACCTGGATACCTGGTGCACCTGGATAGCTGTTACACCTGGAGATCAGGTCACTGCCACTGACCTGAGTCCTTAAAACTATGTCATCTTTCTGCACTTCAGTAACCTCATTTAAAAAACAAAATGATTATTTCCAAGTTTCCACGCAGTGGTAGGATTCTATGATTCCATAAGCCGAATTGATGGTCAGACTGGGGAAACCCATCAAACTCATCACTACAGCCTGACTCCCAAACTGCTCTGTGCTGGTATTGCAGCCTCCTTCCTAGAAATAGCAACAGGCTCCAAAATTGTAGCAAAGCAAGAAAAACAGCAAAGTCCAGCTCCCAATTTTAGCCAACCCTACCAGCAAACTGACCAAAAAGAGTGATTCAGGGGGAAAAAAGTGTTTTGCTTTTATCCGAAGGGATTCTGGCCAGAAAACACTAGGCGGCTCACAGAATTCCTATCACGTCGAATTCCTAGTCTGAACATAATTGGATTTCTCTTTCTCGCTCCGGTCACCATTTCTGGAAAGGGGCGTGTTTGAGGCGTGGAGAGAGGTGACACACATAGCCCAGTGTTCTCCAACATGGATTCAATAAACAAAAAATAATGTATTGGGGAAATAAAAAATAAAATAAATTTAAAAAAAAACAAATGCCCAAGTTGGAAAAAGATGGCGGCTGAGGTCTGTTATCATCTGCCAGTTAATGATACAGTCGAACAAATGTAGCGATGTTGCGGAAAAGAAACAGATTCAAGACTCTGGCTTCCTGTTAAATTATGATGATTTCCCAAGACATCCGAGGTGGAGCAGAGAGGCGGCTGATAAAATACGTGGCATGGATTGAACAGCATGAGGAGAGCAACTGACTGCAGCTGTCTGTGATTTGGCAGCCGAGACGATGCAGACAAATCTAAACAAATCACCATCCCTGGATTCCGGATGCCTCCAGGAAAGACCTGGAACAACTTCTCCGTGCTGGCCTCCTAGGTAGGGTTGAGGAAAATATGCAGATTCCACAACTTTAGGGCTTTCCTAGGGCTTCTGCTCAGTGTAGCAGCTGCCACCCTTCCACCAATTTGGCTGTTTTCTGCAAAATCCAATGTTTCATTAACTAATCATATGTTTGCAGCCCTTCCCGCTGTGCCCACAGCTAGTGCGGTGGACACCAAAGCCCCATTCCCCCAACGGCCCAGCCTTATGGAAACCCAACAGGCAGCCCCAGCTGGGAGAAGCTGAGATTTGCCCTCTGCTCACCTAGCCATGTCTTTGTAACTCCATTTCCAAACTTTCAAGTGGAGTGTTAGTCACTGGGACCATGCACACAGCTGTCGCCTAGGGGCACATCTCCAACCCTGAGTCCTGGCAGCTGCCTTCCTCCTCTCTCTTCTGCAACTGCTGGGGCAGCGGCACATCTGCCTGGCAGCTGCGGTCATCTAGTTAGACGCATTTCACTGGGGGAAAGGATGGCTCTGTCCTGATGAGTCTGGAACATGATGAGGACAAGGTGGGTGGAAAAAAAATCCTGCTCCTTGAAGTTCCCTCACCTCAAAAAAAAAAAAAAAAAAAGAGTTCCTGTCGTGGCTCAGCAGTTAGCGAACCCAACTAGTATCCATGAGGATGAGGGTTCAATCCCTGGCCTTACCCAGTGGGTTAAGGATCTGGCCTTGCCATGAGCTGTGGTGTAGGTCACAGACAGGGCTCGGATCCCGTGTTGCTGTGGCTGTGGTGTAGGCCGGTGGCTACAGCTCTGATTGGACTCCAGGCCTGAAAACATCTGTGTGGCCCTAAAAAGACAAAAAGACAGAAAGACAGAAAGACAGAAAGACAGAAAGACAGAAAGAAGAAAGAAAGAAAGAAAGAAAGAAAGAAAGAAAGAAAGAAAGAAAGAAAGAAAGAAAGAAAGAAAGAAAAGAAAAGAAAATTTACCTTAGAATTTTTCATATTAAGTCTGAAATTCCCAGATACCTGTTAGGAATATAAAACAGATTTCTTTTTTTATCTGGATGGGAGAATAATAAACTGTAATAAATAATGGGGGGGGGGAAGGATTTTTTAAAAACCTGCACTTTTTGGCCTAGCACTTCAGTGAAACTGCACTAAAGTAAACAGTGATTGAAACAAACAAAAACAAAACATCTGATCGGCCACTGACGGAGACTGCAGAGTCAATACAGAGAGAGCTGTCACCCTGCCAGAATGTCATGGCTTAGGGACACTGGAAAGGGGAGAGGGGAAGGCAAACCTTGCCCTCCACTCAGCATGCTTGGGGAAGGGCAGTGACAGAGCTTCTGACTGCAGCCAAAAGAGCCTAGGTGGCCTTGACAGCCACATAGGATGGTTCCTCCAGGAAGTCAGCATCTCTAGATGAAAAAAAGGGGGTGGGGGGAAGAGAGAGTTTGTGTGTGTGTGTGTGTGTGTGTGTGTGTGTATGAGAGAGAGAGAGACAGAGAGAGACAACAGAGCTTCTCTCTATGGTGATTATAAGTCAACATAATCACAAAAGAAACACCTGAGTACCTAGATTGTTGCCACATACACAGCAGGTGCTCAATAAAAACTTGCTGGTTATGGAGGTAAATGTGACTTTCCGGACAAAGCCTGCTTTACTGTAAGTGAGATGAGTATCTGTTGGATTGAATTGAATTGAAATGGCAGCAGGTTAGAGATGTAATTTGAGGAGCCATGGAATCCCTGCCCCAAATCTCTCTTCTACTGGAGCTGCCAGAGTGCTGGAAATTTCTAGATTCCTCTTTGGGGTTAATGGAGTAATGAAAGCTGTGTTAAAAGGCAAATATTGTCTGAGAGAGATAACCCATGAAGCTACTGTGATCTATCATTCATCCAGGCTGGCAAGTCCAATTCAACTCAAGAGCCAGCACCAGTGGATTCACAGAAGCTGCCCAGAGTTCTGTCCTGAGCAGGCTCTAAGGCTGCAGCTGGCTCAGCAGAAAGCAGTACTCTGGAGAATCACTGATAACTGCCTAGATGGAAAGGGGGCCGATATGCATATGCATATGCATATGCCACCCCAGCCTCTTCGCCTGAATTTTTTTTTTTTTGATTTTTTAGGGTACAACTGCAGCATATGGAAGTTCCCAGGCTAGGGGTCTAATCAAAAAGGCTACCACAGGCCTACACCACAGCCACAGCCACGTAGGATCCAAGCCACGTCTGTGACGTACACCACAGCTCATGGCAACACTGGATCCCTAACCCACTGAGCAAGGCCAGAGATCAAACCCAAATCCTCATAGATACTAGTCAGATTCGTTTCTGCTGAGCCACAGTGGGAACTCCTAGCCTGAATATTTTAACCACATTAGTCCCATTAGTGAGCAAGCCCTAAGGAAATATAAGCTGGGAGAGACATTTATAAGTTAGGAAGGGGCCAGACCAGAAAGGTTTTGCCTGAAAAGCAGAACCAGGCACAGACCTCTGACTAGCAGTATGAGCCAGGCAAGTTTGGGGGTAAGGGACTGAAGAAAGGTTATCAGAATCTAACTTCACCTACTTCAGCCTTGCCTCAAGTGAGCACTTACTACAGACTCTACAGTCTAAAGGATGACCACAGTGCTTCCTCTCCCATTACATGAATTTGTCTGGTCCCTGTCAAGCTTTCCCATCAAATTTACCCAGCACCAGAGAAGAGTGAATAGGTCACTCTCTGGGCACCCAGGGAGCGTGGCATCAGCCTAACACAACCAAAACACATCTTTGAAATCTCACCTTTAACTTAACAATTCATATAAAGTTTATATGCTATTATCTGACTATTTGCTTTCATGTAGAAATATTTAAATTATATATCAGTTCTATTAGTATAATGCCCTCTGCTACATCAAATCACCTCAAACTCTCAGTGATTTAGAAATGCATTTTCACTCACCTGAAATCCATGTAGCTTGTTGGGGGACAGTCTGCCCCTTAGTCTTGTGACTCTACCCTCCTTCAGGACTTCTGAGTCCTCTGTATTCAGACAGAGAAAGAGACCTCTTCTTAATTACTTGAGCCCAGAATCGATAGCCATTCTCCCCACATTCTAGGAGCAAGAATTCATCACCCCATTTAAATACAAGTGGGCCCATTTAAATTCAAGAGAAGCTGGAAAATATAATCCCTGATTACCCAACAACGACTCTGGGTAGACCAGTAAGTTTTTACCTCATTAGTGACTGTCTTAACTTCTCCATCTCCCCAAATTGGAAAGAAAAGATAATCTTCCAGAAAGACAGGCTGAGTTTTATCCCATATTTTATTTATCCCAAGTGCATTGCCATGTACTCCCAGAAAGATACCTACTCCTATTTAAGAAACACATACATAATCCATTTTCAGGAAGATTCCATTTGTAGCTTCAATGAACACCAAATTGAATAGACTACCCTCATTTCACCTCCTCTTCTCTCTGCTCACTCTTTCTCTTCCTCTCAATCCAGTTAGGTACCATCAGGACTTTGAAAGTGGGCCCAAAGCCATGTTGAATATTACCAGGAAATGGCTGGCTGGCTGGCTACCAAGAGGCCTTCCAAAGTGGCATTATCTTAATGAATTTTTCACAGTCCAAAGTCTGGCCAGAAGACTTCCAGGTCCAAAAATGCAATCTTATTAGTGTTCCAGGATTTGCCTGACTTGGGAGGGCTCGCTCATGTGAACTAAATTCACAAAACACCAAAACCTCTCACCAAAATGTCTCTACCTACACTGACAAGGGGATGTGCCACCGTCAGAAAAATCACATGTTCACACTCTTCCCTCCAGTGCTTTTTCTCCCTGAAGAAAATCTACCCAGGAAGTCGATTACAACCTGAAACTCCTTTAGTGAGTCTGGAATCAGAACAAGGGCCGTTTAGTTAGATGGCTATTGAAAGCTTAATGGCATCAGGCGGCCAGGGCCTGATAAAGCCATCATCACTGGAATATTCATACTGGCTTTTCAGGGATGCCCCTGGTCTGTCCTTGGTCTAAGTTCTATGCTCAGCAACTCCCTTTCTGATGGGCACTTTCATCCTGTAGACACATCCATTCTATCTATAGGATAACTGCCACATTCACCCTCTGCCTTTTTCTGACACAGTAGACATTTTGTCTCTATGGTATTTTGTGTATGTCTGGCCTCATTCATTGTGTTAACCTTACAATCTAGTGCTCGGAGCTTAGAAGAGGACAAAAGGGAGAGGAGCAAGAAGTTCACTCATCTTTGCCTGCACCAGCTGATGTTTTTCTAAAATGGAATTTAAGAACTTAGTTGGAACAGGGAGAGACTGGGTGTTTGTAGGACTTTGACTGAAGGAAAAATGTTTCTCTCCTCTTTTGCAGTAGGCTTCCCAGTCAAGGTTGTAACCCAGGGCTGCTGGCAGCAAATACACCCTGAAGATGAGTCCCAATCAAAGCCAAGAAAAGTTGCCAAGGTCAGTGATAGGAAAGGGTATTGCATCTCAGTTGTACTGGGTGAGAATGAGACCATGGATAGGAGATCAGGTAAAGATCACTAGCCATGGTGTAAGAAATTCCTGCAAACAAATGGCAGGAAAGAGCCAGGTGAAAGAGAGCAAGCCGGAAGCCTGAAAACAAAGAGGGCACCAGGAAGCTCCTCCTTATTGGGTACAGGACTGAGCCAGACACCAGGCAATCTAGGAAAGTGACCTTCTTTACTGAGTTTGCAACATCAACAGGCAACCATATAGGATGGTAAAGAAAGGGACTCAAGCATGGAAAGCCATGAAGGACAGTCCACAGCCAGATTGTGCTCACATCTAACCAGAAAATACAAAAGAGACCTGCTTTGCAGTTTCAGCTCTGACAGTCATTGGAAACTTGACTCCTGCAACTCGGTTTACTCTCTGAGCCTTTTTGCAACTCGGTTTACCTCTGCTGTTAAATGAGGCACTTGACATCCATGCTCTCCTTTCCTGATATACAATGATACTGTGCCTACAAAGATAATGTGTCCCTGTAACCACACATCTATTTATATCCTATGCTGAAAAGATCACTCGCTGGAAAAAAAAAAAGAGTTTTTTCTTTTAACTTCTGATGTTATAACATACATAGAGAAAACTGTGCAAAACAGCCCTGTAACCAGCTCCCAGATTAAGAAACAGAACATTTCTCACCATCTCAAAATCATCCCTATGTCTTTTCCCTGTCACTACCTACCCCCTAAAACAACCACCATCCTCAACTTCCACCAGGATGATGGATTCATTTTGCCTGTTTTACAACATTATGTAACTGAATTGTACAGGATGTACCCTTTTGTGTCTTGGTTTTTCACTCAATTATTTATGAGACCATATGGTTGCATGTGGCTAGGGTTAGTTCTTTTATTGTTGTTTGCCGTGTTTGTGTTTCACTCTATGAACATGCTACAATGTATTTAGCCATCTTATTGTCCATGGACTTTTGAATTGTTCCCTATTTTGGTATTATGAAGAATGCTACTCTGAAAACTCTAGTGCATGTCCTTGGGTACACATTTGTAAGCATTCCTGAATTTATTATCTATTATTATTTAACTAATTACCACAAAATTCAAACGCCACACATTATCTCACAGTTTCTGGGGTTAGGAATCTAAACACAGCTTAGCTAGGTACTCTGTTTCAGGGGTCTCATGAGGCTGCAATCAAGTTGCCAGCCAGGGCTGAGGTCTCATCTTAAGTCTCAACAGGGGAAGAATTTGTTTCCAAGCTTCCATTGTGATTGGCAGAAGTCAGTTTCTGGAAAACTGGTGGACTCAGGGCCTCTGTTCCTAGCTGGCTATTGGCCAAAAGCTACATTGAGTTCCTTGCCATGTAGGCATCTTCCACATTAAAGCATGCAAGCCAGGAAGGCAATAGGGAAAGTCTGATTCAAGACGGAAATTACTATTTTATGTAACATAATCATGAACATCATATCCCATCACACTTGTATTCTGTTGGTTAGAAGAAGGTCATAGAGGTCCTATCCACCCTCAAGGGGAAAGAATTGCAAAGGCATGAATCCCAGGAGTTGGGGGTCCCTGGGGGCCATATCAGTGTCTCCCTACCATAATTTCTGTTGAGATTAGAGCTGGCAATGGAATTGTCTGGTCAGAGGTCCAGCTTCAGTTATAGGAATCCATTAGTTTTCCAACTAGTGATTATACCAACTGACACCCTCACCAATATTTGCTCCACATCTGGAGTTGGTTTTATCCCAGTTTCCTTCTGGGATGAGTTATTGTTTCTGACAAAAGAAAAAAAAAATGGCTTTCTGAACCACGGGCTGGAGTAGGTTTAGGAGTATGTCTTACTCCCAAACTGAATTAAGAGGCAAAATTCTGAAGTCCCTGCTTCAGACCTATATACTTCTTTTCTCTGCTGTCCTCAGAGGTGACCAATCCCGTAAATGCAAAATCAAAGAAGGTACCATTCGTGCTAATGGTCCCCAAGCTGTAAGATGAGGGATCTGGAGAAAGAGTGCCCCCCAACTCGTTTACTGGAGTGCCCTGGTAATTAGTCACCCTTCATCAAGCCTGGCATGAGCCCCTAGGAGTGACTCTGATGGGGTCTTGTGCTGCAAATCCATCCTAAAAGGGTGTTTAGGGAGTTCCCTGGTGGCACAGCAGGTTAAGGATCCAGTGTTGTCACTGCTGTGGTTCGAGTCCCTGCTGTGAGGCTGATTCCATCCCTGGCCCAGGAACTTCCTCATGCCACGGGCACAACCAAAAAAGAGGGAAGGGGCATTGATTCCCAGTAGCATGAAAGTTCCCCGTTGTCATTCCTCTCTTCTGTGGCAAAACACGCTTGGACATTCCATAACTGGCTGGATTACAGTACGAGTAATAACACTTCCAAGCACCCTACCCCAGGAAGTGCTCTGTAGATGTCTCTATTTCAAATACAACACAGGCGCCAGATGCAAAAGAATTTGGAGGGAACTTCAATGTGCCAAATGCATTTTTGGAACTGATATGAGTATAGTTAATATTCCTGCCCAGGCGTGTCTAGCAGGGTGGACCCCTGAAAGCCATGAAATAGCGGTAATAACAGTACTGGGGTGGCAATATGAGTGAGCTGCCTGAATGTGCAAAACTTCAAACTGTTTTCAAAGAAGTTCTTAAGGGACCATTGACGGGAGGAGGCGCTGCATAAAATACTCTCCTGTGGACACCTGTGAGCTGTCGAGGCTAATTGGGGCTTCTGATGCTGATTATGGACGCCTTTGAGGGGGGGGTGCTGCATTTCCTCCACTGAATTCCATCTCGTTTTCTCCTAGGCCCTTTCAGTGGGGCTGTTAGTGTCTCGGATGTAAAGATTACTAAATGGAAGCGTGCTTTTGTGTGGAAGTCATTACCGTGAACACCTGTTCACTGTTGAGTTTAATTGGACTACAGCTGGTGCTGATTGTGTGCGAAGGGGGGCTGCTCCCCTCGCCCGCCGAGGAGCTCCCTGTCAGTGGTAACAGCGGGGAAGTCACTGCTCTACAGCTCGGCTTGCACACTGCAGTCAAGTACTCTTCCTCCTGTATGGCTAGTTGCCTCTGAGGTGCCCTGGGGTCAGGTTAGCCAGGCAAAAAGAAAAAATGGTGCCTGCCTCCTCGGTCCATTTTATCAAATCAGCTCAGTTCTACTCATGGAAATTCGAAGAAAAGTGGGGGAGATGGCTGGTGTAACTCGAGCGCAATTATTGACAAAGGAAGCAAAGAAATGGCAGGTTTACTTAGAGGCGTGGTTTTTTGTTGTTGTTGGGTTTTGTTTTTGTTTGTTTTTGTTTTTGTCTTTTTGCCTTTTCTAGGGCCGCTTCCCATGGCATATAGAGATTCCCAGGCTAGGGGTCGAATCGGAGCTGTAGCCGCTGGCCTGCACCACAGGCACAGCAATGCAGGATCCAAGCCGTGTCTGCAAACTACACCACAGCTCACGGCAACGCTGGATCCTTAACCCGCTGAGCAAGGCCAGGGATCGAACCCGCAACCTCATGGTTCCTAGTTGGATTCATTAACCACTGAGCCACGATGGGAACTCCCTAGAGGCATGTTCTGAGCAATATTAGCTGTTCACGCATGTTCAGAGATGATAGGCATTGAACACATGTATAAATAGGAAGTTGATAATACCGCTCAGGGGTCGGCAGAGTGGCAAAGTAAGATTACATTTGTGATGGAAGCACGGAAAAAGACTGTGTAAGCTTTTAATAATAATAATAAGCTCAAGTTGTTGACTTCAAGAGAACAGATGCTGACTTGCATATTTCAGTAGTTTAGATGTAATTCACATTACTTATTCATTTAATATCAAAATGCATTGAAACAATGACACACTGAGTCTGCTTTATAAAGGCCCTTGCATCATATCAATATTAATATAACTTCCATGATGCTGAGGATGACCCCTGCGTCCCAGATATGACAACAATTTCCTAGAAGCCTGGCAACATCCATGCTGAAGCAAATCTCCTGGTACTTGGTTTTGGCTGTTCGGTGGGGTCATCCCCCTTTGTGGGGGCTGACAACTACGGTGGGCATGACCCACCTTTCGGGAGGTGAAGCAGCCTTGCTTCTGAGAGTAATGAGTCAGATGAGCGATTATATCTAAAACCTACTCCAGGACTCCATTTTCTGGTTTTGATATTTGCACAGTCCCATTGTCCATACGGTAAGAAAGCTCTGGGACAGGTGGGGGAAGGATGAGCTGGGGAATTGGGACTGGCATGTGCACACTGGGGTGTGTGGAATGACTGGCTAACGGGGACCTGCTATATAGCACAGGGAACTCTCTCCAATCTTCTCTGATAATCTATACGGTAAAAGAATCTGAAAAAGAATGGATGTGTGTGGAGTTCCCGTCGTAGCTCAGTGGAAACGAATCTGACTAGGATCCGTGAGGATGCAGGTTCGATCCCTGGCCTTGATCAGTGAGTTAAGGATCTGGCATTGCCAAGAGCTGAGGTATAGATCACAGACACAGCTTGGATCCCAGTAGCCCGGGAACACCCATATGCCACAGGTGCGGCCTTAAAGAAATAAATAAAGACAAGAATGAATGTGTGTATATGTATAACTGAATCACTATGTTGGACAGCAGAAATTATCACAACACTGTAAATCAACTATACTTCAAAAAAACTTTTTTTTAAATGTAGACATTCCCACGGTGACTCAGCGGGTTAAGAACTTAACATAGTATTGCTGAGGATGTGAGCGCCATCCCTGGCCTCGTTCAGTGGGTTGAGGATCCAGTGTTGCTGCAAGCTGTGGCATAGGTCACAGATGTGTTTCAGATCTGGTGTTGCCTTGGCTGTGGTGTAGGCCTGCAGCTGCAGCTCCAACATGACCCCTAGCCCAGGGAACTTCCATATGCTACAGGCATACCTGCACTTTTTTTATGATACTGCAGCCATAAGAAGAAGAAGTTTAAAAAGAAAAAAAAAGAGGAGTTCCCATCGTGGTGCAGTGGTTAACGAATCTGCCTAGGAACCATGAGGTTGTGGGTTCAATCCCTGGCCTTGCTCAGTGGGTTAAGGATCCGGCATTGCCATGAGCTGTGGTGTAGGTCACAGACCGGCTCGGATCCCGAGTTGTTGTGGCTCTGGCATAGGCCGGTGGCTATGGCTTCTATTAGACCCCTAGCCTGGGAACCTCCATGTGCCGCAGGAGCGGCCCAAGAAATGGCAAAAAGACGACAAAAAAAAAGAAAGCTCGCGTGACTGTTTTGGCTTACTGAGATAGGTTCAGCTCACCACCCTCAACCCAGAAGGGAAAATGAGGCTGAGAGTTTTCCAAGAGCCAAATGCATGGCGAGACATAAACTATGAACCTCTCCTATGTCAAGTTCAACAGCACCTCCACAACCACAGCAGCCTTGGGCTTAGAGATCCGCCCTCCCCAAACCGAACGGGGGACTCCTCCGAGCCGAAATCCAGCTCCACTCTGCCATTTTCTAGCTGTGCGGTCTCGGGTGAGCCACTCCACCCCTGTGGGTAGAATCAAATGAGAAAACTTTGCAAAAATGCTTTGTCAACTGTGAAGAGCCTTACAAATATAGAGACATTTATGACTCAAGGGGCAGTTCTTCAGTCCAAGTGAAAACAGATTTTTCTGCGTGAGAAACTGTTCCTGTGAAAGGCAACAGTGAGAAATTCAAGGGTAGGAAGCGCTTGCTCTCTCCTCTGTCCTCTTTTGGACTATTTACCATTAATGACTCCTTTCCAACAGGTACCAAATGCAGGAATGCTGCTGATCAATACACACATTCTCCTCCAGTTGTTGTTTTAGTTCTTCGCCATTCAACCAAAGACCATAGTTGTACTCTTTGAGGAAACATACACTTGTACACACACACACACACACACACACACACACACCCTCTGTTTCCCAGCACAGATGGTAAACAGGCTGAGTTCATCTGAATGAGGTCACAGATACTTCCTTGTGTGCTGGTCTTTCTATAGCTCAACTAATCCCCACCACCACCCCAAGTAGCTGGAAAATGTGAGATATTCCTGATGAGATGATGTGAGCAGGTCTCAGCCTTTGGTAGAAAGGCCCTGGGGAATTGCATGCCTGGACGCCTTCCCCTCTGTGCCCCCAGAACTCACTTTGGCATCCAATGACTACAGCCTATGCTGGGTTGACTATTTTGTCCTTACATGCTCAGACTGTGGGCTCAGGCCAGGAGCAAAGGATTGACGTTCTTTTTCCTGGATTAAGCAATAGAGGCACATGTGGATCATCTCCAAACTGGAACGCAGGCTGTACCATGTGTGGTGACTCAGGCCTAAATGGAAACGGATGCTGGACTAACTGCTAATCTGGGCAAAATCAGAAAGGCAGTTTGCTCTGAGCTATGCAAAATAGACCCTGGCATCTATCAAGAGCAATGCAATAAGGACTCTGCTTGCTTCTGGTGTAGGGGTACGAGCCTGCACCACCTCAAGGAGACAGTTCCAAATAGGGAAATTAAAGCTGGGTCTACCAGTAAGCCTAGGGTCATCACTCAATGACAGCATTTCCCCCCCCCCAAAAAGCCTAAAGAATCTTAGCCATGTGCATCTGGTCAATTCAGAAGTCATGCAATTCAGAAGCTGCACACTACAGGAAACATCAAGTCTCCAGGTTGGCTAATTATTTAGGAGGAGAAAGCTAAACACACCTCAATTTTGACCATTGGCTGTCACAAGCCTGGGGCAAACCCTAGGGCCCCAAGCCGGACCCTTGGAGGTTTATGTCCCGCCTGTCCCGGAGCCACAGCTTGCATTCCTGCATGGTGGCTTTGCCTAAGCCACTCCCACATAGCTGGTCCAAACCCTCTGCCCCAGCATTTTCGCTGAAGTCTGGACATTCCCCGGACTTGGCAAGGCAGCCAGATGATTCCTCAGTGGCTGCTGCCTCTCTTCCATCCTGACCCACAGGGCTGTCCTCCTGGACCGGCTGGCTGGTCTGCTCTGCGCCTGTCATGCTGCAGCACAGAGCATGGGTGGGCACGCGCGCCCACACGGCTGCCTCGCTGAGCAGAGCCACATGCTCCTCCTCCCCCGTGCTGCTCGGCTTCACTCAACTAATTTGAAACAGTGATGCTAACACCAGAAAATGCTCTAATCCTGCTCTGTGGCCCAGGCTGCTCCGCCCAGGGGAGGGACCTACCCAGCTGCAGCAAAAAACCATCTACCCAGTTGATTCATTCATCACAGCCTGCCCTGGGTTCGATGGCTTTGTCCAGGTCCTGCAGGAGGTGACATTCTGGCTAGAAGACCTGCACAGTTCTGTCATCTCCCTGCTCTGACTGATCCATCAGCTGGTCACCCACATCCCATCCCAGGTCCTTCATGGTTCCTTCAGAGCAGAAGGGATCTTGTGCTCATTTCCACCAGATCAGCCATGCTCACGTGTCAAGTGGATCTGGGAATTTTATCAGGAATGCAGATCACTGGATCCAGGGATTCTGACTCAGTAGTTGGGGATGAGTCCCAGGAATCAGCATCTTTTTTCTTTTTTCTTTTTTTGGCTGCCCCGAGGCATATGGAGTTCCTGGGACAGGGATCAGATCCAAGCCACACTTGCAACCTAAGCTGCAGCTGCAGCAATGCTGGATCCTTAACCTACTTGGGCCAGGGCTGGGGGTGGAAACTGAGTCCCAGCACTCCCAAGATGCTGCCAATCCTGTTGCACCACAGGGGGAACTCCAGAATCTTCATTTTTATTAAGTACCCACCCCAGGAGATTCTGATGCAGTGATCCAGGCCCCCAGCTCGAAAAACCACCACAAAAACCCGGAGCACCACAGGCCAAAGACCAAGGCAAGCATCTTGTTTCCCATGGTTCCCTCCGCTTCTGACATGATGTTTGCACTCAGCAAACACCTGAACTGGGTGAATGATTGACCAATGGCAGCAAGAGAGGTATCCTGGTTCCCCGAGGGCAGTGAGCAACGGGCCCATCCTTCCAGAATAATGTGGGAGCGTGTAAATAGAGCAGCAGTTTTTACCCTTCAACTTGGCAAATCCTCCTGGGAGGAATATGCATCAAAAGTATGATAGGAAAGGTGAGAACATTGTAATTTACATGAAAGGCAATTTGGGATCACCCAGACATCAGCCAATAGAAAGATGGCTAGGGTGCCTGTGATGTTTTCTCATGAAAGGGTCCTACCTGGGCAGCTGGTGTACATGAAATGATGCAAATGAGTGAAGCAGCACCCCTCTTGGACTGTTCCCACTGAGCAAGGGTGTGCACAGATGAAGCTTGAACATGCACATGACACGTTATGAGTGGTTAGTGGTTAATGTTCGTTTGGTTCTTTTTATGTTTAAAGCAGCTCACATTGATATGAATAAAAGCCGGGGAGGCTGCAGCCACGTGGCTGGCCCAGAGCTCCTGGTAAACATCTGAAGCAAATGATGGCAAGAGGCAGAACGCTGGGCTCAGAGTAAAAACAGCAGAGCCTGCGCGTGTTGGTCTTGACAGACAGAGGAAATCACTCGCAGCTGCTGGGGAGGCTCCTTGCTGGTTCCTCCCTCTGGCTCCCCATGTGGCTGGCTCAGGGCTGGGGCAGGGTCCTCCCTCCCCACCCTCCCTCATGCCCTGGATCTGCATAACCCAGGGTCCCCCTGGGCTGGTCCCAGAGGAAAAACACAGGACCTGGGTCCCCAAGAGGCACTCCTGTGCCCCGCCCTTCCCAGCATGGTCCTTCCCAGGGCCCCTCAGACATGCAGCCGGAGACACGGTGCAGGTCCTACAAGAACCAAAGAGCATAATCCTGAGGGTGCCTGACCGGACCGGTCACACCCTGCAGGTTTCAGGCCATTCTCTCTCCCGTCACCTCCATTTTGGAGATCCAAGCGTCTTGGGTTAAATGGAGACATTGCAAGAGCCAAGCTGTCAGGAGGCTGCCTTGCAGGGGATCCCAGAGAAAGGCTAGCCAGAAAGGTGCCTTTGGGGAGGTGAAGCAGGAAAAGCAAGGAGAATATGGTTTCTGCAAGACTCAGCAGCCTGATCAGGCCAAGCAGCGTGAGTAGTGGCATCTTTCCCCACCGCCAAAGAAAGAGGCAGCCAAAGAGACAGTGTATTTAAGCACCCCGGCTTTGGTGCTAGTGCCTTGGAAAACAAAGCCAAATGTCACAGGTTCCAAAGCCAATGGCCGGCTCACAGCACTTGGATTATTGCCCTGGGAAGGAAGTACTGGCTTTCTCTTTTAAATGAGGAGAGGGTGTAATGGGTTCAACACTATCCATCGGTCTCATGGGGGTTCCCTTTAACCATTCCTGGAGCAGGACAGCGAGGCAGCATAGAGATGCTGGACTCAGGGACCTGGCAGTTGGGGGCACAGACCATGGCCGCAGCCAAAAGGACAAAGACAGGGCACTGTCACTCACCACGGGGCCACAGGCCTCAGCTTTACTTGCCCCCAGGGCAGTGCCTGCTGAAAACAGCCATGGAGACCCCAGTCGATCTGTAATGGAAGGGGCCGTTCTGCTCAGCAAAATCCTGCCCAGTGTTTGATGACCTCACCAGACAGTCAGTCCTGCAGGAGAAAACCTATTTATAATTTATCTGAGCCTGGATCTTAGCTTGGATTTACATACAAACCCCAAGCATTTTTTGCATGGTTTTAATATCACTGAACGCTGAAAATGCACTTAACGTGTAAATCAAGGAAAGATTTACTTTTTCCTGTTATTCTTTGAGGTGAAATTCACATAACATAAATTAACAATTTATGCTGCCAGAGTGTATAATTCAATGCACTAAGGGCAGAAATACTTGTTCACATTGTCATGCAATCACCACCTCAGTCTAGTTCCAAAACATTTCATTTCCCTAAAAAAGAATCCTGTACCCATTAGCAGCTCCTTCCTGCCCTCTAGCCACCTACCCATCCACCCACCTGACTTCAAACCCTGGCAACCATCCACCTGCTCTGTGTCTCAATGCATTCACCTGTTCTGTATGTTTTGTCTCATTTCAGTGGAATGATACAGCATGTAACCTTTTGTGTCTGGTTTCTGTTTTCAAGGTTTATCCATGTTGTAGCAAGCATCAAGGTTTTGTTCCTTTTTACGGCTGAATAATATTTCATTGTACATATACTCCAGATTTTGTTTACCTGTTCATCCATTTTTTTTTTTATACCATGGTTGTGTCCACCATCTACTATTGTAAGAAGTGCCACTATGAGCATTCACGTACAGGTGTTTGGTTGAATACCTGTTTTCAATTCTTTTGCACATATAACATGGAGCCAGATTGCTGATCGTACAGTAATTTTTTTTTGTCCTTTTAGGGCCACGCCTGAGGCATATGGAGGTTCCCAGGCTAGGGGTCAAATTGGAGCTGTAGCCACCAGCCTACCCCACAGCCACAGCAATGCCAGATCCGAGCTATGTCTATGACCTACACCAGAGCTCACAGCAACACTGGATCCTTAACCCACTGAGCAAGGCCAGGGGTCAAACCTGCGTCCTCGTGGATCCTAGTCAGATTCATTTCCACTGAGCCACAACGAGAAGTCCCTCACACAGTAATTCTATATTCAGCTTTTTGAGGGATCTGTAGTTTGTTTTGTATGAAGCTCTAGCAAAAGCTGCCTGTTGTTTTTGAAAGTCACCCTGTTGATGGCCATGCCTCCATCAAGTCTACTTTTGTGGCTGTGGCATGCACGGTGACTGACAAGCAGGGGCCATCACCTGCCTATGTTTTTTGTTACATCCGAGCATTTACACACTGGAAAATATTTATTTTTGTTTTATGTTATATCCAGGTCATCATATTAATTTTTTAATGATTTGTTTTGGTTAGAATATATTATCTATAGAGGGTATAGGATAAGGAGCATTATATGCCTTTTCTAAAGAGGAGTTTTGTCTGGTAGAGTTGAGAATCACTACCGCAGTGTCTTAGTCTGTTTGAGCTGTTAGAATACCGTAGACGGGTGGCTTATGAACAACAATGTATTTCTCACAGTTCTGGAATCTGGGAAGGCCAAGATCAAAGCACCAGCAGATTCCGTGTCCAGTGAGGCCTCACTTCCTGCTTCATTGATATCTGTCTTCTCCCAGAAGAGGGTTTTCTGGGGTCTCTTTTCTACGAGCACTAGTCCCATTCATGAGGGCTCCACCCTCATGATCTAATCACTTCCCAAAGCCTCCAACTCCAAATACCATTACACTGGGGGTTAGGTTTCAACATAGGAATTAGCAGGTGGGGGGTAGAGACATTCAGTCTACAGCACAGAGGGTGTTGAACTGCATGCCAGCACTTTGCATCTGAAGAATCGAGATGACGTTGCCGTTGGAATTGCTGGCCAGATCAGTGTATACACATTTTGGCTGACCACATGCTGTGGTTTCCATTGCCTATAGCCCAAAAGGGACAGGGGTGACAGCCTTGAAACAGAGAACTCCTAAGTCATGGGGATAACATTCCTGGCGAAGGTCTTGGACAATATAGAGTCGCCATAACATTGTTTCTGCCCGGACAGGGAGCACTTACAGGTGCCTCTTCCTAGAAGCGGGTCTTTTCCACCAAAGGCTGGGTAATAATCGCCTCACTCGCCTGCTATATAGAAAGAGAAGCTAGTCACAAATAATAAAGCGGCAGAGAATTTTGAGAGGATCAGCCTCCTTAAATTTCAGCCACGGATCGGCACAGCAGTAAATTAGAAACAGGGAAAGATGGAGCTGTGAAATAGTTGATGAAAACACTGTGCTTAAAATATCATCCTACTCACTAATTCATGACCGTGGTTGCTTCTGGGGTGTGGGAGAGGGAAATTTGATCAAAAGATACTTCTACTTTCTCTGTAATGTTTTATTTCTTTTATTAAAAAAATCCTTGGAGAAAATAGATTAGCATGTTGATATTTGTAAATTCTTAGAAGTGAGAATGTGGATATTGGTTATATATTCTCTGTAAACTTCTATATTTTCCCTCAAAATCAGATATATGATAAATGATAGATAGATAGGTGATAGATAGATGAGAGACAGATATGTAGATAGATAATATGTAGATAGGTGAGTAGGTGGGTTGGTACATAGATAGATAGGTAGATAGATAATCTTAGAGCAATTCTAGACAGAAACTGAGCATTCTCAGTAGTTTACATAAAACCCCTAAATGTCTGGGCATCTATCCAGAGAAAACCACGACTCGCAAAGACACATGTACTCCAATGTTCATTGCAGCACTATTTGCAAAAGCCAAGGCACGGAAACAACCTAAACGTCCATCGACAGAGGAGTGGATCAAGAAGAGGTGGTACATATACACAATGGAATATTACTTGGCCATTAAAATGAATGAAATACAAGCATTTTTAGCAACATGGATGGCCCTAGAAATTATCATACTAAGTGAAGTCAGCCATACAATGAGACACCAACACCAAATGCTTCCACTGACGTGGAATCTGAAAAAAGGACAAACTGAACTTCTTTGCAGAACAGATGCTGACTCACAGACATTGAAAAACTTATGGACTCCGGAGGAGACAGTTTGGGGGGTGGGGGATGTGCTTGGGTTATGGGATGGAAATCCTGTAAAATTGGATTGTTATGATCGTTATATAACTACAGATGTGATAAATTCATTTGAGTAATAAAAAGAAAAGAAAAGAAAAAAAACCTAAATGTGACCAATCTAACCCAAACCAACAAATGAGGACCACAGAAAAGTGAAAATATAGCATCAGGATATAAAAAGGAGAGGAGAACTAGTGAGGCCCTTTCCTATGACCCCCTTTGCAGTTTGGAGAAAGATTCCAACTGTGTACCCTTCCTATATGATGAGGGGCATTAGTGCCAGAGCCATATGCAATAGTAATCTTGTTTGTTCTGTTTACAGACATTTAAATTATTGTTTTGTACTCTGTGTCTAGATGGGTTGGTCATCTCAATTAATCTTTTATGTTCTCTGATTGGCATTGCACGCAAGAGAACTTTTCCAAGCATTGCTTAAGATAAATATGAGGCCAGGTGGGACCCAACTGACATTTCAGCTAAGAGTCTGATGCTTAAGAGAGGCAGCCATAAAACGCCTGTGGTGGATTAAATACAACCACAAATTCTTTGCTTCTCCTCTCATCAGCAAGGTGATGTGTATTTCCCATCCCCCCGGAACTTAAGCTGGCCATGACTTGCTTGACTGATAGAATTCAGAGGCAATGACATTCTAGAACTTCTAAGGCTAGGTCATAGATGCCTTGTAGCCTCCGCCATGACTCGTAGAACAGTCAATCTGGAAGAAGCCAACAACCACGCAAGTCTGACTACTCTGAGACTGCCATCCTGTGAGGGAGCCCAAGTTAATAGAGGGAGCCCAATGAGCAAACATGCCATGCAGAGAGAAAACCACGACCAGCCAAGCTTCTCTGGCCATTCCAACCCAAGCACCAGTCATGGAAGAGAAGAGACCCCAGCAGATGAGACATGGGAAAAAACTGAGAAGCTCCAAGGATAGCTGAGGTCATAGCCTCAGATATATGGCCCCATTTAAACTGTCCCAACCAGGAGTTCCTGTTGTGGCACAGCAGAAACAAATCCAACTGGTAGGAATCCATGAGGATTCAAGTTCGAATCCTGGTCTTGCTCAGTGGGTTAAGGATCCAGCATTGCAGTGAGCTGTGGTGTAGGTCACCGAAATGGCTCGGACCCCAAGTTGCTGTGGCTATGGTATAGGCTGGCAGCTGTAGATCTGATTTGACCCCTAGCCTGGCAACTTCCATATGCCACAGGTACGGCCCTAAAATGCAAAAAAAAAAAAAGTCCCAAACATCCCCAGCCATTGAGCCATCCAATCATCTTGGCACAGCAATGAGCTCTTTTCAGTGAGCCTCGTCCCAGTTCCTGACACACAAAATCCTGATCATAGTAAATGTTTAACCCCATTCAATTTTACATTTTCCCCCCTCATAAATTGATCACAAGAACACTGCCATGACCTGAACAGTGCCTAGAGATTTAACTGCTGCCTGCAAGGGCAGGAATTCACATGTACCTTAATTATCCAACCTACTGCCAATGTGAAAACAGACATTTTCTTGACTTGCAAATGATTATACACTTTTGTGGTTTATTTATATCTTGTCTTGTTGTTTTTATTTATTTTTTATTTATTTATTTATTTATTGTCTTTTTGCTATTTCTTGGGCCGCTCCCGCGGCATATGGAGGTTCCCAGGCTAGGGGTTGAATCGGAGCTGTAGCCACCGGCCTACACCAGAGCCACAGCAACGTGGGATCCGAGCCGCGTCTGCAACCTACACCACAGCTCACGGCAACGCCGGATCGTTAACCCACTGAGCAAGGGCAGGGACCGAACCCGCAACCTCATGGTTCCTAGTCGGATTCGTTAACCACTGCGCCACGACGGGAACTCCTATTTTGTTATTTATATATCAAGGACAAAGGCCAAGATTTGTTCCAAGGACAGGTGTTCCTTGGGGATGAGAGGAGGGCAAAAAACTCCATGGTTTCTAAAAAAGAGAAACGCTGGGAAATGCTGGGAAATCAAAATTAAATAGGTTTCGCTCTTAGAAGACTCTTCAAAGCTATTAGTATACAAACATACTTTGCTAATTGTCAATATGAAAGCAGAAGATGACCAAGGGGGAAGAGGGAGGGAGTGGGATGGATTGGGAGTTAGAGATGGGTAGAAGAGAACTATTACAATTAGAATGGAGAAGCAATGAGGTCCTACTGTATAGCACAGAGAACTATATCCAGTCTCTTGGGACAGACCATGATAGAAGATAAGAAGATATAAAAAAGAGGGGAGTTCCCGTCATGGCGCAGTGGTTAATGAATCCGACTAGGAACCATGAGGTTGCGGGTTTGATCCCTGGCCTTGCTCAGTGGGTTAAGGATCTGGCATTGCCATGAGCTATGGTGTAGGTCAAAGATGCGGCTCGGATCCCTTGTTGCTGTGGCTATGGTGTAGGCCAGCAGCTACAGCTCTGATTAGACCCCTAGCCTGGGAACTTCCATATGCCTCGGGAGTGGCCCTAGAAAAGGCAAAAAGACAAAAAAAAGGCGGGGAGGATGTGTGTGTGTGTGTGTGTGTGTATATATATGTGACTGGGTCACTATGCTCTACAGCAGAAATTGGCACAGCATTGTAAATCAACTATAATTTTTTTTTTTTTGCTTTTTTTCAGGACCACATCTGCGAGGCATATGGAGGTTCCCAGGCTAGGGGTCAAATTGGAGCTATAGCTGCTGGCCTACACCACAGCCACGGCAACGTAGGATCTGAGCCATGTCTCCCACCTACACCACAGCTCATGGCACTGCCAGATCCTTAACCCACTGAGTGAGGCCAGGGATCAAACATGCAACCTCATAGTGACTAGTCAGATTCATTTCCACTGCACCACAGCAGGAAATGCATTTAAAATTACCACTGTTAAAAAAAAAAAAAAAAAAAAAAAGAGCATGGAGTTCCCGTCAAGGCTCAGTGGTTAACGAATCCCACTAGGAACCGCGAGGTTGTGTGTTGGATCCCTGGCCTCGCTCAGTGGGTTAAGGATCCAGCATTGCCGTGAGCTGTGGTATAGGTCGTAGATGTGCCTCGGATCCTGCATTGCTGTGGCTGTGGTGTAGGCCAGTGGCTGCAGCTCCAATTGGACCCCTAGCCTAGGAACCTCCATATGCCATGGGTGCATCCCTAGAAATGACTAAAAAAAAAAAAAAAAAAAAAAAAAAAAAGCAGAAGGTGAAGCACTTCTCCAAGCCTGTTAGATCATGGTAAAGATATTTGGGTCCCGTGTACCATCTTGCAGGATCAGCACTTCACTGAATAACACCCCTTGAACAGAGTGTAGGAGCCACTTGCCCATGCTGGTGTTTCTGTCTTGGTTTATAACCAAGTGCAGATGAGTTCACGTGGCTCTGGAAGCGCAGCTCCCAGCAGTGTCCTCTGGGAGTCACACATATGAAATGAGCCTTTTGAAAGAAGCCAAAGGACGATGCCGAGATGACATTCGGTGCATGCACCCAGACAAGGCCCCATTCTTACTAAACCTCGCATCTCTTCTATTGGTTATTGCCATGTTGACAGTTAAAACTTTTTACCAACACCCCTGGAATTATCAAGACTGGGAGAGAAAAGGAAAACAAGGGAAATGATCACGTCGTAGTCAAACTTGTCATTGCTTTAAAAAAAAAAGTCGGGAGTTCCCATCGTGGCGCAGTGGTTAACGAATCCGACTAGGAACCATGAGGTTGCGGGTTCAGTCCCTGCCCTTGCTCAGTGGGTTAACGATCCGGCGTTGCCGTGAGCTGTGGTGTAGGTTGCAGACGCGGCTCGGATCCCACGTTGCTGTGGCTCTGGTGTAGGCCGGTGGCTACAGCTCCGATTCAACCCCTAGCCTGGGAACCTCCATATGCCGCGGGAGCGGCCCAAGAAATAGCAAAAAATAATAATAATAAAATAAATAAATTAATTAATTAAATAAATTAAAAATAATAAAAAAAAAGTCATTTTGCTTTGATTCCAGGAAGCACACGCTAGGAAATATTCACCAGGCTCTCACTTGACCTCCATAGAACTGTCCTTTTTTTTTTTTTTTTTGGTCTTTTGTCTTTTTTTGTTGTTGTTGCTATTTCTTGGGCCGCTCCCGCGGCATATGGAGGTTCCCAGGCTAGGGGTTGAATCGGAGCTGTAGCCACTGGCCTACACCAGAGCCACAGCAACGCGGGATCCGAGCCGCGTCTGCGGCCTACACCAGAGCCACTGCAACGCGGGATCCGAGCCGCGTCTGCAACCTACACCACAGCTCACGGCAATGCCGGATTCTTAACCCACTGAGCAAGGGCAGGGACCGAACCTGCAACCTCATGGCTCCTAGTCGGATTCGTTAACCACTGTGCCACGACGGGAACTCCATGAACTGTCCTTTTATGTCATCAAATGGACTTCGTGATTAGTCATGCCCATGGCAGCTGGCCAAGTGCCCAAATGGTGCCTGAGGCCGGGCCAAGTGTTTCTTCCACCGATTTGAGCTGTCAAATCCACTCCTTTTCCTGGGTTAGTACCACAGTCCAGTCATCCTCAAAAGAGACATTTCCTGAGGGCTGAGGTTCATGTGCTCCCTAGGATCCCATCCAGGTGGAGCTCAGCACTGCTCTGACACAGGCGGCAACCACACAATTAGAAATTCCGAGAAGCAAACTCAGCCTCCCCGCACTGGGACCTTTCCCACTCTCAGTGCTTATTCCCAGGGACGAGAGGCTGTCTGGTCATGTTTTTCTATGTTTCCCACCACCGGGATTTAGATAAACATGAGGATGTTCCTGCCCTGGTCACAGACTCCATAGCTTGAGGGGGTGGTCTATGAACTTGGGGTGCTTAGTCTCATATTTTACATGCCCCCCCCATCACACTGAATTGTGATTAGCCATCTACACAGGCGTATGCGCCAGTGGACCTGCTGTAACACTAGAAAGCCTCCTGTTTACCCCACATGCCCAGCACCTGGCAGAAGGCCACCTGTCAGCTGCCTCACACAGGCTGGAAGGAGAAAGGTAAAAAGATGAAGAAAAAAGAACAAGTGTCAGCCACATCCAGCTCCTTTTATTTACCACGAAAGAAAGAAAATATCTATCTGTTCTAAAAATCCACCCACTAGACTATTTTTATAGCTTATGATCCAAGACCCAGTCTCTTAGCCATCCCCTAAGTAAAGGAATCTGTACCAGGAAGGAGAAGATTTTTTTTTTTTCTGGCTTTTTAGGGCTGCACCTGCAGCACATGGAGGTTCCCAGGCCAGGGGTCCAATCAGAGCTATAGCTGCCAGCTTACCCCACAGCCACAGCAACACGGGATCCGAGCTGCATCTGCAACCTACGCCACAGCTGGATCCTTAACCCACTGAGTGAGGCCGGGGATTGAACCCGAGTCCTCATGGATACTAGTCTGATTAGTTTCCTCTCTCCCACAACTGGAACTCCAGCAGGGAGATTTTTAACCAGACCCTTGCTTACCCTAAACAAAATAGGTTTCCTTAGCAAGCAAGAAGGGAGAATCATTGGATCAGCTACCAGTGTCTGACATTGGTCAAAATGAAAAGACCAGGTCTCTTTTTATTCATAAAAATAAATCCATAAGGTTTTTTAAAAGATGTGCTTAGGCATTTCTATCCACAGGTAAAGACGCCTTAATTTTATTTACCTACTATTCCACTGAGAAATTCTCATAGTCCTCTGGCCTATGGACGTGCAGAGGGGGTTCTTTTTAAATAAATCACTCCCCTGTCAGAAATTGAGCCCAGCCCCTGCCTGCTAGGGCTCCTTCATGAGTCACCAGACCACATCCCCTTCCCTTTATTTGCCTGTGTTGTGTTGCAAATTAAGTTTAAAAGACACTTAAAAGACATTTTTATTCCCAAAGAAAATTTAAAGAATAGAGTGCCCCCACAGCCACCACCCAGGATAAAGGACTCTAGCTGCTGTCATGCCAGGAGGGCTTAATGACAGTGTTGGATGTGTGTGTGGACAGCCCAGGCTCCCTTCAAAGTTGTCTCTCTGAATGGGCTTCAAGATGTTTGACTATTATCTGTTACAAAGAAACTCACCATTAATTGCATATTGTCACAGCTCCTAGTCCAGCGTAACTGTTAGCCCAACAAAGCAGTCTCTTCTTGGGGAAGGGGAGGCGGACACGGCCGAATCTTTTCCCAGCGGGTGGCTGGTTTCTCTAAGTCCCTCTGGGCTCCCTGCCTTCAGTTTTCGTGCATAAAATCCAGGGAAAGAGCCATTCTCTGTGCAGGACTTCAGCTCTTTTCCAGCCAGGAGTTAGGACAACTCATCCCAGGATCTGTCGGGCAAGTGCAGTCACAGGAAGAGCATCTCTCAGCAAGGTTCGTGGTGGACACCTGGGACCCAGGGGCATTAAGGCTGCAGAAGCCCCAGGTAGCTGAGATGGTGCTGGTGATGCTTCCCAGCCTCTGTCCTGTATCCCTTCCACCCTCTGTGTGACCTGAGGCTGGAGAAAGTGGGTTCAGGGGGAGGCTCGTGGGTAAAGGGGTCCAGGAGAGGTGAAGCCGAAGTAGAATGGAAATGTTGAACGTTCTTCATTGGAAGAGTTTGGGATTAGCATATGCACACCACTATACATTCAGTAGATAACCAACAAGGACCTACTTATAGCCCAGGAAACTACTCAATATTTTGTGATAAGCTATAAGGGAAAAGAATCTGAAAAAAATAGACATATAACTGTATGTGATCTGTATATAATGGAATCACTCTCTACATCTGAAACCAACCCAACATTATAAATGAACTATACCTCAATAAAGTAAACAAATAGATAAATTTTTACCTTCTTAATTGGAGGACATTAATACTCAACTCCAAGAAGAAAGCAGCAATGGCATTATTGTATCAGGTTCAGAAATTTTTTTTCCCATTTATTTATTTATTTTGGGGGGTGCCAACCCAAAGCATAAAGAGTTCCTGGGCCAGGGATCAGATCTGAGTCGCCGTTGTGACCTATTTCACAGGTTTGGCACACCAGATACTTAACCCACTATGCTGGGTGGTAGATCAAACCTGCGTCACAGTGCTGCAGAGATGCCACCTATTCCATTGCACCACAGCAAGAACTCCCAAGTTTGGGAGATTTATTCCATGCTGACAAATTCAGGGAGTTGAACCACCTGGACCCATAATCCATTCCCGACACCCCCATGGATTGCTCTTCTGAAAACACGGATCCAATCACTTCCTTCCCCTCCTTATTCACCTCCAAAGACTCCCAGGGCCCACTAGACAAAGCACATAACTTTCTGCCTGGCCTGAGAGTCCTTATACAGATGGGACCAGCCTACACTTCCAGTCTGGTCTCCAGCCACCTTCCCACAGCCACACTGGAGCCGCCATAGATACAGTTCCCACGGTCAGTGCACTTTCATGCCTTCCGACCTTGGTCCACGCTGTCCCCTCTTCCCAGAATGCCTTCTCTTCCTTCTTGTCTAAGAATTCTTGTTATGCTTCAGGACTCAGTTTAAATGCCCCCTCCAATGCAAAGCTTGTCCCCAGCCCTCTTGCAGAATTCATCTTACCTCCTCGGAACTCAATGCATTTTGCTCTACTCAACTATGCCACTAATCATATTGTGTCATCATCATGTTTATATTTCCTCTGCTAGGTTGGAAGGTGATTTTATTTTATTTTATCTTATTTTTTTTTGTCTTTCTGTCTTTTCTAGGGCTGCATCCACAGCATGTGGAGGTTCCCAGGCTAGGGGTCTAATCGGAGCTGTAGCCACCAGCCTACACCAGAGCCACAGCTACACGGGATCTGAGCCGCGTCTGCGACCTACATCACAGTTCACGGCAGAGCCAGATCCTCAACCCACTGAGTGAGGCCAGGGATTGAACCCACAACCTCATGGTTCCTAGTCAGAGTCATTTCCACTGAGCCATGATGGGAACTCCTGATTTCTTCTCAGCAGGAGTTGCATCTAATTGGCTGGCGTAGCTCAATTATCCAGTAGAGGCAGAAGGAGAAGTAGAATATGTTAGACGATGGGAACAAAAGTGGACAGAGAGATGGATGGATGGATGGACAGACAGTTTGTACTACATTGGTATCTCATGCTGTTAAAGAGGATCCCCCAAGCCTATGAACTGGAAGAAATCTGTAAATAAAGAATCACTGAACTCAACGACGACCCCAGTCCTTGTACCTTTATAGGTCCCAATGTCCCTATCTAATAAATAAGGAAGGCATTTCCTCCTCTAATGTTCTATGAGTCAGTGAGTCTAAACCATGGCCATCCAGTTGAACTTTCTACTGGAATGGAAATTTTCTAAAATTTGTTCTACCCAGTAAAGTTGCCATTAGTCACACATCCCTATTGTTTACTTGAAATGTGAATGGTGCCACTTAGGCACTGAATTTGTAATTTTAACTAATTTTAGTTTTATATTAAAATAGTGGCAGATGGCTAGTGGCTACCATAGTGGACAACACAGGTGTAAACAATTACTCAGTGTTTTACCTCCGGGTACTTCTGCTTAATACCATGAAAAACATTACTTTTCAGGCTCAAACTGCACAGATTCGTGTCCAGGTAACAAAGATACCTATGTTGGGTGAAATGAGAGATGTTCTACCCTCTCTCACATTATCTCAACTAAACTTAACTCTTCCACTGATCTTGTCCTATCCTATCTCACCCACCTGGCTTGAACTCATTCAGAATGATAAGGATCAGCCCAAAAATGCCCAGTCAATAGATGTAATCCACTGGTGATTCACAAAGGCAGTCGCTGGTAATATACTGGGATGAATACCAGAGGAAAAGGATGCATTAGCTATTGCAGTATACCAAGTGTGAGAAATATGGCAGCAGTCGTAATTAGGAGACCAATGTTGGCTATTATGATGCTCTGAAAAAGTATTTTTTAAAAATCTGAGAGGTGAGTTCCCATTGCGGTGCATCAGAAACGAATCCGACCAGTGTCAGTGAGGATGCGTGTTCCATCCCTTGCCTCGCTCAGGACCTCGTTTTAGGACTTGGGTGTGGCCCTAAAAACCAAACAAAAACCAAAAACCAAAAACCTGAGAGGATTAATACCTACAATAAAACAAGTATTCACACATCTGACTCCCACAATTCTTCTCCAAAAAGGTTTTTTTTTTTTTTTTGGTCTCTTTAGGGTCGCACCCACGGCATATGGAGGTTCCCAGGCTAGGGGTCGAATTGGAGCTACGGCTGCCGGCCTACACCACAGCCACAGCCACGTGGGATCTGAGCTGTGTCTACAACCACACCACAGCTCACAGCAACACTGGATCCTTAACCCACTGAGCGAGGGCAGGGATGGAACCTGTGTGCTCATGGATGCTAGTCAGATTCGTTTCCTCTGAGCCATGACAGGAACACCAAAAGGATCTTTTAATATTTATTCCAGTACCAGAATTGGGGATAAGGGATACCTTTGAGGATTATTGGGCACAGGATACAACATGACACTGTTAGAAGGAGGCTACAAGAGCTAGATAATGATTGGAATCTTAGCCAAAGTCTGACTCAAAATGGGTCCACTGAAGCCGAAGACCCAGCTGGTGGTCATTTCCCCAACCCCCGCATGTACATCAGAGCAGACACACTCTGTGGTCAGCACAACCCCTACATCGCATCCTTGGACCATATAGTAAGAGCCATGAAAGTATGGAAACGTCTACCTGCAACCTCCCAGACAACATAATAAAAAAATAAAATCAGGAATTCCCGTTATGGTCTAGCGGAAACCCAGCTAGGAACCACGAGGTTGAGGGTTCGATTCCTGGTCTCACTCAGTGGGTTAAGGATGTGGCATTGTCGTGCGTGAGCTGTGGTGTAGGGCAGCAGCTGTAGTTCCGATTCTACCCCTAGCCTTGGAACTTCCGTATGTCGAAGGTGCAGCCCCCCCCCAAAAAAAAAGTATTAAAAAAATAAAATAAAATAAATCATACCAAGGGGGTGTGTCAAAGGATACGTCTGAGTTCCCGTTGTGGCACAGAGGAAATGAATCAGACTAGGAATCATGAGATTGCAGGGTTTGATCCCTGGCCTCATTCAGTGGGTTTAGGATCTGGCATTTCCGTGAGTTGTGGTGTAGTTCGCAGATGCAGCTCAGATCCCGTCTTGCTGTGGCTGTGGTGTAGGCTGGCAGCTGTAGCTCCAATGTGACCCCTAGCCTGGGAACCTCCACATGCCACAAGTGCAGCCCTATAAAGCAAAAAAAAAAAAAAATAGCCCCCTTTTAGAAATCTAAAATTGCACTCTCATCGGTAGCCCTAACCACATGTGGTTATTGAGAATTTAAAATGTTATTGGTGCAACTGAGGGACTGAATTTTTTAAATTTTAATTATTAAAATTTTAAAACATATTCAGGTTAGTTATTGGAAAACTTTTTATATATTTGGAACATCTCGAGTGTATCAGTCTACGTTTTTGTTTTTTTTTTTTCTAAAGCCCTATCTGTGGTTTATGGAAGTTCCCCGCTAGGGGTCGAATCAGAGCTGCAGTTGTCAGCCTATGCCACAGCCACAGCAACACCAGATCTGAGCTGCTTCTGAGACCTACACCACAGCTCACAGCAGCACCGAATCCTTAACCCACTGAGTGAGGCCAGGGATTGAACCCACATCCTCACAGACACTGCATCAGATTCCTAACCCATGAGCCACCATGGGAATTGAGTCTACTTTTCATTGTAAATTTTGTGAGACTTAATATTGATCAAGCATTTCTGGTGAAATTTTAACATCTGAATTGGGATGTACTGTAAGGATAAAACACACACTGATACTCCCAAAAGACTGTAAAATATCTCCTTAATAGTGTTTTACAGCTCTTACATATGAAAATGAAATATTGTTAATAACAGATGAGTTTAAAATATATTGCTAAAATCAATTTCACTGCTTTTTTAGTTTTTTAACGTGGCTTTTTTTTTTTAATCTTTTTAGGGCCACACCTGCGCCATATGGAGGTTCCCAGGCTAGGGGTCAAATTGGAGCTGTAGTTGCTAGCCTACACCACGGCAACAGCCACAGCCACAGCAGTGCCTGAGCCGAGGCATGTCTGTGACATACACCACAGCTCACAGAAACACCGGATCCTTAACCCACTGAGGGAAGCCAGGGTTGGAACCTGCGTCCTCATGGATACTAGTCAGATTCGTTCCCACTGAGCCATGACAGGAACTCCTAATGTGGCTATTAAACATTTTAAAATTACACACATGACTCACATTGTATATGCAGTGGGAAGTATTGGTCTAAAAGATGCAGAAGATGTAATTTCAGTCATATGTCCACTTAATTCAGCACTCTGAGCCCTGCAAAAACCAGACAGACCCTAGAGAATAACCTTAGATACCACAGACTGAGCAGGTGGAGACCCCAAGAGCAGCCATCACGTCAGGAGTGATTTCTCTCCTAGAGTTGATTAATAGTGTCCTGGGTTCGTGTAATGTGGCACTTGACTTGGCAAATGTGTTCATTCCCAACCCTGTCAGCAAAGATGCAGAGACAGATGCCATTCACATGGGATGGACGCCAGTAGTCACATCAACAGTTTTGCCTCAGTGGACTCTGATCTGGTTCAAATTCTACATCTCTCCTCTGCCATGACATTCGCAAAATAACCTTCCCAAGCCTTGATTTTTTTTCCCATGCATAAAGTTAGATTAATTATATCTCCTTCATAGGATTATTCTGAAGGTGAACAAGAGCTAAATCTGTACAGGGTGCCTGACACAGAGAAAGCGATCAGTGAATATAGGTCCTTGTTCTCCTTAGTACCCAGAGAGAAAAACCTTAACCTACAAGCTACCCAGGACACTTACATGAAGGTAAAGAGGATGTTACCTTTATTTGGTTGTGATACATACTGGTGAGCCACTAATATATGTATCCATCTGCAAAAATATCTATATCAGTGGCTCTCAACCCTGGTTGCAACCGAGGTTACATAATAAAATTACCTCGGAGAGATATGGATGATCAGGCTTCAATCTCAGGGATTCTAGCTTAATTTATTTATTATTTTTAATTTTTTTAAGCTTTAAAAATTTTTGTATTGTTATTTCCCCAATACAATTTTTTTTCTACTGTATAGCATGATGACCCAGTTACACATACATACATACACTCTTTTTTCTCATCTTATCATGCTCCATCATAAGTGACTAGACATAGTTTCCAGTGCTACACAGCAGGATCTCATTGCTTATCCATTCCAAAAGCAATAGTTTGCATCTATTAACCCCAAGCTCCCAGTCCATCCCACTCCCTCCCCCTTCCCCTTGGCAACCACAAGTCTATTCTCCAAGTCCATGATTTTCTTTTCTGTGGAAAGGTTCATTTATGCCATATATTAGATTCCAGATATAAATGACATCATATGGTATTTGTCTTTCTCTTTCTGACTTATTTCACTCAGTATGAGAGTCCCTAGTTCCATCCATATTGCTTCAAATGGCATTATTTTGTTCTTTTTATGGCTAAGTAGTATTCCATTGTGTATATATACCATGGGGTCTTCCTAATCCAATCATCTGTTGATGGACATTGGGGTTGTTTCCATGTCTTGGCTATTGTGAATAGTGCTGCAATGAACATGTGGGTGCATGTGTCTTTTTTAAGGAAAGTTTTGTCCAGGTATATGCCCAGGAGTGGGATTGCTGGGTCATATGGTAGTTCTGTGTATAGTTTTCTAAGGTACCTCCATACTGTTCTCCATAGTGGTTATACCAGCTTACATTCCCACCAATGGTGTAGGAGGGTTCCCTTTTCTCCACACCCCCTCTAGCAAATGTTATTCGTTGACTTATTAATGATGGCCATTCTGACTGGTGTGAGGTGGTATCTCATGGTAGTTTTGACTTGCATTTCTCTAGTAATCAGGGATGTTGAGCATTTTTTCATGTGCTTGTTGTCCATCTGTATATCTTCTTTGGAGAAATGTCTATTCAGATCTTTTGCCCATTTTTCCATTGGGTTGTTGGCTTTTTTGCTGTTGAGTTGTATAAGTTGCTTGTATGTTCTAGAGATTAAACCCTTGTCAGTTGCATCATTTGAAACTATTTTCTCCCATTCTGTAAGTTGTTTTTTATTTTCTTTTGGGTTTCTTTTGCTGTGCAAAACTTGTCAGTTTGATTAGGTCCCATTGGTTTATTTTTGCTCTTATTTCTGTTGCTTTGGGACACTGACCTGAGAAAATATTATAAGGTTGATGTCAGAGAATGTTTTGCCTATGCTCTCTTCCAGGAGTTTGATGGTGTCTTGTCTTATATTTAAGTCTTTAAGCCATTTTGAGTTTATTTTCATGCATAGTGTGAGGGTGTGTTCTAGTTTCATTGATTTGCATGCAGCTGTCCAGGTTTCCCAGCAATACTTGCTGAAACGACTGTCTTTTTCCCATTTTATGTTCTTGACTCCTTTGTCAAAGATTAACTGACCATAGCTTAATTTAAACTTTAAAAATTATACTTACTGCAGTTATTGGGAAGCTTTTAAATATGTTCTGAATAACTGGTCTGGAGTAATTTCTTTTCTTTTTCTTTTTCTTTTTTTTTTTTTTTTGGCTTTTTAGGGCTGCACTGAGGGCATATGGAGGTTCCCAGGCTAGGGGTCCAATTGGAGCTACAGCTGCCGGACTATGCTAGAGCCACAGCAATGCTGGATCTGAGCCATATCTGCAACCTACACCACAGCTCGCAGCAATGCCAAATCCTTTAACCCACTGAGTGAGGCCAGGGTTCCAACATGCAAACTCATGGTTACTAGTCAGATTTGTTTCCACTGTGCCACAACGGGAACTCCTTTTCCATGTATTTTTAATAAGTTCTTCCAAGAGAGTCTAATACACAACCAGGGTTTAGAGCCACTTTTCTACCTGGGCATCTTGTCCTCAGTCTTGAGTCCGTGATCTCTGCTCCTGGCTGCCCTTCTCAATGAAAACTCAATGCTCAGGGAACAGTGGCAGCTGGTACGTTTGAGACCCTTGATAGGGGAGAGAAGCCATGGGCATTATTAGCCCTTCAAGTTGAAAGTAAGGAGATCCCTTGGCCCACTGCTCTGCCTCCCTCACTTCTGGATTTGTGATTCTGAGTGTGTTGTGGGGCCCATGGCTCGAGAAAGGCCCTGACGCATATTAATTTAGAGGCCAGCTCAGCCGAGCCCAGGTGTGAACTGGCAGCTAATGCTGTTTGCTCTGAAACACAAGAACCCCAGTGTCAGCGTATTTGCAATACGTTTCAAGATTGGGTCAGGAGGCCAGGAGCTGATGATGAATTTTTATTAATTTATATATTTATTTGGCTTACTGGCAACTGTGAGATCTGGAGGGTTCTCAAGCAGCTGCTGGAAGATCGTAAGGTTACAGAGAACAGGCCCCCATGGAGAGGGAAGAAGATAGATGCCTGTTTTGACATTCTGTGTGATCAACTCGTCCCCAGAAGATTCCCTTTGCCCAGTGGAGTGAGGCACCAAGGGACGAGGCACAAGGTGTTTGTCATTGGCCTGTTGACTGGGACCGTGGCAGGGGGCCACCTCGGCACCAAGTAGCAAATCAAGTTTCCATTCGTGGTAATTGTTCAGCTGAGTCATCACAGCTGCCTGGCACCCTGGGCGGGTGTGGTTGCTGACTCCCAGAGCCTGAATGACAGAGTGCATTCAAGGAGTTGCCAAGTCGCCCTCCCTGAGCCCCCTGAGAGGGCTCAGGAAGGCAGCAAGTTCTTCGAGGGCAGGGACCAACTTCACACTGTCGACTTACGGCTAACATATGCTTCGCCTAGCTTTGGGAAAATGTGTAAGTCAAGCTACTTCTAATCTCTTCATGTTTTCATTGAAAATAGAAAATGCTACCAATTCTCACTAGAACCAGAAAACCTTAGCGATGGAAGGACCTGAGAAGTGAACTACTCCAAGCTCCCATTCAATGCCTTTTGAGCCACCCTTTCCCCAGTGAGGCACCTACCTGTCTCTGCTCCATGGTCTTCTGTGATGGGGAACTCACCCGTGACCAGGTATGACTTGATTATCCAATGCCCATCCCCTCAAATGAGTGTCTTTATTACGGCTTGCACCAAAAACGGTGGTGCTCCTGAGGAAGTGAAGGCATATGTTGAGTCGCCTGGCCCCATGCAGGGGGCACAGTGGCAAACAGATCTGGTCATATCAGGGCACAGGGCACAGACTGGAGCTACTCACACTCTCATATTACTTCTCAGCCACCTGGAATGTCTCCCTGTGCACAGTGCAGATGGGGCTTTGTTTTCTTCTTCGGTTGGGCAGTTCTTTTTTTTCCTCTTTTCTCCTCCCACTCCTTTGGCAACCACCACCAGTCCAATAGCACCAAAGACTTTGAGGCCCCTGGAACCCACCAGCCATCCTACACAACATCTACTCCAAGCCCTAAGATGACACTACTTGCCCTCCGATAAAGGGTATGGACTTTGATGAGTTATAAAGAGCATGTGGTTTGGGGTGACTTGGGACTGTACCCAAAATCTAAACCTACCACTTACGGCTCTGTGCTCTGGGAGAAATGACTTAACGTCTGCATCTCAATTTTCTCATCTGCAAAATGAAGTTAATACCGATCTTCAAAAAGACGAAAAAGTGAAAGAAAATATGTGGACAATAAAACATATCACAACAACAAATCCAAAGAGAAAAAGCCTATGACGGCCTAAATAAAGACAGGAAAATATTTTGATAAAATTGAACACCTATTCATGATTAAAAAAAAAAAAGAGGCAAACTGGGAATGAAAATGGACTACTTTAACTGACAAAAGGTATCCACAAAATATCTACGCTAAACTTCATGCTTAAGAGTGAAATAGTGAAAAATATGCCCATTATTACCATGGTTATTCAACATTATATTGGAAGTCCTTGCCAGAGCACTAAGGCAAGAAAAAGAATAAAGACTACTGCAACGGGAAAGGAAGAAATGCAATTGTCACTATTCAGAGTTGACATTATGGCCTAAATGAAAACTCCAAAATAGTTTAACAATAAATTATTAAAATTTATTTATTACAATAATTTATTAAAATTATTAAAACAATAAAATCTAGCAAGAATGCTAAAGGCAAATCAAAATGCAGGATTTCCCGTCACGGCGCAGCAGAAACAATCCAACTAGGAACCATGAGGTTGAGGGTTCGATCCCTGGCCTCGCTCAGTGTGTTAAGGATTTGGCTTTGTGGTGAGCTGTGGTGTATGTAGGTCAGAGACGAGACTCGAATCTGATGTTGCTGTGACTGTGATGGAGGCACTTGGCTATAGCTCCAATTTGACCCCTAGCCTGGGAACCTCAATATGCCAAGGGTTCGGCCCTAGAAAGGGAAAAGAAAAACAAATCAAAATGCAAAAATCATTTGTTCTCTCTTTCTTTCTTCTTCTTCTTCTTTTTTTTTTTTCTCCTTAGGGCTGCACCTATGGCATATGGAAGTTCCCAGGCTAGGAGTTGAATCAGAGCTGCAGCTGCCAGCCACAGCCACAACCACAATGATGTGGGACCTGAGCCAAGTCTGCCACCTACACCACAGCTCAGGGCAATGCCAGATACTTAACCTACTGAGCAAGGCCAGGGATCGAACCCACATCCTCATGGATATTAGTCGGGGTTGTTACCACTGAGCCACAACAGGTACTCCTTGTTTGTTATTTCTAAACACCAAGAACAAAAAAAAAAAATTTTAACTTTAAATACCATTTAAAATAGAATTGGAGGAGTTCCCGTCGTGGCGCAGTGGCTAACGAACCCGACTAGGAACCATGAGGTTGCAGGTTCAATCCCTGGCCTTGCTCAGTGGGTTAACGATCCAGAGTTGCCGTGAGCTGTGGTGTAGGTCGCAGACGTGGCTTGGATCCCGCGTTGCTGTGGCTCTGGCATAGGCTGGTGGCTACAGCTCCGATTCGACCCCTAGCCTGGGAACCTCCATATGCCGAGGGAGCGGCCCAAGAAATGGCAAAAAGGCAAAAAAAAATAAAAAATAAAAAATAAAATAGAATTGGAGTTCCCTAGTGGCCTAGCAGGTTAAAGATCTGGCGTTGTCTGGAGTTCCCGTCGTTGCGCAGCAGTTAACGAATCCGACTAGGAACCATGAGGTTGAGGGTTCGATCCCTGCCCTTGCTCAGTGGGTTAACGATCCGGCGTTGCCGTGAGCTGTGGTGTAGGTTGCAGACGCGGCTCAGATCCCGCATTGCTGTGGCTCTGGCGTAGGCCGGTGGCTACAGCTCCGATTCAACCCCTAGCCTGGGAACCTTGATATGCCGCGGGAGCGGCCCAAGAAATGGCAAAAAGACAAAAAAAAAAAAAAAAAGATTTGGTGTTGTCACTGCTGTGGCACAGGTTTGATCCCTGCCCAGGAACTTTTGCACTCTGCGGGCGTGGCCAAAATATAAATAAATAAAAATAAAATAGAATATAATCAACCACATAAAGTATTTAGAGATACAAGTAGGCATTTTGAATCCTCATCCCTACCCATTTTATTCTGCAGCAGCAAGCGACAAAAAACTCAGCCTGACTTTAACTATGTTCAAACTCACACACGTGCATGTGCACGTGCACACACACACACAGAGATGCACGCTCCACTTTGCTAATCCTGGCCAAGGGCTATGCCTAAGAAGGAACCAAGAGAGAAACATAATCACCACTTCTTGTTTCTGCCGCCTGGCTTCACGCACCTATCTTTCAGCTCTGGTTGATAGTGTTTGAACCCAACACAAGACCAGGACTCAGACAAAGGTCAGGTCTGCCGAGCTCTGGGAGGAAGGTGGGCAGCAAGGTGGTTAAGAGGAAGAACCGAAGCCCCCAGGAAAGTGGGCACAGCTTGAAACAACAGAAAAGAATATGAGTCAGGACTTCAGTATCAGGCAAGTGTAGGTTCAGTTTTTCAGATCTGTCTTTTCCTACTTCTGTAACTTAGAGCAACTTGTATGATTTCTCCTGTGAGCAATAACTGACACGGTCCATACAAGTGCTTGGCTCAAAGTGACGTTCAGTCAAGATGAGCAATGAGGACGGCTGGGGTGAAGGTGGTGCAGGGATTACTTAGAAGGAGATACGATTGGAGTTCCCATCCTGGCTCAGTGGTTAACGACTAGGACCCATGAGGATGCAGGTTCAATCCCTGGCCTCGCTCCGTGGGTTAAGGATCCTGCATTGCTGTGGCTGTGGTGTAGGCCTGCAGTTACACCTCTGATTAGACCCCTACCCTGAGAACCACTCAGCCTCACACCCACCCTCCTTCTCTGCCCAGATTCAGGATCTTCAGAAGTGAATGTACTTTCTCAAGTACAGCAAAGGAGAAAAAACACTATTTTGGGAAATGCACAGAATGTAACAAAACAAAAATGCTGAGTGCGATGGTGGATTCAATGATCTTATGCTGTCTCCCTCCCCATCCAGACCATTTGCCAACAAGGGAAAAATGTTTCAAATCTCAGAAAGTGTCACTGGTGGAGCAAAAGCCACTATTGCATAAGGCAGGCCTGAGGGAGAGACCCGGCTCTATGCTGCCTCCTGGGTTAGACAGCATAGCTGGGGGCGGTTTTGATAGGTTAATAGACTTTAGCTAATTGCCTTCTTGCTGCTCTCTCTGTTTTGGAGAAATAAATTAAAGATGTTAAGCTGAAAAGAGTTGTAATTTATTTCCTTCTTCGTGTTTTTCTCTATTTTCCAAATTTTCTAGGACAGATAAGGATTACTTGCGAATAATCATTATCATTATTATCGTTATTATCAAGGAGAAATGTGACATGACATCTACAGCCACCTCCATGGCATCATTTCAAGTGCCCTGGGAAGCTCGCCCTTGCCTCCTGCAATTGCCTAAAATACTCTGACTGAGAATAAGAACGTTCTTCTCAATGAGCTAAAGCTGAAAGCTCAAAGGGCTGGACCAGAGGTGGGGGGATGTGTCTATTTCATACCATGGGGTAAATGGCTAATATCTCACTGGGCTGCGCCCTGGGAAGGGGCTCTTTCATCTAGGGGTCCACTTTTCTCCAATCCCTGCCCCACAGACAGCCCTCTGAACCAAGTGGCTGATGCCCCGCTCCTCTTTGCCTGACAATAAACTGGCACTGGTTCTGGAACCAGAGAGGCGATGCTATTACGGAAAACTGCTCTGTCTTGGCTCCAACAAAGGCACGAGTCTGGATTCTCTCCACAGCTTCAGAAAGGAATCAGCCTCACACCCACCTGGGTGAGGAACCTTAATGGCCCAGAGAAGTGACCTCGACTCTTCTTTGGGAGGCTGGGAGTTATGACTTCTTAGCCCTCTCTCATCCCCCCAGGAGATGCAAATGTGAAAATGTACCCCTATTCCTGGGAAGGGAAGAGGAGGCCATATATGGATCAGCAGCTGGAGTTAAGACCCCATCAGGAATTCAGGATGTGCGCAAACTCCTTCAGAACCAGCCTTTGCCTTTGCCTTTGCCTTGAGGGGGACCCCCAGCGCTCCCAGTATAGCCTCCTGGGTGGTTCCTGGAGCAGCCGAGGGACAGAGCTGGAAGCTAACAAGCCCCAGCACCAAACCCCAGCTGCACCCCCCTCATGCAGGCCGCCTTGTCCAAGCGCTCACAACACAGAGCTCCCAAGGGCCCCTCACTGGCACTGGGAGGACTACATTCTTGGCTGGATGCATCATTGCCATGATCTGTGAATTATTTTGCTGCCTTATTTCCACCCTGCATGCAGACGTGTTTACGTCCCTGAACATAATGGAATCACAGATCAAGAACCTAAATGAATATTGGGTATGTACGTCTCATCAATTTTCTCCTCGGGTCCGCTGAGCTGCCAAGAAATAAACATTAAAAAACAACTAACAAGTTTCCATCGTGACACAGTGGAAACGAATCTGACTAGGAACCATGAGGTTGCAGGTTCAATCCCTGGCCTCACTCAGTGGGTTAAGGATCCAGCGTTGCCATGAGCCGTGGTAGAGGTAGCACATGTGACTCGGATCTGGCCTTGCTGTGGCTGTGGCTGTGGCTGTGGCTGGCAGCTGTAGCTCCGATTTGACCCCCCCGGGAACCTCCATATGCCATGGGTTCGGCCCTAAAAAGACAAAAAAAAATAAAAATAAAAATAAATAAATAAATAACGAGCAACTAGAAACCTCATGCCAGGGGAGAAAAACTTAATCTTGGGTTTTGTGAGTTTCTGCTGACAGAGGAAAAGTGATAAAGGAACACAGAAAGAACAATGTTTCTACTTTTTAAATTTTAGACGTGTGCGTAAAACTTTATTAAATACGTAAATAAGAGTAAATATACATCACTCTTTTTATTACAGCCGGTTGAGGATGAGAGGGGGGTAAATCCACAGGAAGGAGAGACACCTAGAACAATGAGATGGAACAGGCTGGGGCTGACTGTGGGGCACCCCAAAGATTTCCAAGGCACAGTCCACAGGGTGGTTGGTGGGGTCACTGAGGGAGAGCGGAGGCTCTGAGAAGGAACAGAAAGGACAACAGCCAGAGGTGGAGCAACAGCGCCACCTTGCGGGTTATTTAGTTATTGGCGCTGAAGAGCTTTCGAATCCCGTTGCCTTTTCACTACCGTGGACACACTTTGCAGCAATTAAGAAAGAGGCCAGTGAAGCATCTTCGTTTTAGAAAACTTAGTAAGGATCAAACACAGTGGAAGGTAGGCCTGGCGATTTCCCTCGTTTTCATCCACCTCCTGCAAGTATCTGACTCTATTTTCCTTCCAAATGCCCAACTTCAGGGGCGCGCTCTGCAGCAGGGAGTGTTTCCGGGAGCCAAATCAACCGCAAGCCCATCATAGGACACTGTGGCAGGGCAAGGGGCTGGCAGCCTGGGGGAAACGCAACAGAGATGGGAGCAGCTTGACTTGACTTGGTTTAGGATTAAAAGTAGGTTTTTTTCGAGGACAGTGTGGAATTCAGTCTTATTGATTCCTCCAGGGTTTCTGGTGTTGCGGAAGAGAGTCCTAGAAATGTTTCCTTTTTGCTAGTTTATTGCTAGTCCTGAACATTTGATAACAGACTAAAGAACCATGTCTCCAATCAGTGGACTGGTATGGGGCCATTAAAAACAATGCTTAGTCACTGGATTCTAATCTGTGAGCTCTTCTGTGTTCATACGTTTTACTTCCCAAAAAAAAGGATTACATTTTTAAAAATGATACTGTAGCATCTAATGGTGTGGGCAGATACTCTCTACTCAATGTTAAATTTTCAAAATTCCAATATGCACTGTGTTATGCACTTGAATGTGGCTAAGAGAGAAAATCTTAAAGCGTCTCGCCACAGAAAATAAATGGTGATTATGTGAAGGCACAGAAGTGTTAGCTAAGGCTGTGCTGGGCATCATTTTGCTGATTTGTTGGTCCTATAGAGAAGATCAGATCAACATGTATTCAGCGTTATAGGTCAATGACACCTCCATTAAACTTGGAGGAAATTGGAATATCATTACGGTATGGATTTTTCTTCCTTACCCCCACTTTTATTTATTTTTTTAAGTTTTAAAGAAGTGTAGTTGATTTACAATGTTGTGATAATTTCTGCTGTACAACACAGTGACGAAGCCACACAAACACACATCCATTCTTTTTCAGATTATTTTCCCATACACATGATCACAGAACAGTGGGTAGAGTTTCCTGTGCTACACAGCAGGTCCCTGTTAGCCAGTTGTTCCATATGCCTCCGTGTGCATATGCTAATCCCAAACCCCCAGGCTATCTCTCCCCTGCTAACCCTTTGGTAACCATAAGTTTGTTTTCAAAGTCTATGAGTCTATTTCTTTTCTGCAAATAAGTTCATTTGCATCCTTTTTTTTTTAGATTCCACATATAAGTAATACAATATGATGTGTGTCTTTCTCTTAGTATGATAAGAGACTTACTTCACTTAGTATAATAATCTCTAAGTCCCTCTATGTTGCCGCACATGGCGTTATTTCATTCTTTTTTGTGGCTGAGTAATATTCCATTGCATATATATACTACCTCCTCTTTATCCATTCCTCTGTCAACAGACATTTAGATTGCTTCCATGTCTTGATTATTGTAAACAATGCTGCAATGAACATTGGGGTAGTTGTATTTTTCAGAATCATGGTTTTCTCCAGAGAGGTGCCCGGGAGTAGGAAGGCTGGATCATATCCTACCTCCACTTTTAATTTGTGCTATCATATCATATTTTATGTGTCCTTGTAAACCATGTTACATTAATTCTAGAATAAAGTAGAAAATTAACAAATAAGGAAAATAATGTTTACAATAGACCTTCCATTCCAAAATTTATATATGCATGTGGAGAGACAGAGAGAGAAAGAGAGAGGGAGGGAGAGGGCGGGAAGAGAAACAAGACATACAACAATCATTGACACGGTGGTCATCTCTATCAGAGACGGCTGACCATTTTAATTTTACTTAATTTTTAATAATTTCTGGAGTTCCCGTCGTGGCGCAGTGGTTAACGAATCCGACTTGGAACCATGAGGTTGCAGGTTCGATCCCTGCCCTTGCTCAGTGGGTTATCGATCCAGCGTTGCCGTGAGCTGTGGTGTAGGTCGCAGACGCGGCTCGGATCCCGCATTGCTGTGGCTCTGGCGTAGGCCGGTGGCTATAGCTCCGATTGGACCCCTAGCCTGGGAACCTTGATATGCCGCGGGAGTGGCCCAAGAAATGGCAAAAAGACAAAAAAGAAAAAGAAAAACAGTAAATTGTTAAAGGAAATGAGTTTCTGCACGAGCCCTGCCGTCCCCACTCCACCCTCACGTTATCTCACAGACCAGGGGGGCCAGGCGACCCTCAGCGATCAAATCAGAGAGGTCCTGGGAAGGTCAGCTTGTTACAAAAAGTATCCCTTGCGTCCAGGGACATCCCACACCAGCACCAGAGCAACTCCCTAGTGAGGCGGCCGGTCCCACAGAGGGGGAAACATCTGAAGCTGTTATCAGTTGCATGTGGGCTTGTATAACTGGGTTTGTGGGTGTGGTGTGATGTTTCTGAGCTGAGCCTGCCGTCAGGAGCTGGACATGCACCCGCACTGTCTTTGACTAACGCTTGACTTGGAGCGAGCGACCTACCTTTTCAATTCCTTCATCTGAAAAGTAGAGTTATAATCATCATGCCTCTCAAGATTGCTAAGCAAGGAAGCGTGATAGGCTGCACTGCATGAAATTGTTGTTTTTGCAAAGGTGGCCATTTCTCGTGGTGCATCCTCCGCAGGGCCGGGGTGTGGCCAGAGAACCTCTTCCTCAGGATGATCCCGGGCGTAGCCAGGGAACGAACCTGCATCCTCCTGGATCCTAGTCGGGTTTGTTACTGTTGAGTCACCATGAGAACTCCACCCGCTGTAAGGGTGGAAAGTGGGAAGAAAGGGGGGCTGCAGGAGGGTACTGGGGATACGAGATGAGCAGCCTCAGAATGTGGGTGAAAGCTCTGGAAATGCAGCAGCATCGCCAAAGGCTGGTCCCAGTCTCCCACTTAGCATTTTTTAAAGCCCCCTCCCAACCTTCCCCCCCTCCCCGACACATACCCCTCACCCCCTGACCTCATTAAAGTTACTTCCATATGGCAGAACTCCTCCCCTGAATCAGAGCCCCTGGGGACCCTCCTCTTGACCCCAGAGGGCTGACGTCAGGACAGGAGCCCTGAACCCCCCACTGCCAACCTCTCCCCCTGGACACAGGGGACCAAGGTGACAGTATATGCTTCTCCGACAGTATATGCTTCTCCCACCCGGAGGAAGGTGAGGCTGTAATTTAAGCAGCCAGGTTGCAGTACTCCCCTCGGTCCTAATTAACTCCGTTGCTGTAATTCCATTGCACTGGCTACTGAGAGACCAAGTCCAAGGAGTGGCGCCGTTGCAGGCATTGTGGGCAGGGGAGGAGAAAGTCACCGCCAGCCACCCCATTAGGGCCCTCTTGTCGTCAGGGGTAATACAGAACTGGGTATTTCCTTTAGCTGTCAGATTCTGCATCAACTTTCATCTCCCGCAAAAGGTTTGCCCCACTCCAGGCAGAGGTGCCACTCACTGCCCCTGCCCCTGTGACTGTGGGTTTTCTCAGTGCCACCTTTCCAACTCCCATCTAGTGAGAGCACACAGCTGGTGGGCTGGGGGCTACGGGAGAAGGGAGATGGGGGGCAGGAGGAGGAGGAAGGGTTCAGAGGCTCTTTCCTCCTCGGGTTAGTTACTCCAAGAATAGAGCCTTCGATTCACATTTTATTTATTTATTTATTTATTTATTTATTTTGTCTTTTCAGGGCTACACCCGAAGCATATGGAGGCTCCCAGGCCAGGGGTCTAATCGGAGCTGTAGCCACCGACCTACACCACAGCCACAGCAACGCAGGACCCGAGCCACGTCTGCAATCTACACCACAGCTCAAGGCAAAGCCAGACCCTTAACCCACTGAGCGAGGCCAGGGATCAAACCTGCAACCTCATGGTTCCAAGTCGGATTCGTTAACCACTGCGCCAAGACAGGAACTCCTCAATCCACATTTTTAAAAAGAACCTCCAATTCACATTAAAACAGAATTCTCCCTGGAAATAAACCCTGACACCTATGGTCAATTAATCTTTGACAAGGGAGGCAAGAACATAAAATGGGAAAAAGAAAGTCTATTCAGCAAGCATTGCTGGGAAACCTGGACAGCTGCATGCAAAGCAATGAAACTAGAACACACCCTCACACCATGCACAAAAATAAACTCCAAATGGCTGGAAGACTTAAATATACGACAGGACACCATCAAACTCCTAGAAGAAAACATAGGCAAAACACTCTCTGACATCAACAGCATGAATATTTTCTCAGGTCAGTCTCCCAAAGCAATAGAAATCAGAGCAAAAATAAACCCATGGGACCTCATCAAACTGAAAAGCTTTTGCACAGCAAAGGAAACCCAAAAGAAAACAAAAAGACAACTTACAGAATGGGAGAAAATAGTTTCAAATGATGCAACCGACAAGGGCTTAATCTCTAGAATACATAAACAACCCAACAGCAAAAAAGCCAATCAATCAATGGAAAAATGGGCAAAAGACCTGAATAGACTGTTCTCCAAGGAAGATATACAGATGGCCAACAAACACATGAAAAAATGCTCAACATCGCTGATTATAAGAGAAATGCAAATCAAAACTACCACGAGATACACCTCACACCAGTCAGAATGGCCATCATTAATAAATCCACAAATAACAAGTGCTAGAGGGGCTGTGGAGAAAAGGGAACCCTCCTGCACTGTTGGTGGGAATGGAAACTGGTACAGCCACTATGGAGAACAGTTTGGAGATACCTTAAAAATCTATACATAGAACTTCCATATGACCCCGTAATCCCACTCTTGGGCATCTATCCGGACAAAACTTTACTTAAAAGAAGCACGTGCACCTGCATGTTCATTGCAGCACTATTCATAATAGCCAGGACATGGAAACAACCCAAATGTCCATCGACAGATGATTGGATTCGGAAGATGTGGTATATATCCACAATGGAATACTACTCAGCCATAAAAAAGAATGACATAATGCCATTTGCAGCAACATGGATGGAACTAGGGACTCTCATACTGAGTGAAATGAGCCAGAAAGACAAAGACAAATACCATATGATATCACTTATAACTGGAATCTAATATCCAGCACAAATGAACATCTCCACAGAAAAGAAAATCATGGACTTGGAGAAAAGACTTGTGGCTGCCTCATGGGAGGGGGAGTGGGAGGGATCGGGAGCCTGGGCTTATCAGACACAACTTAGAATAGATTTACAAGGAGATCCTTCTGAGTAGCATTGAGAACTATGTCTAGATACTCATATTGCAACAGAACAAAGGGCGGGAGGAAAAAATGTATACATGTAAGGATAATTGATCCCCTTGCTGTACAGTGGGAAAAAAAATAAATTATTAAAAAAAAAAAACAGAGTTCTCATTGTGACTCAGCAGTAATGAATCTGACTAGGATCCATGAAGATGCAGGTTCGATCCCCTAGTCTCGCTCAGTGGGTTAAGGATCCAGCACTGCTGTGAGCTGTGCTGTAGGTCAACAGACGTGACTCAGATCTGGCGTGGCCATGGCTGTGGCTGGCAGCCACAGCTCTGATTGGACCTCTAGTCTGGGAACATCCATATGCCGTGGATGCGGCCCTAAAAAAAAGCAAGAAGAAAATCTCCATGGCTCTTATCATTTAATGCTCCAAACAGCCTTATCAGAATTGTAAGTGAACATATCTGGTCAGAAAAGCCGAGAGCCCAAGTTCACAAGGAAATAAGGAGAGAGCCAGGACCCAAACCCACAACCATAGTTTCAAATTCCATTCTCATTCCAAATTGCCACAAAGCTACAGAGGAATAATTGCTCTAGATTGGAGATGCCCCAAACTAGGGCCTCAGAGACCAAATTATGACAAGGACTACCACCAAGTTATGACAAGGAATCTGCTTGTTCAGATGAGACATCAAACAGGCCCACAAAGTTGAAAAGACAGAAGTATGCTTGACTCGCCTAATCATCCATTCATTCATCCATTCAAGTGCTATGTCCCACTATTCTTCAAATGCCCGTGGGTGTTATGATGATGAAGATACAGTATGTTGTGTTGTCACTCACTATTATCGTTTGGTTGTTGTGGTAACAAGCAAGCCCCAAATTTCAATGGCTTCCAACAGCCACATTTTTCTCCCGCCCAGATGACACAGGGGCTGCAGGTTGGTTGAGGCTGGGTTCTGCTCTGCTCTGGGTGTCTCCTCGTCCTGAAGGAGAAGGCCCTTCTGGGACACGCGCAAGAGACCCAGCCCCTCGGTGCCACGGCACCTGAAGCTGCTGCCCTTCACCAGCCCCACCCAGAGTGCGGCCACTCCGCCTACAGGAGACACAGGAAGGGCAGGGAAGCACAAGCCTCTTAGAAGGAACAAACAAACAAACATGAGCAATAATGCAGCTACCACTTGGTAGATTTTCTCAATCAGCAAATACTAAAGATAGAAGGATGATCAGGAAGGGCTTCCTAGTCTCAAATTTGGGAGGCTCCCGCTGGAGGGCATAACTTGAAGTCTACTTCTAAAACATATTGGGAGTTCCCGTCATGGCTCAGCAGTAAGGAACCCAACTAGTATCCATGAGGACTCGGATTCAATCCTGGGCACCACTCGGTGGATTAAGGATCCAGCAGGCGCGGCTCAGATTCTGCACTGCTGTGGCTGTGGCGTAGGCCAGTGGCTGCAGCTCTTATTTGATCCCTAGCTGGAAACTTCCATATGCCACAGGTATGGCCCTAAAAAAAAAAAAAGGAATAGATAAATAATTAAGGAGATCCCGTCATGGCTCAGTGGTTAACGAATCTGACTAGGAACCATGAGGTTGCAGGTTTGATCCCTGTCCTCGCTCAGTGGGTTAAGGATCCGGCGTTGCCGTGAGCTGTGGTGTAGGTCGCAGACGCAGCTCGGATCCCAAGTTGCTGTGGCTGTGGCGTAGTCCGGCAACTACAGCTCCAATTAGACCCCTAGACCCTAGAAAAGACTAAATAAATAAATAAATAAAACCTACCTACTGCCCCCTGCCCAAGCTCCATCAGTAATTTCTTACATGAACCAGGAAGGAAGGCAGGGTCTCTGAGATGGAATCCAACATTGAAATATCGGTGTGAAGGTTCTAAGGTCAAGCTTAAGCTGTCTCCCCTTTGCATCTGCCCTGAGGAGCCTCTGAAGCAGCTTCAGGTGATGTAGGTCCCTGGGAAATGCCATTCACTGCCCCCCCCCCGAGAAAAATGGTACAAAATGACTTCTGTGGGTCAACTCTGGGCCAAGAGTCTTCAGAGCAGGACAAGACACGGAGAGGAATAAGGAACAGGGCTCACCCCCCAGAGAGCTTGCAGGTGAGCAGCGCCCATCTCCCAGCCTCAGCGGTGGGGCAATGCAAGGCTCCGGGGTCCAGGAGCTGGCCCGAGTCGCGCACACCAAGTCAGTGACCGCAAAGGACTAGCGTCCGATGTCTTGACTCCGCATCTCTTTCCTCCACCCACATGCTTCCTTGATTAATGGACTTTCCGTTCTGATTCCTTCGTTCCATTGTGTGTTACCTTTTCCTTCCCTACCACGGCAATGTGGGCCCCTCCTTGGAAACAGAAGAGAAGCTGTGAGGAAAAAAATAACCAGCACCCAGAAAGCAGGTGTCAGCTGTCCAGAACCCAGAGGCATCAAACAAGGAAAGAGAATCCAGGAGTTTTTTCCTAATTATGTAAATGATGAAAGCCTCCTTTTGCTACATCCTTTCCATCAGAAACCTTGGAGCATTTGCGGCTTTGATTAATGAGGCTCTATCCAAGAATGATATTCGTGTTACCCAATAAAGACACCATGGGGTTGTTCCGGGCTCAATTTTGGCAACTTGCTCAGTATTCAAGCTGGGCTTTTTTTTTTTTTCTTTCCTTCTATCTTATCGACCAGGTACAAAAGGATGTTGTTTAAATGAGAAAATCTCTTCGTTCGTGTACTGTTCTAAACTCAGTGGGTTCTCTTTGCAGCCAGGTGAGAAAAAGTTGCAATTTCAATGCAGAGAGCCCTTCTGAATGCCGGCGGCCTGGGAGGTATAATGAACAAGCTTCAGTCTTGGATCGGTTCCCAGACCCACAAGGCGAGAACGCTGTGGTGTCTAAACAGAAGTCCCTGGCTTTCTTTCAGTCCCTCGTCTTATTAGGTTTGACGCTCTTTTATTATGTTTTGTTCTGCATCTCTAAATCCCCCTTCTGAAGCATAATGCTGCAAACATGGGGTCTGCACGCCCAAGAGCATTGTCCCTCGGTCGCCATGGTAACCAAAGCGCATCCACCAAGCGCTTTCCTCCGAATGAAGTAGCCAGCTCCGGCTCTGAGCTTGCACCTTGCACGCACCCACCCCAGTCAGCAAATATCCCCACGGGGGTTTCTGTTTATGAGCCAGCGCGGACGAGAGCCAAAGGGGCCAGCACGACTGTGTTTTATCGACTTTATTAAAATACGTGGGATACACATTCAATTTCTATTTATTGTTGTTTCACCTGTGCCGAGAGGGAAACTGCCGGCACTTGACAAATGGGCCGAGAGGCTGTCGAGTTTCACTCGGGTGTTGGTGGGTAACAGATGCCGAAATGTGGTTTCATAATAGCGTAATAAGACTTTGTACTTTTACAGTGTCTTTCATCAGTGCCTCTCCAAGTCCCTCATTAGTCCCTGAAGCCCCCTGGGAAGGCGGTAGGTGGTGAGTGGGTCCCCCCGCCCCACATGGCACGGCAAGCCCAAGGCAAGAGGAGCCTAGACATAAACAGGCCACAGATCCACAAACAGGCCATTGGAGCCCCCGTCTGACGGAGCTGCTCTAATCATGTAATTATCCCACCATCGTGCCCGTCATTTGCATGTTTAATTCCACTCATTAAACTTACGGCTTCTGTTTGGGGAGACTTGTCTCCACACATCTCAACCGTCTGAATGCCTGTGGCTGGCCCTTTTATGCAGCAACCAGGCATCCTGATAGAAAGATTGAGGGAAACATTTGCTGGGTCCCGCGTGTAAAACAGCACATGACCTATGCAGGCAGAGCAGCTTGGGAAAGGGCGACCTCTGCAGAAACCCAAAGCAAGAAGTTCTGTGCATCCCCATGCTCATGAAAGAGAAGCGTTTTGTAATCCCTAAGCCATCTCAAAACTTCCTGCCCACCCCAAATCACCTGCCAGGGTTAAAAGTGGGCGGGGCCTTGGGCAGCATCTAAACCCAGCCCTTCCACCTTCAGATGCTGAAGTTGAGCCCCAGAGAGATTTAACGGTGAACTCCAAGCCCCATAGCTAGTCTGTGGCAGCACGGATCCCAGAGCCCAGATGTTCTACCCAAATGGTTCACGTCTCCCATCTATACTAACTGGAAGATCCTAAGAGAAACTCACATGGAAAGATTTGCACAGCAGTTCCCGTTGCGGGCTCCGCTGAAATGAATCTGACTAGCATCCATGAGGACAAAAGTTCAATCCCTGGCCTTGCTCAGTGGGTTAAGGATCCCACGTTGTAGTGAGCTGTGGTGTAGGTCGAAGATGTGGCTCGGATCCCACATTGCGGTGGCTGTGATAGGCTGGCAGCTGTAGCTCTGATTCCACCCCTAACCTGGGAACTTCCATATGCTGCGAGTGTGGCCCTAAAAAGCCAAAAAGAAAAAAGAAAGATCTGCACATAGTGTGTGTTCTTGAATATTAGTGATATAAGCTCCATACTAACAGGGGTTTGGTTTTGTTCCAAGCTGTATCCCAGAGAAGAGAGCCTAGTGAACAATGAACTCTCTATACAGTTTTGTCTTTCTTTTTTCTTATGTAGGGCCACATCTGCAGCATATGGAAGTTCCCAGGCTAGGGGTTGAATCAGAGCCGTAGCTGCCAGGCTACACCACAGCCACAGCAATGCCAGAGCCAGCTGCTCCATCCGCGACCTACACAGCATCTTGTGGCAATGCTGGATCCTTAACCCACTGAGTGAAGCCAGGGATCGAACCTGAATCCTCATGAACCTACGGCAAGTTCTTAACCTGCTGACCCACAACAGGAACTCCTGAACTCTCTATAATGGCTGACGATCAAACATCTGTACCAATCCTACTGGACACAGCTCAGGGAAAAGAACAATGGGGCAAGGAATCGAAGAATCCATTTGAGCCTCAGTCCCTCCTGCGAGATGAGGACACTATCTACTTCCAGCTTGGTGCGTGGGGCCCTGGGTCTTGCCATGCCCTTTGCTTGGACGTATTTTTCCTCTTTAGGATTTAGCTCAAATGTTACCCTCCTCAGAGAGGCCTTCCTTGACCTGCATGTTTATTGTTCTCCTTTCTCCTCCCAGTCGTTCCTTTCCCATTTGTTCCATCTTATTCTCATTTTCATTGTGGTCATTATGAATACTTGAAGCAATCTTGTTCATTGTACAACTCCCTCCCCCACTATCCTATAAGCCAGGACATATCATATAACCATACAATCCAAGACAAGGAGTCTTGTCTGTCTGGTTCACTACACTATTCCCAGGACCTAGACCAGTGCCTGACATGTGGGAGGTGCTCCATAAATATTTGTTGAAGGAATAAATACAGAATGAAAAAATACTGAAAGAGAAAGTGCTAAAGATCGTAAAAGCAAAGGATTGGTTTCAAAACCAAAGAGGTTTAGTATTATTGTACAGCTCATATTTTTCAACATGAACAGCGAATTGTGCTCCTTACACCCTATTTGGATTTGAACAAGTTTCCGGAGTTGATATGTGTGTACAAAACATCCCTACAACATATCATTATCTTCCTGGTTCCAAGTGATCTCGCAGTTGGTGTTCTCACTGTTTGTCTTGGCCTCTGGAGCTTTATTAATGTAATTATAGGCACAAGCCACCAGTTGGGTGTATAATTGGGTAGATGGGATTATCTATATAGAACTCATCCCAAAAGGTAGGGCAGAGCCAGGGATGCCCAGGAAATCAGCTGGCCCAACTGGTCCATTTTATAGAGGTGGACACTGAGGCCCTGGCAAGTTAAGGAACCTGCCCTAAGCCACCACAAGGCTAAACTGGGGAGACATCAGAGGACTTCAAAGGAACAAGTCTGCCCCTTTGATATAAATGGAACTTAAGTTCAAAGGATGTCAACTAAAATGACTTCGGTTAAATACACTGTCAAGGAGAGTTCCTCTCCCTTCAACCTGTAAGAATCAGTACCCGCAGCAAAACCATCCTCAAGAGGGGAACCTGTCACTCAATGTCATCCAAAAGGTACAGAAGCACAGGGGGCGTGAAGCATCCCACACACAGTCTCAGCATCCTTCCCACACTCTCACACAGAAAGTACCATTCTACGATCATCCTTCACCAATATTCTCCTCTGATTGTAAACAAACAAAAAAATAGAACCATTGTTGAGCCGATCAGAAGAGCACTACTGGAATCTCTCAGTTTGGGGAGGGGAATCCAATATACAACACAGACAATTATGAGATGTCTGTCTTCCGTTAAAGGCATCCTCTGCTCCGCAATTTCAAAAAGTCCCCTTTCTCAGCCTCCTCACCCCAGGCAAGGCCCATTCCCCAGGGCCTCTATCTGCATCTGGCTTTCTCTTCCTGCCCTGGGTGTATAAAGTCTCAGGGGACCTGCTCCCGTCATTCCCTGTGCACTGGTCTCTCCACCCTCTCAGTTGGAGAAGAGGGACTGCCATGCCCCCTGCCATGCTTCCTGTTGCTATCTGAGTTGCTAAGATGCACAGTGATGCAGCTGGCAGTCTCTGAGATGCAGGGGGATGAGAGCCTTTTCTTGGCCTCATATCAAGTGTCAGGGTGACTACCCTATGGCCGTCTATACCCTATCTCTCTCAACCGAGGGTCAATCTGACAATTTTCTCGAGCATAGCTGCCCCACTTCCAAATACCCTGACAAGTGCAATTCACCTCAGCTGCTTCAAGATGTGCGTTACCATCAAGTGGCTTGACCACGTGGGAATATGCTTGGCTGGGCTTCTCGGTCTACTATGGAATGGATACCTTGGACTCCCACTCTTAGAAATAAATGCTCTGCCATGTTTCCATCACTTGGCATCTTTGAAAACACAAAGTCAGCCCCAGAAGACCGATTCACTCCTGTGTGGTGCTCTGAGCTCTCAATGCCTCCAGCTGCAGCAGCATCACTAGTGACCAAGGTGATGGGAGCTGAACGGAGGGTTCTCCCCAGGCACGGGGAACAACTTCTGACGGTCCCTACGGCTCACGTGTCTGTCTCCTGCCGCCACGCCCCCAGTTCCTCAAGGATGGGAACACATCCTATTTGTCTGTATATTCCCAGTATCCAGAGTAATGCCTGCTGCAGAGCAGGTATTTCTTTGTGGAATGAAACGTTGAGTCTCATTTTTTTTTTCCTTTTATTGTGGTAAAGCACACATCACATAGTGTAACATTGACCAGCTTATCTATTTTCAAGTGTGCAATTTGGTCTCATTAAGTTACATGCACAGTGTGGGACAGAGTCACACTTTGAAAGTCATGTTGAAAATCTCCTTAACAAAATAACGATGAATATGTTCACAGTCTTTCCTAAGAAATAAATAAACACAAATATACAACAGGAAGCCTGATTTAAAGCGGAGCCAGACAACAGGGTAGGAACATGGTTTCCCACCAAGGACAACTGTTACCACCTCTTAGTCATCTCTGTCATCATCTCCCAGGGCTGAGAACATAGTCACTAAGCAGATGTGTGGAGCCCTCTGCTGGACACTGGGAATGAACAGATGAAAAGACAGGCCCATTGCCTGTGCGTGGCTTAAAGGTCAGGGAAGACAGAGGTGGGTATTTCTAAATTCCCCACGTTGTACACCAAACTTCGTAAGGACAGGGATGTTTGTCTGCTCTTCCCCTGCTCTATTCTCAGTACTTCAAACAGTGCCCGGCACAGAGTAGGCATTTTTGAAAATATTTGTTGAATGAACAAATAATGAGAATCCTGCTGGGAAAGTTGGGGAGTGCTTCAGAGAAGACATTAGATTGAGCTAAGTCTTAAATTACTTCTTGAAGGAACAGTCCAAACACCCCAGTGGGAGAAAAGAATCTTCCTGAAATGCTTGGGGCTCCGGGGCAGGGCGTGTGATTGGACGCTGGGAGAGAAGGATGCGTATACAGAAACTGGATGAAGGAAGCTGCAGCCCTGAGGAACCTAGAATTTGAATTTTTATCTTATAGGTGAAGAATTTGGAGCAAAATTTTTGCATTTCGAAAAGGCCCCAAGAAACAGCATTTAGCAAAGCTCACCAATCCGCACCCCTCGCCGGGCACCTGAAGCCTGCAATCACGTGGGGTCTGCAGCAAACACGTGCGTTTTCCATCCAGTCGGTAATATCTCTGCTGAGAAACTCTCCAGCCCTTTCCATCTCAGCCTCCCGACTCAAGTCTTCCTTCCTGGACAGCGCCCTCTTGTGGCGGAGGGAGACCTGTATGAAACCCCACCACCGCCCTTGGGATTTTCTCGCAGAGCTGGCTTTTAAGCTCTGTCCATCAGTTCCTAGTCTGGATTCCCCTGGAAGCAGATGCTGGGACAAGGACTGGAGAGTAAATAGGTTTTTGAGAATGAGCCCAGGAAGAAAAAGTGAGCCAAGGGGGAAAGAGAGACACAAATGATAAAGGCTGATCTGTGTGTGAGCTACCACGGTGGGAGCCTTGGCTTGGCTGGGGAGGAACCCTGAAGCCTGCATCTAGGAGTTGTCCCCTGGGGTGGGGGGAAGCAAGCTGCGCTATTTATGCATCAATTTCTAACCCTTTGGCAAATAATTGTCCTCCGGGCATTAAATTCCAAGTGCCTGGAGTCTGCCCTGTGCACTGATGGACAGAGACCTCGTCAGGGAAGCAGAAGGGAGCTGTCTGGGCGCACAGGGCTGCTTCTGTGGCTACAGGTGAGCTCACAGGTGGACCAAGGAGATGAGGGCAGCAGCAGCCTCCTCTACACCACCTGCATCACCAGAAGTTGGCGTCCCTTTAAAAAGACTGTGCGGTGTTGCTGTCATGCGCAATCTGACTAGTATCCACGAGGATGCAGGTTCGATCCCTGGCCTCACTCAGTGGGTTAAGGATCTGGCGTTGCCATGAGCTGTGGTGTAGGTCACGATGTGGCTTGGATCTGGCATTGTTGTGGCTGTGGTGTAGGCCGGTGACTACAGCTCTGATTCAACCCCTAGCCGGGGAACTTCCACATGCCATGGGTGCAGTTCTAAAAAGCAAAAAAATAAAAAATTAAAAGACTGTGGCCAAGTTTGTTTTCAAAGTCTGTGAGTGTGTTTCTGTTCTGCAAATAAGTTCATTTGTATCCTTTTTTTAGATTCCACAAGCTTATGTTTACCAAAGGGGACATGTGGGGGAGGCATGGACCGGGGGTTTGGGATTGGCATATGCACACCGTGGTATATGGAATGACTGGTCAACAGGGACCTGCTGTGTAGCACAGGAAACTCTTCCCAATCGTCTGTGATGATTTAGAGGGGAAAAGAATCTGAAAAAGAACTCAGCTTCTTTGTGAATGCGTGTATCTATATAACTGAATCACTGTGTTGGACAGCAGAAATTATCACAACACTGTAAATCAACTATGCTTCAATAAAACTTTTAAAAATGGAAGAAAAAAAAAAGACTGTGTCCAAGACAAGACAGTACTATGTGTTGACAATACCATTTCTTCTTGGGCACCCAGTGAGCCGACTTGTCAAAGGCTCCCTTGAAGTTAAGCCACCTCAGCAAACCAAGTTCTGCTCAGTGCAAGATGGACAGAAATGATATAAGGCACTTCCAGTCCTGGCCCTTAAGAACACCCATTGGGATCCTCTAGTCCTCTTTCCCTTCTGTGACTAACTAACTTGAAGGCTGTATGTTTAAAATGGCATATTATGACTTTGTTAAATTAACGTATGTTAAATGGCGCACAGGATGCCGGGTGGCGAGCCACGTTTCAACAACAGACCACAAGAGGAATTGAAATAGGGTTTATCACTCACAGGAGCCGCACAGGAAAGTCAAGGCCAAGTGCAGAGAGAGAGAACGGCAGGACTGGGGGCACTTGCCTTTAGTAGGGTTCAGGGGTTAGAGTGCACTGGGGTTCCCAGGTTAGGGCTGGATTGGTCAGTTCACGCTAAAAGAGTAGTTGGTAAGCATAGAGCTCACAGATGCTGGGAGAGAGGGAGACTTGATCACAAGAACTATTGCAGAAGACATACCAGAAACTTATACTTCCCTGTGATGCTGCAGGCTGCAATCTAAGGCACGTGCTTGCATGAAGGGGCTGGTATCAGTTTCCGATCCTCACAGGCGGACGGGGTGCAGGGTCAGAAATATCATGAAGTAAACTTAGCCAAACTCCCAACATGATAAGAACACAAGCTAGAAGGAGCGTTTATCCCTGACTCCCTGCATGGAGCAGCCCACCAAAGAAAGCCACTCAAATCTGGCCAGACTATGGTATGAATGAGAAATAAACGGTTGAATGAATCCCCTTAGGTGTGCTGGTTTATTTGTGGTTTATTTGTTACTGCAGTAGAGCCCAGCCTATCCTAACTAATACTGTATATATTTGGGTTCTGCTGAGATCTCTACATGTCCCACCAATTGTTCCTTTTCCCCTCTTCCTTCCCTAACTTGAGGAGTTTAATGCAATATTAAGACTTGAAACGGTGTGCTTAAGTTTCAAGGAACAAACATGCTTAGCTGAGGGATCTTCTTGCAGTTTGCAACGAATTCATGAAGCCCAGATGGTATAACAGCCTTGATAGCACCTCTCAAGGCCTCCTGCCCACTCTAAGACATCCGTTTTGGCAGTAGGGTTTAGCTGCCCACCCCCTCCACTTAACAGACTGAGAGAAACTACCAATTACTGTATGACTGCCTTGCAGGCAGCAGCCTTCGGGGTCAGAGGATGACATCCTGGAGGGCCATTTGCAATGATTATGTAATTAATATTATCATGATGTATAACTGCATGTAATGGTTCTCAGAGACAGAGACCTTTTCATCCCAGGCTATTCTTCAAAGCCAGGTGGTTTCTGGCTCTACCTGCACGACATTCAGGAGCATCCTTTGGCAACATCGTCTCCAGGTTATATTGTACATCTTTAAGTCTTTCCCTTGAAACCTGTGGGTCCTGGAAATTTTTGAACTCGTGTTAATGGCTCTATGTCCCCTTCACAGTCTTTAAAACTGTCAGTTTACACAAATGCTTAATCATGGCCATTGACTCCTCCCAAAGTCAACATTTAGATTTATTGACTGAGAAGGACATAACTGACCAAAACTTCACCCAGCTCAATATTTGCCTAAAGACAATAAATCTCAACAGCGACCAAAACCGAAAGTCGATGGATACGTATTGCTACACACTTTCTTTTGACAAGAGTAATCAATTGGGTATGGATTTTGAAATAATTTCATTTTGATTGGAATGTGGGACTAGCTTGACAGGGCCGGCTGAAAATAAAGGCTGGAAAGTACGATCGGACAGTTGCTCCTTGCAATCCCATAGTTAAATGTGGTGCTGGGAGCAGCACTTTAAAAAGAAAAAGGACCCTGTCATCTGTCAAGCATCCAGAAGGGCTGCTTTATGGGGGATGATGTCATCATAATGGCAGAGTGTGTTAAGCCCTCTGTGAATCCCCACCGGGTATTTGTCCTGCATGAGAATCAATTACAGAAAAGATAAATGGTGCATTAGAGGTGTCTTTTGGCATATATTTCACTTCTGATATATGTTGTTCTGCTGAGCAACAAACGATTTAGATAAACCCCAAGGTCATGTTTGGACCAGAGAGATGTTTTTCATTAGCCAGAGAGTGACCATCCTGATAACAGAAACAGCAGCTTGTGGAAAATTGTAGAACACTTACTTCCTTGGGGGCAGCTGGAGCAGACTACCTAGACCGTCAGGATCAGGCTGAAAGCCCTGGATATTCACAGAAAGCCACGTCAGCATCCAGACCAAGGGAGAGCAATATCTTTGCCATAATTTTTCAACGTCAGCCCTCTGAGTCCACTGGGGAGTTGTTGCTGTGAACTGTAGCTACACTTCAAAGAGGGACCCTGGAGAGCACATCTCCCCAGCTCACCTTTTTGTCAACCACAAATCTAAAAACCAGCTGAGTTGGGATCATCTCCCCGCCACCATGGGTTTGTGACACCTGTTGACATCCTATTTTGGCCAAGCCTCTTGGGTTCCCTGAGACTTCTTCATGAGAAGGGATTCTTGCAGGAAAATTGAGGTGCGAGAAGATGGTCACATCCCAGATCTCGGGTGAATACCTGGGACAGGCCTCCAAGGGAGGGACCTTGGCTTCTGGCAGGAAAGAATTCATGAAGTAGAGTGAAAGCAGATTTATTCGGGGTAATACACACTCCATAGACAGAGTGTGGCCATCTCAGGAAGGCCAGAGGTGGCCCCCAAATATGAGCTGCTTAGTTTTTATGAGCTGGGTAATTTCATAGGCTAATGAGTGGGAGGGATATTCTAATTATCTGGGAGAAGGGGCGGGGACCACCCACTTTTTGGCCTTTTATGGTCACTCTCGGTTCAGTCATGGTGCCTGTGGGTGTGCCATTTCCCAGGCTAACATACTACAATGAGCATATAATGAGGCTAAGGTCCACTGGAAGTTGAATCCTCCACCACCTTGGGCCTCGTAGGTTCTAACCAGTTGTTGTCAAATTCATATCCTATTCTTCTTAATTGTTGTGTCATTCTTTTCTTTTTTTTTTTTTTGCCTATGCCCACAGTTGGTGGACATTTGAAGGCTAAGGATGGAACCCACACCATAGCAGTAACCAGAGCCACCACAGTTACATCAGACCCTTAACCCACTGTGCCATGAGGGAACATCAGTTGCGTCATTCTTTTAGTGGTTGTGCCGTGACCGCTTCCTTCCCATCTCAATACCTCCTTTGGGTCACCTTGGCATCCACTTCCTTGTGGCTGGGTCCTCGGATGCTTTGCACTGGGATGTAAGCACTGCCTGTCACCACCCCAGGGGTGCAGCATAGCCCAGCCTGCATGTGCTGCAGTGATGTCATCGTTCAGTCATTCATTCCAGTGCCTGCAACAGGCTCTAATTCAGGACCCTGTCCTTCCGGGACCTCGCTGTAGCCTCAGAGGCCTGTGAACTTCACGTCATTATTCCAGAACTCTCAGTGGGGTTTTTTTTTTTTTTTGGTTTTTTTGTTTTTTGTGGCTTTTTTTTTTTTTTTTTTTTTTGCTATTTCTTGGGCCGCTCTCGCGGCATAGGGAGGTTCCCAGGCTAGGGGTCGAATCGGAGCTGTAGCCACCAGCCTACGCCAGAGCCACAGCAACGCAGAATCTGAGCCGCATCTGCAACCTACACCACAGCTCACGGCAACGCCAGATTGTTAACCCACTGAGCAAGGGCAGGGACCAAACCTGCAACCTCATGGTTCCTAGTCGGATTCGTTAACCACTGCGCCACGACGGGAACTCCCAGAACTCTCAGTGTTTTTAGGGTACTCTATTGCTTCCTAGGAAAAGGTTATGTTCCAGATTTTCATAAACAGAAATCCAAGTCTTTCCGCAGAGTCTCATGTCAGGAAGCTTCCCAAACCTTCCAATCGGGGGCGTCTTTGTCCTTCCATTGCTGCTGTAGATATAAGAAGCCCACATCATAATCACCTGATGATCTGTCATCTTTGAAACGTTAAGCACCATGAGAGATCATTTTCTTCTTTTTACCGGTAATATGCATGGCTCTTATTACCAGTGATAACCATACACTCAACAAGTACTTTAGGAATAAATGAAAAAGTCTTAGGATATTAAATGTTGATGCTCGTATTTTTCTACCACATCTATTACAGTTGGATTAAGAACTTCGGTGATTGGGAAGTTCCCATTGTGGCTCAACAGGTTAAAAACCTGACTGGTATCCATGAGGATGCGGGTTCGATCCCTGGCCTCGCTCAGTGGATTAAGGGTCCAGCGTTGCCTTGAACTGTGGTGTATATCACAGACATGGCTCAGATCTCATGTTGCTAAGACTGTGGGGTAGGCTGGCAGCTACAGCTCTGATTCAACTCCCCGCCCAGGAACTTCCATATGCTGCAGGTGACAATTTCCACCATTACTCAGAATATGAACAGCGGAGACTCAGCAGAGCATAAGGACCACTTTAGGGGCCCAGACTCTTAGACCCAGTCACTATTTCTGGAGTATATGGGTTGTGAGTATGGACCAACCAAGTGGAAGGAACCAAGCCTTAAGGGTCACCCATTCCAAGCCAATGAATACTGCTTCCTTACTTGTGAATTTTTTCCTTATCTCCATGAAGAACATGGACTTGACCAAGGAAAACAATGAAGTCAGCAAGAAGGGGAAGACCCTTCTCAATCATAGGCACGTTTATCCTGGCCCTGCATCCCCACCAAGCTGCTGTGGGGTCCCCTCTCCACACAGAGTCACTCTGTCCCAGCACTGCCCACCTGCTTGTTTCTCTGCTCATGCCTTTACCCGTGTTTAACCAGCTGATGTTCTAAAGCTAAGGCTGTTTTTTTAAATAGCTTTATTGAATTATAATTGACATACAATATTGCACATATTCGACATGTACAATTTGGTAACTTTATATATATATATATATCCATAATATACATATCCATATATATGCCCATAATATATTTATTCATATATATACACACACACACGTAAAACCACCACCACAATCAAGATGATGAATAAACTCATATCCTTCCAAGGTTTGCCCATGTCCCTTTGTTATTCCACACTCCTCCCAGCTTCTCTACCTCTCAGGCAACCACTACTTTCAGTTACTATAGATTAGTTTGCATTTCCTAGAGTTTTATATAAGTGGAATAATGATAGAGTATGTGGTCTTGGCCAACTTCTTTCCCTCAGCATAATTATTTTGTGCTCCGTTCATGTTGTTGCATGTGTTCATAGTTTATTTTAAAATAGGGTTTTTATATCAGAGTTCCCGTCATGGCGCAGTGGTTAACGAATCCGACTAGGAACCATGAGGTTGCAGGTTCAATCCCGGGCCTCGCTCAGTGGGTTAAGGATCTGGCGTTGCCGTGAGCTGTGGTGTAGGTCGCAGACGCGGCTCGGATCCTGTGTTGCTGTGGCTGTGGTATAGGCCGGTGGCTACAGCTCCGATTCGACCCCTAGCCTGGGAACCTCCATATGCCGCGGGAGCGGCCCTAGAAAAGGCAAAAAGACAAAATAATTAATTAATTAATTTAATTAAATAGGGTTTTTATAAAACTAATCTGAAAGTTTGGGAGCATCCTAAAAAATGGGAAAGATGGGGTTCTTCAGATATATTACATCACAGACCGCCTAGATTTGTTCTAGAATTAGCAATCCTTATATCAGCAGGAAACCCACAATAAGAAAAGACTCAGAACAGAAAAGGGGCAAATAACAAATGGAGAAAAACGGCTAAGAGAGCAGAGAGAAGGAGCTGGAAATATCTCCTTAATTTCCTTGTCTGTAACTCTCTCCCCCGCAGTGCTTCCCCAGGACCCACTGTCATCAATTCATCCTAATCTTTCACTGAAATTATCTCTACTTTCCTCTTCTTCCAAATATCCCACCTCCGCCATAAATAAAGCCTTCTGTTTTTATCACCTACCTTTAGCCAAGCAAGAGAAAAAGTGAAATTACCTCCCACTCAAACATCTCACTGGAAACCCCACCGCTGCCATGTTTCGAATTTTGAATTCACTGCGACTTAAGACAAAGCTTTTCCTTTGCAAATCCCCATGGAAGGACGCCGGAGCCTGGCTTCATCTGCCTTCCCCTCCACATCTCAGAGACCTCAGCCCACCTCAGGAGCATTATCCACTGATTATAAAACACACTAATCTCAATCTGTTTTCCAGGGATCAAGGATTGATGCCTTGCCATGTGGAGGCTTCTTTTGAGGTTTACCCTCTATAATGAAAAACTCGTAAAGGTGTGCTTTCCTTCATCCTAACAGCCTACCTCTGGGCACCACATCCATTCATAGGCTGCTGCTTTTCCAGCCTCAGTCCTATCAGCCTAGAACAGTTTTCTCTCACGCTGCAGCTGCCTTACAAAACCCTTCACCGTGTAAAGCCCTCCCTCGACCTCCACGTGTACCAGTACCCAAATCCCAGAAGACTGACTGTGGCGAGAATTCCAACTCTCAACAAGCTGTGTGAGAGACGCTGGGCTCACTGTTTGCTTTGTGAAACGTCCATTTATTCTCTGTGTTTGTTCCAGGCCTGCTAGCATAACTTTTACCTATTTAATGGGCAGGCTTTAATGCATTAAATAACACAGATTCCAAAGCTATGGTGGAAGGCAGAGCAAAATGATTCCCTTGCAGATAAAGAAGGCGCCACTCCAATTACTATAAAAACCTGGCCACGAATTGCCAGGCTCAAAGCAATCTTTCATCTAGACTAGTGGTGAGTGTCTGGCCATTCCTTCAGCTGACACATCTCAAGTGGAGGACTCTTTTTCCCTCCCACTCCCCAAAGCATCCTGTGCCAAGAATTTGCTCATGCTCCTTAGCAGGAGGTTTAATTACCTGTGACTTAATTGGTCGTGCTGTAGCTGTGCAGAGTAGCAAATAACATGACGAGTGCTCAAGAACCCTTCTCTACCAGGTCCTGACCTGTCTTACCTGTCTTATCGCCTGCATCCCTCAAGCCCTCCTTCCAGACCATGAAAACACCATGGGTTTTTCTCCCCTCGGCTGCTCTTCTCACACTGTCTCCTTTACCTGGATCATCTCCTTGGTCTTCACCTCTCTGTCTTTGTCTACTGAAAATCTGTCCATCCTTGAAGTCCAGATCTGAGCACCCCCAGATCTTTAATGCTTCCAGAAATCTCGCCAGCCCAAAGTGACTTCCTTCCCCTTTTTTTCCTAAAGCACTTAGTTCATTCCATAAATATGGAAGCTGTCAGATTCTGCCTTGATTGTATCCACTCCAGCCTAAAGAGCCATCACCATGCTGCTGATAGGTTAGAGGACCTTTGGGCAGGCACCGTGCTGTCACATGGATTGGAGCACTTAATCCTCAAAGAACTGCCTGTGTTCCAAAGACGTTACCTAACTTGTCTAAGATCACAGTGCTTATAAGTCATAGATGTGAACCCAAGGCAGTTTGACTCTTGCTGGGGTTGGATCATCCAGAGGCCTTGATGCCCCTCTGAGGGTTGAGCACAAAGGTATAAAAGATCACTCAGATGGCAGGGATGGAGCTTGCTGGGCCCTGTTTCAGCCTTCAGTTGGGCAAAATGAGAGAGAGTCGCTTGGGCATTTCATTTTTTTTCCATGGACATTTTCTTTTCCTCTTTGAAATAGAAATTGACATTGGCGGCCCTCTTGCCCACCCATCAGTGGCTCCCCTACCGAAAGTCCTAACATGTAGTTAGGAACATGTGTGGTTTGCCAATGTCATTTCCAACTTAATTAATTAACCAAGGGAGTAGACTATTAGCTACTGTAAGCTTTTTTTTTTTTTTTTTTTGGCCACTCCCATGACATGCAGAAGTTCCTGGGCCAGGGTCTGAACCTGAGCCAGAGCAGTGACAATACCAGATCCTTAACTGCTAGGCCTTCAGGGAACTCCTTAGACTGTAGCTCTTAGGAAGAACAACTCTACAGTCTTTACAAGGTGCCTTCCCTATTAGTATCAGTCACATATACAACACACACACACACAAAATCTATCTATCTTTTATAAATATTTATTTTATATTTATTTGTAACTATAGCTCTATCTCACATAAATAAAATTGATGCGTAGAATATGTATTAGTTTCCTGCAGCTGCTGTAACAAATTATTGAAAACTTGGGAGCTTAAAACAACAGAAATTGATCCTCTCGCAGTTCTGGAGGCCAGAAGCCTGAAGTGGTTATCACTGAGCCAAAATCAAGGGCTTGGCAGGGCCACTCTCCCTCCAGAGGCTCTGGAGAAGAATCTCTTCTTTGCCTCTGCCAGCTGCTGGCATCGCCTGGTTTGTGACCCACATCACTCCAATCCCTGCCTCCACGGTCACATGGCCTTCTCCTTTTCTCTTTGCCTTACTCATATGAGGATGCTTGTGACTGCATCGAGGGTCCCCCCAGATCATCCAGGGTAATGTCACCATCTCAAGAGCCTCTGCAAAAATCCTTTTTTTTTTTTTTTGCAAACAAGGTAGCATTTACAGGTTCTAGAGATTAGAAGCTATATATTGGCTGCATCCAAGGCATGTGGAAGTTTCGGGGCCAGGGATCAAACCCATGCCACAGCAGTGACAACGCTGGAAGCTTAACTTGCTGAGATACCAGGGAACTCCTGGATTTTTGGGAGCCATTGTTCACCCAAGTATAATACCCAACCTTGGTTCTTTTTTTTTTTTTTTTTTTTGGCTTTTTAGGACCAAACATGTGGTATATAGAAGTTCCCAGGCTAGGGGTTGAAGTGGAGCTGCAGTTGCCGGCCACACAGCAATGCCAGCTCTGAGTCTCATCTGCCACCTACACTGCAGCTCACAGCAATGCAGGATCCTTAACCCACTGAGAAGGGCCAGGAATGGAACCCTGGTCCTCATGGATGCTCCTCCAGTTACTTTCCACTGAGCCACAAGGGGGAACTCCCAAACTTGGTTCTTAATCCTAAGTCACAGGTGTCTGTTAGCAAGCTGATCTTACCAATTAATATGCTCCAAACTGCAATTAAACTTTGTAGGAATCAACTCCTCAGTCCCAGAAATGCGGAAAAGCACAAAAAACAGCCAGAATTTCACAAAGGGCTTTCTTTAGGCGATGCTGTTTCCACCCATGTAAAGTATAGGCTTCAACAGAAAACAGAAATAGAGCTCATTCCCCTCAACAACCAGGGTGTAGGTCACTTTTTTATGGCTGAATCATCAAAACACTCCCCATAAACTACACTGCTGTGCAACACAAACTATTTCAGAAACACGCTTGCTGCCAAGATGAGAAGGAAAGGGGCTCGTTCCTTACCCGGGTGTCTCGGAAAATTCTTTCCCACGTAACTCCAGGATGTATATGGTCCTCCGGTGACCAGCCGGCTCCCCCTCTGTCCAGGGCCCAGGGAAGCGCAGAGCGCAGAGCATGAAGCACAGCAGGGCTCTGTGGTGGAAACCCCAGGCAGCTATTATCAGAGGGGGTGACCGAAGCACATTAACGAGGGCCGGTCTGCAATCACACGCTTACGTGGAGTCCCAACCCCCACCCCACCCCCTGAGTCTCCGCTACCAAATCCTCCACTGGGGAAACAGCTTCACCAGGAGGTGTTCAGACAAAGACAATGCCCAGTAGGCCTTTGGTCAATGTGATTTATGGTTTATTTTGAAACGGTTCAATAGCGATGACGCTTGCCTCTCTCCCGCCTGCATCCCCTGCCTTCCTGTCTTCGTGGAAGTCGCGCATGCATCCGCTCCTTCCCTTTTAGGCGCAGAGACACATAAACACACACACTCTCTGTGGTTTCATAGCTCCACTGTGGAGAGGAAATACCGTGATTTTTCCAGTTCTACAGAACGTTAAAAATTCAGTCGCATTCACGAACGCGAGCGGACCCCTCCCCCCTTAACAAGTTCTGTTCCTTAGGAGCCAAGGAGCTCTCTCTGTGCAATGAGATGCAGCCAGGGGGGCAGGGGAGGGGGGGTGGCTTTCTGATCCATTCTCTGTTTCACCTAGCTCAAAAAAAATTGAGAGAATTAGAAAGCATTCTTTTCTTGGTGATGGTTCCACCACCTCTGGTTTTTTGTTTTGTTTTGTTTTGTTGGTGTTTTTTTTTTTCCTGCAGGGTTGGCACCCACTGACCAGCCAGGCTGTTAACCATGTTTATTACCCACAGTCCAGGAAATCTAAGTACCCGCAGCCAGAGCCGTGGTCCAGGCTCCCGGAGGACCCTCTGAGTCTGGCAGGAAGACCCATCCAGGAGCAGATCTCAGGGGTTGCCAGCTGGATAGCCATTTTGATCAGGAGCCAGCTCCGGCTTCTCTTCCAGTGTCACTCTTGGGGGAAGCTCAGCAGCCGTGAAGCCTCTCCTGGGACACTGTCATCCAACTGTTACACAGAACATGGATTTGCCTGACAAGCCTGAAACAGCAGAGAGTATTTCTCCCAAATCCTTTATCTATGCATCCTAAGAAGGTTTTGGTTAGGACAGAGCTATATTTTATACTACTTGGCATGTTGGCAATTCTCTCTTCTAACATGTTATTTAGAATAACAGTATGTAAGGACCTGAATTTATCACAATGAGCAAATGACGTCTTAGCATGAACAAGAGAGAAAGCAGAGCTGTTCACAGTCCATGCCATTAAAACTCACACATTCAAGGATGTTGCATCTCTACCTTTTGATTCATAGAACAAATCTCCATTAGCTAAAAGAACAAAAAGTGATGCTCTCAGCAGTTTAAAAGTATGATCTGAAATTCAGAATTTGATTCATTAACATTAATTTCTTCACTCACTGGAGCTGGAGCAAATAGAGGGTTGCATCCATCTCTTGGAGGACTCTTGTTAGTTCCTTTTTGTTTTTCCCTTTTTCTTTTTTGGCCACACTCATGGCATATGGAAGTTCTCAGGCCAGGGATCAAATCCAAGCCACAGCTGCAACCTATGCCACAGCTGCAGCCCCAGAGCCTTAACCCACTGTGCCAGGCTGGGGATCGAACCTACCCCACCAGAGAGACAATGCTGGATCCTTAACCCACTGTACCACAGCAGGAACTCCTAGTTCCTTCTTGGTCACATCTGCTTATCACGGAAATGAAGGAGTCTTCCATTTCACCAAGAGTGGAAGATTTTGGTGTTTCTCCTGCACACAATATTCCTGTAGGAATTCATAGAAGAAGAAAAAAAGAGAGAGCGAGATAAGGTAGCAACAGAAGGAGTGGGAAGAAGACAAGATCCAAAGTCTCAAGAAAGCTGCTGACTAAATACATTGACCTTGTTAGGCAATTCTTCTCATCCTAAACTTTTGCACATTTATGCAGAGAACCCACCCTTTTAAGTCCAGGAGACAGATTTAGTCTTCTATAAACAATCGAGTGGTTTTTTTTTGTTTTTGTTTTTTTTTAATGCAGAAAAGGAAGATCTGATCCTTATCCCCTCTCCAAAAAAAAAAATCCCTCCCCCAGGATGCCTTATGATCTTCCGTCCCAGTTTATTTCTGTGTATTGAGAATAGCCTTCTCCCTGGGAATTTTCCTAAAATACACACTCCTCCTGGGAGAGGTCATATGTCAAACCCCTTGCTCATTAGTAGGCATGATACTTTCAAATTCTTCAACAAAGGAGAAATCAAGAAGATCTAAGGCCATGAAGTGGAGGAAGGGCAGCAGAAATGGAGGTCAGGGCGGATCCCGGCTGGCCTCTAAGGAGGCACTACCTAAGCTTGGACAGGTGCTCGGGACCTAGTCCAGTGAGCTAGGCTGCGAGAATAGAAGGCACTTTTGGGGGAGGGGTTGTATTCCCCTTCCTCCAGCAGACTCAGCCCCGCAGCAGAGCACATAGCTCTCGGATCAGCCCCCACCTTCCCCTCACCCAGGCCCCTTCATGGGGTACACAGGCTGGGCAGTCACGTGCAATGGCTCCGGAGGGAAGAGAGAACCTCAACCTCACAACTTCGTTCAGGGCCCAGCCCTGAAGGAAAAATCTCCATCATAAAAAAGTGGAGGAAAAGGCCTTTGAGCCTATGGACATTCCTCGCGTTTACCATTAGGTGAATTCATGCTCCTTGGAAGTTTCCTTCCAGTTTGCTCCAAGTGCCCCAGGCATCTTCTGTTCACTAATGGCTGAGAGGCTGGGTGTGCACTCCCTGTAAGTGACTCAGAAGATTCTCTATGCCTTTTCTCGCTCTGAACCCCGGCATCTCCCATCTCCCCCATCCCCGTCTCCGCATTGTGTCTCTGCTCTCCTGACATAAATATGGAAGAGGATTTGCACCACTGGGTGACTGTTCAAGAAATAACTGATGATAGGAGTTCCCATTGTGGCTCAGCCGTAATGAACCCGACCAGCATCCATGAGCCTACGGGTCGATCCCTGGCCTCGATCAATGGGTTAAGGATCCGGCATTATCATGAGCTGTGTTGTAGGTCACAGATACAGCTCAAATCTGGCCTTGCTGTGGCTTGAAGCAGGCCAGCAGCTGCAGCTCCTATTCGACCGATAGCCTGAGAACTTCCTTATGCCACACCTGCGGCCCTAACAAAAAAGAAATAACTGATGCACCAAGACCCTGCTAGATCTCTGCCTGCATCTTCACACCTCGGACAATCGCAGAGAATCTAACCTCAGATATAAATCTTTGCATTTCATTCCATGCAGCAAGGGCAGAATCATATATGTCTGACCCTGTTGCCCAGGGGCACACATGTGGAAGGTGGAGGAGCTGGGTTTCAAACCCGGAAGTCTGACTCCAGAGCCCCAGAGGTCTTGACCTCCATGCCCGCACAGCCTCCCAAAGAGGGAGCAGGGAAGCTGGGGCGTTCTGGGAATCCTCCTCCAGGTTTGATTCAGTGTTTGAACCTTTGGTTTGGCCTCTGCTTTCTTGCTCTGCACCCCAGGACCCTGTCTTCCAAGCAGAGACCATGCCAAGGAGCAACAAGGCAGGCAGGGTAACAAGGCCCAGCCTTCCACGAGAGCAGCCACTGCCATTCTGCCAGGACCCCCGTGTTATTGAACAAATAGGCTTAACTATGGGCAACTAGGATGGCCCGAAGCTCCCTCGGGCTTGGCTTCACATTTCATGGCCAAAAAGATAAGCCTTCAGGCTAAGGAGGACAAATGTAAGCAGCTTACTGGGTTGCCTTGCTAAACGTGCTAACTACAGACCAGGGAATGGACAGGCGTGTCTTACACTTCCTCCCGTGTTAGCGGGGGCCACCTCGTCAGTGTTTTCTGTTGATTGAAGCAATAGAAATGAAACCTCAAGTCATCATCACGCTGCTTGGGTATATCGTTCCTGTGGGAGAAATATTTGGAAAATTCTCACAGGTTTAAAGAAATGTCTCTCCACTTTCAGCTAAATTTCTAAAGAAAGAGGCAGATCATTGAGATGAACAATATATTTTCCCTTAAGTCATGGTCTCTTGTTGATTTTCCTCTTGCACATCATTAAATTAATACCCCCAATTTATATCATATTGTTCAAACAGTGGTAAAAGATACATTTTCCATTATATATATTTTTGTCTTTTTAAGGCTGCATCCATGGTATCTGGAAGGTCCCAGGCCAGGGACTGAATCGGAGCTGCGGCTGAGGCCTACACCACAGTCGCAGCAACACTGGATCCCAGCAGCATCTGCAACCTACACCGAAGTTTGCAGCAGAGCTGGATACTTGACCCACTGAGCGAGGCCAGGAATCAAAGCCGCATCCTCATGGACACTATGTCGGGTTATTATTAACCTGCTGAGCCACAGTGGGAACTCCTGTTTTCCAATATATTAGATGCATGCTTTATAAATATTTTTATCATAATCTTGGAAGCTAAAAGTTTAGCTCCAATTTGTAGAAAAATGTCTCCCACATAAACTAATTGGAAAATAAAGTTTGAGGAATTAATTGAGTTAAGGATCCAGCGCTGTCACTGTAGAGGCTTGGATTGATGCTGTGCGTGGGTTTGATCCCTGGCCTGGGAATTTCTGCCTTCTGTGGGCATGGCCAAAAATAAATAAAGTATGAAAAAACAAACCTTATTATCAAAACAACTACCAATTCAAACTTACCTGCAGTAAGAAAAAGTCTAATTTTACCTGAAACAAATGTGTTAATAAAAGCACTCATGACAATTTCCTTTGTTCTAGATTTTAATTCTTAAGGGGATGGGTAGAAGGATGGATCAGAGCCTTTCATTTTTATTTTTATTTTTTTTAGGGCTGCACCATCAGCATATAGAAGTTCCCAGGCTGGGGGTCGAATCAGAGCTACAGCTGCCAGCCTACACCACAGACACAGCAACTCGGGATCCAAGCCCTGTCTGTGACCTACATCATAGCTCACAGCAATGCCAGATCCTTAACCCACTGAACGAGGCCAGGGATGGAACCCACATCATCATGGATCCTAGTCAGGTTCATTATCCCCCAAGCCACCAAGGGAACTCCCCAGATCAGAGTCTTGTCATGAGTTTGTCACCTGGATTAAATGAAGTGTCGTCTCCTTCCATATTTTTTCATATTGCCTAGAAACAATGACCCATACCCAGAAAATTTACCATTTAATCATTTTTATGTGTACAGTTCAGTAGCATTAACTACATTCACTACTGTCCAGTTTCTGAAAAGGTGTTACGTATATATCTACACCCTCATCCCCCATCCCCCTCCCCATAAAAAATAAGTTCAGGTAACAGGTGCAATAAAAAATTAAAATATACTGAGCTGAAGGAATGACATTTTTAACCTCCCTGCCCCTCGGATGCCTTATTAATGATGATGACTGTTTAGCCACGTTCCCCAGTAGTAGGGGAAACATCTTGTTCCCATTCATTAGGTCACAATAACTTTTTTGTTCGCCCAAAGTGCTTGGGATAAGGTTCAGTGCATAGGGTCACTGACAATCCTGCTAATTGAAATCCCATCTGAAGCACTGCACCTACGTAATGCAGACCAGCCGAACAACCCCGTTCCTTTCCTGAAGTCTGCTTCCTGCTCCTGTCCCGAGCTCTTGCTCCTAATCCACTAGCGAGCCCATTTTCCAGTGGGTTTCGACTCCTCAGCCACAGAGGGCCGTAGTGGCACAAGATTTGCCAGGGGAAATTCAATGTTGGTTGAATGGATGCACACAGGCCTGCATGAATGAATGGAGAAAGAATGGAAGAGGGGGGTGGGGGGGTGGGGGGGGGAGAATGGAAGGAGGCAGAGTTTGATTCCCTGGAGCCAAAGAAAGTCAGAATGAGGACGCTCCTCAAGGGTTCTAATCTTTCTTGTGAAGTGCTCTCATGACTTCGTTGACACTAATTAAGTCCCCAACAATAGCTAATGACCCGGTCAATAAAGCTAACCAAGCATACATCCCGACCTCTGAAGAAGTCAAGTGAGTCAATGACCCAACTCCACAGCCCGGTAGAAAGTTCTGAGCACTTTCCCTCAGACGTCTTTCAACAGGGTGGCCACCCAGCACCCTCTCCACCTCAGGCTTGGAAGTTGGCTGGATCTGAGCTTTTCCATCCTGTGGATGGGCGCGCCCAACTGTCTTTCAACCAGAGGCTTCCTGCCTAATGAGTTTGCTCTAGGAAAGGTCTTCCGCTCACCCAGCTTCCCTCTCTGCCCAAAGAAACACCCAATAACCCCACATTCTGGCCTCCCAGCAACCCTACACTTTACTGATTTTGACAATTAATCACATCCTTGAAAATGAAGAGGCACTAGAAGTTCCCATCGTGGCGCAGTGGTTAAAGAAACTGACCAGTAACCATGAGGACTTGGGTTCGACCCCTGGCCCCACTCAGTGGGTTAAGGATCCAGCCTTGCCGTGAGCTGTAGTGGATGTTGCAGATGCAGCTGGGATCCTGTGCTGCTGCAGCTGTGGCATAGGCTGGCAGCTACAGCTCTGCTTCAACCCCTACCCTGGGAACCTCCGTACGCCGCAGGTGTGGCCCTAAAAAGACAAAAGACAAAAAAAAAAAGGAAGAGGCACTAAGCAGATGCCAAGGAGAAATAAACACAACAAAACTTTGTACAGGAGTTCTCTAGTGGTTCAGTGGGTTAAGGTTCTGGCAGTGTCACTGCTATGGCCGTGGGTTTGACCCTTGGCCCAGGAACTTCCACGTGCCACAAGCACAACAAACAAAAACAAAGACAAAAAAATCTTTGTGCAAATTGTAGGGAATCACAATTCCCTTAAAGAAAAGGTTTTGTCAGAGTTCCCATCGTGGAGCAGTGGTTAACGAATCCAACTAAGAACCATGAGGTTGTGGGTTCGATCCCTGGCCTTGCTCAGTGGGTTAAGGATCTGGCATTGCCATGAGCTGTGGTGTAGGTTGCAGACATGGCTCGGATCCTGCATTGCTGTGGCTCTGGCATAGGCCGGTGGCTACAGCTCCAATTCAACCCCTAGCCTGGGAACCTCCATATGCCGCGGGAGTGGCCCAAGAAATGGCAAAAAGACAAAAAAAAAAAGGTTTTGTCTGTGCCTCCTCTGTCTCTGGGTGTGAACATGCATCATTTCAAACCTTTATCTTGGGATACAAGCTAAGTTAGCCAGTGGTTATTCAGTCAACCAAATTCCAGCAGACTTTGAAACGTTGATTGCATCTGGAGATTGCACAAGTTTAGTTATTTTTTAGCACCTTGGCCTGTCATAAAAACATCCTCTCAAATCCCCATATTTCTCCTCTGCTCGCATAATAACTTCAAAATGTATTATTGCTGAGAAACTCCATTCTCTCTGCCAACAAGTCCCCAGAGGGAAGCTCTAGCAGAAGAAAAGAAGTTTTTTACCATCACTTCAGAAGAGAAAGTCACTCATCCACTGGACCTAATCAAGTTTTCCAAGACATGGCCCATAGCTGACACTCAGAGCTTCACTCTTTGGATGGGTGCTTTTCCCCTTCCTTCCCTTTAAAAAGACATGGCCAATGTTTTTTCTTTCATAGTAAAACATAATAGCCAAAAACGAGGGACTATTTTCATGGAAGTGCTAACAGAGTGTCTAGCCTGTAACTGAAAAGACTTACCAGGACCAGAGGACTGATGAACAGGTCAGCCCAATAATGCACTAAGGCAGGAGGAAATGTGTATTTAAAAAGCAGGGCTGGCTGGGAGTTCTTGCCTTGGCTCAGCATCTAAGGAACTGAGCTAGTACCCATGAAGACTCTGGCCTCACTCAGTGGGTTAAGGATCCAGCGTTGCCATGAGCTGCGGTGGAGGTCGCAGTTGAGGCTCGGATCCCACGTTGCTGTGGCTGTGGTGTAGGCCGGCAGCTACAGCTCCGATTGGACCCCTAGACTGGGAACTTCCATATGCCGCGAGTGGGGCCAAAAAAAAAAAAAAACCCAGGCTGGGTGTGCACTGAGGGCCACTGCTGCTGATTTTACAGCTGCTCTTTTTGGCCCCTGGGAAGCGCATTAGCATGGGGTTGGGAATCGGGGGGACTCTAGACCCAGCCCCAATTAATGCCTCCCCTTCTCCTCTATGAATCTAGAGAAAGCGATTGAAAGGAAGGCGTCTCAGAGGCCAGCATTTGGAAACTGTGATCTTGATCATTTGATGAGCAGTTCGAGAAGCATAAAAACTTCTGTGAATGAAAAAACCTAATTCCAATACTATTATGCAGCATGACAGAAAATCCTTTTGTATAAAAAATATACAAAGCACTTGATTAAAAAAAAAGAGAGAGAGATCCTGTCATGGTTCAGCGGTAACGAACCCAACTAGTACCCACAAGGACTCAGGATCGATCCCTGGGCTCGCTCTGTGGGTTAAGGATCCAGTGTTGCCATGAGCTGTAGCGTAGGTTGCAGACTCAGCTTGGATCCTGCATTACTGCAGCTGTGTTGTAGGCTGGCAGCTACAGCTCTGATTGGACCCTTAGCCTAGGACCCTCCATATGCCACAGGTGCAGGCCTGAAAAGACAAAAAAAAAAAAAAAAAAAAAAGAAGAAGAAGAGGAAGAAGGAAAAGAAGCATATCTGCCGCTCGGTAGCATGGCCTGAGAGGCACGGTAGATGGCCCTGCCTTCCCAGAGCTTGCATTCCAAGGAAAGGGCCCCAATGTCACCTTTCCCTCTCTGCTTGTATCTCTTGGGTGGAAGGTTGAGTCTGTGGATGCATGTGCATCTGGCATCTCTTCAAACAGAAACTTCTGTGAGCTGGCAGGCTTGCCCACTGCCTATCAACGTACCTAATAGGGATCCAGGGACATCTAGGATCTGCCAATGCCTTCTAAATGAGTGAAGAAATATTACCTGTGGGCTTGCTTTAGAGTTATGTGTTTCATTAAAGCTTCAGACATCTGAGCACCCGCCGCATTTTTCAAGGAGAGCAGTTAAGACTTTACTGTACGCGTGTATGTAAGTAGCCGATGCAAACATTCCTTCCCGGAGACTGTCCTGAGCAAAACGGTGAGCTCACCAAAGTGTGTGTAACAGGTTACCACAAAGGTAGTGCTTTAAATCAATACACATGGGCGTTCCTGTTGTGGCTCAGTGGGTTACGAACCCAACTAGTATCCATGAGGATGCTGGTTCAATCCCTGATCCTGCTCAGTGGGATAAGGATCCCACGTTGCTGTAAGCTTTGGTGTAGGCTGGCAGCTGCAGCTCTGATTCAACCCCTAGCCTGGGATTTTCCATATGCTGCGGGTATGACCCTAAAAAGCAAAACAAGGAGTTCCCGTCGTGGCACAGTGGTTGGCGATCCGGCGTTGCCGTGAGCTGTGGTGTAGGTCGCAGACGCAGCTCGGATCCCGCGTTGCTGTGGCTCTGGCGTAGGCCGGTGGCTACAGCTCCGATTCGACCCCTAGCCTGGGAACCTCCATATGCCGCGGGAGCGGCCCAAGAAATAGCAACAACAACAACAACAAAAGACAAAAAAAAAAAAGGCCTTCAGGATTACTTTGAGCCTATCTGGATAATGGAGGATAATCTCTCTAGTTTAAGGCCAGCTGATTAGCAGCTTTCATTCCCCATGGCCATGCAGCATGATGTGGTCACGGGCTCCCAGGATTAGGACATGGACATCTACGAGGGGCCATGATTCTGCCAACCACAGAGTGTCTGCCATGCCCCTTTCTTCACTCTGGTCCCTCCTCAGGAGTATTCCCTCCTGCCGTCAAGACTGCTGATCATTCTCATTTGGAGAGGGCAAGATGTTACCTGCTTGCTGATCCCATAGGGCTCCTGGCTTCTCCTCTCCTGTTTCTTCTTTGTATTTAATGGAGAGTCGATTGATCACGTTTGTCTTTTCTTTCTACCATCCATTTCCACCTGTTCTATCAGCTGAGCTGTTTCTTAGTCCCTTTTCTACTCCTAACACCATGACCTCCTCCGTGGAGTCCGTGGAGCACTAAACTGAACTGAGTACTTGGAAAGGACCCCCTGGTTAATATCCCAAATACAAGGAAATCATACAGCTCAACTTCAAAGAAACAAACAACCCAATAATGGGCAGAGGATGATCTAGTCATCCCACTCTTGGGCATCTATCTGGAGAAAACTATAATTCAAAAAGATACATGCGGAGTTCCCATCGTGGCGCAGTGGTTAACGAATCCGACTAGGAACCATGAGGTTGCGGGTTCGGTCCCTGCCCTTGCTCAGTGGATTGAGGATCCAGCATTGCTGTGAGCTGTGGTGTGGGTTGCAGACGTGGCTCGGATCCCGCGTTGCCGTGGTTCTGGCGTAGGCCAGTGGCTACAGCTCCAATTCGACCCCTAGCCTGGGAACCTCCATATGCCACGGGAGTGGCCCAAAGAAATAGCAAAAAAGACAAAAAAAAAAGATACATGCACTCCAGTGTTCATTGTAGCACTATATGCAATAGCCAAGACATGGAAGCCACCTAAATGTCCATCAACAGAGGAATAGATTGAGAAAATGTGGTGCATATGGAATATTACTTGGCCATAAAAAAGAATGAAATAATGTCATTTGTAGCAACATGGGTGAACTTAGAGATAGATTATCATACTAAGAGAAGTAAGTCAGACAGAGAAAAGTAAATATCATATTAGATCACTGATATGTGGAATGTAATAAAAATGATCCAAAAGAAAGTATTCACAAAACAGAAATACTCAAAGATTTCAAAACCAAACTGATGGTTACTAAAGGGGAAATGATTAACATACACATACTACTATATGCAAAATAGACAAGTAGCAAGGACCTACTTGTTATAACATTTCCCTGTGTATAGCATAGGGCAATATACTCAATACCTTGTAATAACCTATATGGGAAAAGAATCTGAAAAAGAATGGATATATGTATATATACCAAAATCACTTTGCTGTATATCTGAAACTAATGCAACATTGTAAGCCAAATATATTCCAATAAAATTTTTTTTAAAAAGGAAGAAGATCTGAATAGATATTTTTCAAAAAATAACATACAGATAGATGGTCAGCAGGCTCATGAAAAGATATTCAACGGACTAATTATTAGGGAAAGGCAAGTCAAAACATTGATGTGATATTACACTACACTCATTAGAAGGATTTTTTATCAAAAAGACAATAAATTACAAGTGTTGGCAAGGGTACGGAGAAAAAGGAAACATACACTGTTGATGGAAATGTAAATTGGTACAACTACTATGGAGAACAATGTGAAGTTTCCTCAAAAAATTGACTAGAACTACCATATGACCCAGCAATTTCACTCCTCAGTATTGATCTGAAAAACATGAACACTCTAATTCAGAAAGATATTTGCACCTCTGTGTTTGTTACAGCATTATTTACAATAGCCAAGATATGGAAATAACCTAAGTGCCGATTAATGAATGAACGAGTAAAGATGTGATATATACGTATACAATGGAATATTACTCCACCTAAATAAGATAAAACCTTGCTGTTTGTGACAATAAGGATGGAACTTGGGAGAACTATGCTAAGTGCAATAAGTCAGACAGAGAGACAAACACCATAAACACCACATGACTTCACTCACATGCGGTATATTTTTAAAATAAAGGAAACAAATGAACCCACACAAAACAAAAACAAACCTGTAGATACAGGAGTTCCTATTGTGGCTTCGCAGGTTAAGAACACAACAGAGGGGTTCCTGTCGTGGCTCAGTGGTTAACAAATCCGACCAAGAACCATGAGGTTGTGGGTTCGATCCCTGGCCTTGCTCAGTGTGTTAAGGATCTGGCGTTGCCATGAGCTGCGGTGTAGGTTGCAGACTCGGCTCGGATCCTGCGTTGCTGTGGCTCTGGCATAGGGTGGCAGCTACATCTCCGATTGGACCCCTAGCCAGGGAACCTCCATATGCCACTGGTGCGGCCCTAGAAAAGGCAAAAAGACACACACAAAAAAGAGCACAACAGAGTCTCCATGAGGATGCAGGTCCAATCCCTGGCCTCGATCAGTGGGTTAAGGATCCAAGTTGCTACGTAGGTTGCAGTTACAGCTCAGATCCGGTGTTGCTGTGGCTGTGGCGTAGGCCTCAGCTGCAGTTCCAATTCAACCCCTGGTCCAGGAACTTCCATGTACAGCAGGTGTGGTCATAAAAAATAAAAATAAAACAGCCTATAGATACAGAGAACAGAGTAGTGGTTACCAGAGGGGAAGAGGCATAGAGAGGAAGCAAAATGGGTGAGGGAGGTCAACCATATGGTGACCAGTGGAAACTAAAACCTTTGGTGGGGAGTACACTGCAGGGTATATAGAAGGTGAAATGGTTTGTACCCATAAAACTTACAAAATGCCATAAACCAATGCTACCCCAATGAAAAAAAAAAGGAGAAAAGACCCTCAAAAGAAAGGTTCCAGGCTTGGGTATAATGGGGAAGTCAAAAGGTACAAGCTTCCATTTATAAAATAACGAAGTCATGAGGATGTAACATACAGCATTGGTGACTAGCGTTAACAGTACTCAGCTGCATAGGTCAAAGTGCTAAGAGAGTAGATCTTAAAAATTCTTGGGAGTTCTCTCAGCGGTTAACGAACCCAACAAGGATGCATGAAGTTGTGGGTTCGATCCCTGGCTTCGCTCAGTAGGTTAAGGATCCAGCATTGCCGTGAGCTGTGGTGTAGGTCGCAGATGAAGCTTGGATCTGGTGTTGCTCTGGCTGTGATGTAGGCCAGCAGCTGTGGTTCAGATTCGACTCCTAGGAACTTCCATATGATAAAGGTGCAGCACTAAAAAAAAAAAAAAAAACTCATCATAAGAAAAAAATCTTTTTTTTTTTTCAGGGCTGTTGCCGCAGCAGATGGAGGTTCCCAGGCTAGGGGGTCTAATCAAATCTACAGCTGCCAGCCTATGCCACGGCCACAGCCACACCAGATCCGAGCTGTGTCTGCGAGCTACACCACAGCTCATGGCAATGTTGGATCCTTAACCCACTGAGTGAGGCCAGGGATCAAACCCGAAACCTCATGGTTCCTAGTAGGATTTGTTCCCACTACACCACGACAGGAACTCCAAGAAAAAAATCTTAGCAACCGGGAATGGTGACTGATGTTAACTAAATGTATTGTGATGACCAGTTCACAACATATGCAAATATCGAATCATGTACACCTGAAACTAATACAATGTTATAGAGCAGTTATACTCCAATTTTTAAAATAAATAAATAGGCGATCCCGTCATGGCACAGTGGTTAACAAATCTGACTAGAAATCATGAGGATGCGGGTTCAATCCCCGGCCTCGCTCAGGGGGTTAAGGATCCGGCATTGCCGTGAGCTGTGGTGTAGGTTGTAGACTCGGCTTGGATCCTGCATTGCTGTGGCTCCAGCGTAGGCCGGCGGCTACAGCTCAGATTCGACCCCTAGCCTGGGAACCTCCATACGCCGCCAGTGTGGCCTTAGAAAACACACCAAAAAATAATAAGAATAATAAAATAAAACAAAACAAAACAAAATAAATTGGGAGGAAGAAGGAAGGAGAAAGAGAAAAAGGCCCCCTTGTGCTTTGAGCTATGTCACCGGGAAGGGCTTACTTGTCTGAAATCGTAGGCTGGGATGTATGGCTGATTCGACCTGCAGAGTGAATCTGCACATTCCCAGCATGAATTCATGTTTTTTTTCTGATTTATTTCTCTTTACTTTCCCCAAAAAGCCTGTCCTGGATTCACAAAATACTGCTACTTACCATCACCAAGCATTTTGGTGAAGATTTAATGGTGACACAAACAATAAAATGCCTCGTATGTCCTCAGGGCTGGCCTTGAGAATAGCCGGTGTGACTCAGGGTTGTTTCATCAGCTGAAATAATACCCCCTTCACTGGATAGTTTACAATTGGCTTATTAGGGAATCATTCCTGTAACTTGAGTCTTCCTTCAGATGTCAAACTGAACATTCCTGTAGAAGGGCTGATGTGTGCAGCATGGTCAGTTGTGTGTTACTTCTGTGAGAACGAGTCTGGTCTTTCCTCAGCCAAGTTGGAGAGGGAGTGGAAAGAAAGAGCATGATATAGAAAGAGACTCCCGACTTCCTCCCAGCTGAGCCCATCTCCCCAGTGAGTTCAAGTCAAAGGACCCACACGGCACTAGGACTCTGGTCTGCGATCAGTTTACATAAGCCAAGCATCCTCCACGGAAGAGAGTGGTACCTTCTAAACCATCTCCTCCAGACCTTCCCACCATTGCCTTCAAAGAACTTAAAACTCTCAGGATTCGTCTGCCAAAATTCAGCAGCCCGTGTGTCCCAGGAACCTGGGACCGGGGCAAGGGGCGCTGAGGGGGATGCCCCCTGGGGTGTTACTGCACATGAGCCAAGGGCACTTTCCTCCTCTCCTTTACCTCCCATGAGATGGCGAGGGCTAAAGGTGATGCTGTGTGACAAGTGCTGCTGTCATTCCACCTCTTTCCAGGAGAAAAAGAGGAGACAAAGAGAACTCTGAGAAGGAACAAGCACTTAGTTTCGCAGCTCTTCCTTAGTGGTTGAAATGGGGAGCCCACGAAGTACCAGAATCACCGGCTTCTACAGACATTGTCTCGTTTAATCCCCACAGTTGCCATTGTCCAGGTGAGGGAACAGGCTGGGGACAGGATGTAACTTGCCAAGAAGCAAGGGAAATAAGGGGCAGAGATGGATCTCCTGATTCTTCTTCCTCCCGAGTCTCTCTCTCCTTAAAGTAGACAGGAACGGAACGGTCAGTAGACCTCCTCTTTGGGTCTGCCTATTATTCCCATTTTTATATCAAGTAGTTTTTTTTGTTTTTTTTTTGTCTTTTGTCTTTTTAGGGGTGCACCTGTGGCACATGCAGGTTCCCAGGCTAGAGGTCTAATCAGAGCTGTAGCGGCCGGCCTACACCACAGCCACAGCAACGCGGGATCCAAGCCGCGTCTGCGACCTACACCACAGCTCACGGCAACGCCAGTTCCTTAACCCGCTGAGCGAGGCCAGGGATCAAACCTGCAACCTCATGGCTCCTAATCAGATTCGTTTGTTTCTGCTGCACCACGGTGGGAACTCCTCAAGTAGACATTAAGAAGTGTCCTCACCATGTGCCAAGCTCTCTGCTAAGTAGGTTACATGCAACATTGCATTAATACTCCCAACCACCCAGTGAAAGACTATCAACCCCACATTGCCTCCTTCATTCACAAGGTGAAGAACTGGACTCTCAGAGAAGTTAAGTGTCTCAAGATCCAACAGCCAGTAAAAAGAAAGAATTCTCGCATTCCAACCAAGGTCAGTCAAATTTCGAGAAATTTCTATTTGGATAGACCAGGGTGAAGATGAAAGGAACATCCCCAGACATTTGTTTTTGCTCAAATTACCATAATGCGGCATGGAAGAGAGGAAAGCACTCTTAGAAAGAGACTAATGTTGCAGAAGACCCTGAGTTTAGAGGAAACTCAGGGCAAGAGACTGGGAAGGGCAATTTAGGGATGAGTCAACAGTTGCTCAGAGCAGCTTAATTTATTCAATTTTGAAAGAGAGAGGAAGGTAAGGTCTTTTTTTTTTTTTTTTAAGCACAAAATACCCAACCAGGGAATGCTCTCCACTGCACATAGCATCCATCAACCAGGATACTGCAGACTTTCTGAAACCATCAACCATGTGTCTGGGTGGAATTATTCCCTCAAGGAAAGTGGCCGAAACTCTGGTGCACAAGACTCCTATAACTGCTGGACAGAGATGAGGAAAGACACTCCGGGGAATTCTCCACCTGGTAGGAGGGGAGACCAGATGAGTGTGGAGCCCTTCAGGCAGAAGAAAGGAGGAGAAACATCCCACCCCCAACAGGTGCACAAAGAAGCTTGAGCTACCGTGGACCCTGGGGACTGGGCACCATCACAACCACCCTTAACTTCTTCCCAGCCCAACAGGCCCTGCTGACCAAGGCCTGGCGAGACAACACAGACGGCTGCCCAGCATAGCCAAGCCCACCCAGGGCCCCGTGATGCTCAGAGCCCTCCCCTCGGCAGGCTGCCAAGCTGATGGATTGCATCCCGTCAGGATATTGATCCTGGTGAACTAGGGGACCCTGGGCTGTGATTAAAAGAACTTGAGCATAAAGAAAAGTCTTGAACTATAGATGATAACCCAGCCACCTGGGAGACATTGCCAGAAAATCAACTCCAACCAGTTCTAATGGAATGTGATCAAGACGTTAAGCATCTAGGGAGCGGGAGGAGAGGAGGTCCCCAAAGCCAGAAGATGCCCCTCCTTGGCAGGAGGTCCCAGGAAGTTGTCCTACAAACATTGAGTCCTTGGGGCTCGTATGGAGGTCTTTCAGGCATGATGATTTCACATCCCTTTAGGGAGAACAAAGCAGCCCCCCATACAGCCAAGACCCAAGAGAGCAACGAGCCTGTGGCCGCCATGTAGCTCCCATCACATCGATGCCCTTCCGAGTCCACTGGTGGATAGAAAGGCCCTGCAGGCCCAGGTGCCTCCACATCTCCCCGTCTCCAGGCTCCAAGTTTCCCGGGAGGTGATAATCCTTCTTCCCCCGTTAGGTTATCTGCCACCAGCCTGGTGTCCTTGGGCAAGGCCATTAGGCCATTTCCAAAAAGTGTGGTGCTCTGGGACCCTGAGAAACAGAGGGCCCCTTGGTGGCTTCCAGGCATGAAAGCACCTTGAGCAGAGGTGAACGGGGAAGCCGGTGACATGATATGACTCCTCAATGGGATCCGAAAATCTGAGTAAGAGCCACGTCAACGGTTCATTGCCTTCCGTGATGGTTTTCAAAATGTGTTTCCATGGCGGGTAGTTCCGTGTCTAATTCATCTTTCTCTCTCCCACATCAGGTAAGCCTCGCAACAACAGCACGCTTCCATTTGCGCTGCATTTCCCTGTTGGCAGGGCCCCCCCTCACCGTCAGTCCTTCGTTTGCCTTCACTGCTGGACACCTAGGGTGTGCCAGGTGCTGTGCTGGACCAAAAGCATGAAAAACATGGGTGCCCTTGCCCCCACATAGCCCAGTGCTGGAAGGAGGAAAACTCAGGATACAGCACCATGGACAATGACAGAAGAGCCCCCTCCACGCCCGGACGGGGAGAGAGGTCAGTTGAAGAAGCTTCGTGGTGGTGAAGCTGAGGCCAGTCCCGGGGGCCAGTTGTGATTCTAGATGAGGAAAGGTGAGCACAGAGCAGTGAGGGAGCTGCTGGGAGGGGGCTGGGAGCATCACTGTCACGGCCCTGGGGGAGTGGAGGGACAAGGCCAGCAGGGGTTTGAGTTCCCAGGACTAAGGCCCCTGGCAAAGAGCCTGGCTCTTGTCCCAAAAGTCATGGCCAGATTTGAAGCAAAGGAATGACACCACTGCATTCCCAATGAGGAACAATCTCTCTGCCAGCAGGTGGGGAGGGGTGAGGTGTGGCTGGGTGCGAGGAGGCTGCGGGTGGGGAGAGCAGGTGGAAGGGAGAGGGGGCCACTCCCTGGTGGCTGTAGAGAGGTGGAGAACGGACACAGATGGAGAGATGGTTAGGAAAAGCAACAGCTCTCGGTGACCCCTTGACCATGGGACGTGCAGGAGGTCAGGGTGATTCCCAGGGTTGGCTTTAGGAGCCAATGCTGTCTTTTGTGAGGCTGGCAATTCACCAGCAGGAGGAGGGGTCAGAGAAGGAAGTGCCATCAAGTCAGGTCGGGTTATGCATAACGCTGACCTTTGGCTCTGGAGTCTCCGACAAGGGCTGAACGTGGAGCTAGGGACCAGGGAACCCATAGGGTAAGCTGAGTCCTGGTGGGCAACATTGCCCAGGGAAAGCACATAAGATTATTTCAACAACAACAACAGCAAAAGAAACAAAGGTGTGGAGGGAGAGAAGCCAGGAGACACCAACATTTAAGAAACTGTAAAAAGGGTGGGTGGGCACAAACAAGGCTCTTTAAAAGCCTAAAAACCAAAAAAGCCAGGAGAACGGTGCCATGAAAACAGAGACTGGAGGAAGGGGCCCTCAATTACACTGAGTCTGATTCATTCTCACAGCAGCATTACTGTTCCCATTTCACAGAGAAGAAAACTGAGGTTCAGGGAGTCAGGTAGGCTGAGCGACCTGTCCAAGGTGCTTCACTTAGAGAATCCGGCTCCAATCTAAGTCTTCAGCGTCAGGCCAGCTCACGCCTCATTCTCCAAAGCCTCCTCCCATAGGGCAGATCTCAGGTTCAGTCCATCCACTCATTCATTCGTGCGACCCGTTACTACTTCTTATGTTCAGAATAAATCACTGCAGGAGGAAGCCGTGTTCCACACTAACGGGCGGATAAACGAACTGAACTGAAGAGGGGTTCTGCACATGCAGAGGCCAGAACGACGTTTGTTAAAAGGCTTCCTGGTCCAGCTGGTGCCCTCTACAATCCCGGGGGGTCCCTGCCACATCCACGCGGGTGAGAGTCTGAGCCACCAGGCGGCCCCTGAAGCTCGCAGATACCGGGCTGGCTGCGCAGGTGGCGAGGCAGCAACTGGGCGCCTTCCCCAGCCCCGGGCACCGCGGCCCCTTCGACCTTCCTTGCGCGAGCCTGCAGCGCCCCCTGGTGCTCGGCGCCGGCACCAATCCAGCCCGGCAAGCGCAGCGGGCGCAGAGAACCGCCGCCGGGTTTCTGCCCACCAGACCCTAGAGCATCCTCAAATCCTTGCTTCTCTCAAATCTTCAGTTCCACGCGGGCAGTTCAGATGATCTGAAAGGTTTTCCAAAGAGGTCTTCGGTGGCCTAAGCATGTTCACTGGGAATGAGACAAAGGAGCAAAATGTTAGCAGGAGTTATCAAAACCCTTAAGAGGCTGAGACAGGGGGACAGCCCTGGGAAAGAAGCCAGATGTTTCCGATAGAGCTAGGCAAAGGAGATAGAGAGAGAAGAGCTTAAACCTTGGAACTCAGCTTCCCTGAGCACACCATCAAAAGCAGCCATGATGAATGATAAATCTGGTGAACAAAATTATTTTCCCATGGAAATTAAGGGGGGACAGAAAAGAAAAAAGATGCATTGGTGCCCAGGAGGGACTTTTTAAAAGGTAATAACAATATGGGAAAGAGAAAAATGCAGGGTCCTTTGTAGAAATGGGCAGGAGGCCTCTTGATTTGGGATTCACTTGAGGTGAGAATGATGGAATTTCCCTCTGCACCCAGCTTAAGAGTAAATCAGTCTTGAAATGTACCAGAGAAACCAACAAACGAAATATTCCCTCCTTCCACATCTCTCATGCAAAGTGTCCCAAAGAGGCTCCAAAGAATGGAATTGAGCTGAGCTCTACAATGAGAAAGCATATACGCTATAAAGGAACATTCTATATAGAAGCAATCAATCCAAGGAGATTCGTGCAATCAGTCAGGCAGAGGTGTAAACCTCTGGGGACCCATGAGGTATGCGGCTGGTCTGGATGCCTATTTTCTGGGGGCAATGAATGAATGGATTTCTCCCCCCTTCCCAGGCTCCAATGCTTTTAGCAATTGGCACTGTGGCAGGATTTATACCACGGTTCTTATAAATTGTACCTTCTCTCTCTCTCCTTTCCAAAGGTTTCTTTCAATAAAATGCAGATGGAATTGTTGAGAGCTGCTTTTCATGTGTTTATAGGTTACTTCACTTATGCAGGTGCACGTCTCTAGGCCCCTTTGTTTTTTATTTTCTCTGCCTATTAGGGAAATGGAAACATATGGATTCCTTGTCTGGGCCCAGTGGACCTTATAGAATCAGATCCCTGTTGCCTTCCTCACACATCTTCCTGTAATCACATGGCTCTGAATTAGCCTCTTAATCCCCAGTGGAAAAGCCACAGTATGGGGAAATTCAATAAAATGTATATGCAGTTTGAATGCCAAAGCACTTTTAAAAATAGATAGGAATGTGGTCATTTATACAACTGTGAAAAGAGAGTCTTAGCTGGCACTGGTGATGAGTCACAGTTGCATAAAGAAGCATGAGTTCCCATTGTGGCTCAGTGGATTAAGGACCCAACATAGTCTCCGAGAGAATGCAGCTTCGACCCCTGCTCAGAGTTAAGGATCTGGCATTGCCACAAGCTTTGGCCTAGGTCGGAAGTGTGGCTTGGATTTGGTGTTGCTGTGGCTGTGGCATAGGCCTCAGCTGCAGCTCTGATTCAACTCCTAGTCCAGGAACTTCCATATGCCATGGGTGCAGCCGTAAAAACGAAAAAGGAGAAGATTTTCAAAATGGCAGACATGAGCCTGATGTTCAGGCAAGCTAAGATTTTAAAGCCTATTTGGGAAAAAACCGTACTCAAGTGTAAAGAAATTGGAGGCTTAAATTTGCATCTGCACCTCCAACACAAATAATTCCAAGTTACATACATACGTTTAATGCAGAGATTCCTTGACTGTTCTTTACCTGGAAGATGAAGGGTCTAGAGACATACGCAGAGCGTTCCCAGAAACAAAAGGCAAAGCCCTGCTATGGGTAATAGTCCCATGTTATAATTTTCATTGTAAATAAAATCACTCATTTACTGAAGGCTGCATATGTTTTATTAAAATACTCCACTGCATTCCTTTAGGAAGAGGAAATGAGTTTGCCCAGGAGGCTGTCCACTATCCCCAGCAGAGTGCTTAATAAGACTAATAGGAACACAGAGTATCTACATCGCTCAAAGCTGAAGAAGAAGAACGTCCCTCGGGTGGAGATGATCATTTTGCTGTTTTTCTTCCATGCCAGTCTAAGGACAGCCTAGGAAAGAGGTGAAACAGACATCCATCCCTAGGCCACATCTGGAAGAAAAGATGAATGCATCCTGTGAGGGATCAAGCTTGCAACGTCCTGAAGGCAAGGGCCTCAAAATGATTTGCAGAGGTTCGGACCAAAATGTGGCGGGATTCCATGTGCTTCCCCGAACCTTTAGGAAATATTTCTAAAGCTGCAGTCTAGAGAGAGTCATATTGTGGAGCCCTGACAGCCAGGGCCTCTGACCATCTTCCTGATACAACGGGGTGGGAAAACTACTCTTCCGACTAGGATAGATTCCGCTTGAGTCAGGTGGAGACTTTCATACCTTCACAAGCCCTTCCCTGCACCCAGGCTGGGATACGGCAAGGTGCCCAAGGAAGACTGTGGCTCCAGACGCCCCCTGCTGGAGAATTACTGTATGTAGAGAATGATATTGGGAGTTCCCGATGTGATACAGCAGAAACAAATCTGACTAGGAACCATGAGGCTGTGGGTTCGATCCCTGGCCTCCCTCAGTGGGTTAAGGATCTGGTGTTGCGGTGAGCTGCGGTGTAGGTTGAAGATGCGGCTTGGATCTGGTGTTGCTGCGGCTATGGTGTAGGCCGGCAGCTGTAGCTCCAGTTGGACCCCTAGCCTGGGAACCTCCATGTGCCACGGATGCCGCCCTAAAAAGCAAAAAAAAAAAAAAAGAAAAGAAAAAAGAAATGATATTGGTGATGGAGACTTGCTTGGGGAATACAGTGAAAGCAGAAAAAGGAATCACTGATAAGGGCCTGCTTGGGGAACTCTTAGAATGACCTTCATGGATGGAGCTTGGCATTTCCCCTCTCAAACTTACAAAGCCAATTCTGTACGAGCTCCTTCCCCAAAGAGAGTAAAACAGGAGCTGGCAATGGGATCCCTGACCTGGGGACTGACACACCCCTGTTGTGGCCCCCGTTTTGCCCTAAATGTATAACCTCAGGCAGATTGTGTGATGTCTGGGGCCTCAGTTCCCAAATCTGCAAAATAAGAAGCTTTGACAAGATGATTTTTAAAGTCATTTCCAGCCTTAACATCTAGGACTCTACATATTAAGTATTAAACGATTAAGATGTGCCACCCATACCACCAATACAGCAGTGCAGGTGGTTCGGGGGAACCCAAAAGAGATTTCCCAACAGGGCCAAATGGGTCCCTCCCCGCCCCTTATGTGGACGCCCCTTCTGGCTATCAACCCTCATCCACAAAAGGCTGGTCAGAAAAAAAAGGAATGCATGTGTTTTTTGTCATGGAAGCATTTTCTCACTTGGCTTCTTATTGCCAATAGGAAGACGTCATAAATACTAATTAAAATAACCTGATGCAGCGTCTTCCCTCCTGATAAATAGCTCACCCCCCCCCATCTCTACATAAACAAATTGGAAAATCCATATGAGAAAATATGGATCTAGAGAGAATGAAAGAACGGGAGTTACACCCTGCACTGAGGGTCCGCCATCAATTGTACTGTGATTGCAGCTATTTCAAATGTAATTACCTCAGTCACCCCCCACTGGGCAGGGACTCTTAAGGTCTGCTCAGCTTCCAGGGCCTGGCTTGTGCTCAGTAAATGACAAATGCAATTATAATAATTAATAATTCATATATTAATAATGCAATCCCTTTCCCTCCGCTCCGTAATTGCCCACCAACATGCCATGCATACACAGGAACAGGGGCTGCCAGGCGCCCCAGAATTTCTGCACGCTTCCATAAAGCCATGTGCAAAGGTCACCTTGAAGAAGCGACCACAGCCTCTGGTGTCCGTCTAACAAAGATGACTGGCCTTCGTGCTTCATTCTTTCCATCTCCTTCCCATTTCCGATATTTGGAACGGTCTTTGGGGCCGAGCTCCGAGAAATAAATGCAGTGTAGACACCACCTACATCTGTCTGGAACCTTCCCCATGCTTCCCAGAAGCCCAGCAGTCATGAGATGTCCCTCTTTTGCGCCCGACACCTCCTTCCTCATCCCAAACCTACAAAGTTGAGCAAGCAGCTGAACGGTCCCCAAGGACCCACCCCTGGCAGGGCCCACCCGGGGAAGCGGAGAGCCTTGGAGGCCTGTGGAGCTGCTTATCTGGGGAGAATTGGTGACCTTGGTTTGGCAAACCCTCATCCCCCAGGGAACAGATTGTTCATTTCAGGGGCAGTCACGGAAATCAAAAGCTCAAGCAGGTTATTAATATCCTAGCAGGTCTTGCCAGACGAGGGCTAAGGTTGATCTCTTTATCTCATTTGTGTTTTCTCTTTTATTTCCCCGCCATTCTTTGATTTTTCACAATGCAGGTAATTCTACTGTGTTTGATCAGGCAACTCACTCAAGTTGTCTAATGAATTTCAATTGCCAGTTTATTTCGTTTTCCCGCTGGCCTCTCCTCCCCGGACATTCCAAGCGATTTCCAAACTGGGATTAAAACACCGTCTTTCTAACTCTCAGTCCACACCCGCCCCCCATCACCACCCCCTCTGCCTGCTCTTCCCCCAGACCTTCCGGTTCTCTGTAATATTAAGGCCTCGGTCAGCAGGAAGCACAGAGGCTGATGTCATCAGTCAACTCTCTAATCCTTCTGGAGCCCAGAAATGACTGACCTTTTGTTACGCATAAAATCCACTCCTACACCCTAACTCTGAGGGGCCCCGGAAGGCTAAAGAGTCGTTTTAAACTGATCATCTTGCTTCTTACAAATTGCTTTCTCACATTGTTTCTATAGCTTTACCTATTTCCAGGCTCCACGTAAAACCAACTAAAATAAGGCTTCTGGTTTCACCTTCAGAGGATAAAGTATGTATGAAACTAACTTTCAGAATTAATTTTCTCTGTATTAATTAGATCACCCTCATTGAAATAATGTTTAATTGGAGAGTTTATTCAGCCTACCATTGGTACAGCATCACTCTAAACAGCTACTGGAAAGAAGACCCCAACTCCGGTTCCCACATCAGCAGGAATCTGCCTCACTGCTGCCTCCAGTTCTCCCCTCGGAAGTGCTCTCAGGCTGTGTTTGGTACCCTTTATGGATGAAAATGAAACCCTTTAGGTATCAGATTTTCTCTCTCCTGGGCTTCTGGTTCAGAACCCATGTTAAAAGTATCCGTCTTGGGAGTTCCTGTCGTGGCGCAGCGGACATGAATCCGACTAGGAACCATGAGGTTGTGGGTTTGATCCCTGGCCTCGCTCAGTGGGTTAAGGATCTGGCATTGCTATGGCTGTGGTGTAGGCTGGCAGCTCTAGCTCTGATTAGACCCCTAGCCTGAGACTCTCCATATGCTTCGGGTACAGCCCTAAAATGACAAAAAGACAAAAAATAAAATAAAATAAGTTCCCGTCGTGGCTCAGTGGTTAACAAATCCCACTAGGAACCATGAGATTGAGGGTTCGGTTCCTGGCCTCACTCAATGGGTTGAGGATCTGGCGTTGCCATGAGCTGTGGTGTAGGTTGCAGACGTGGCTCGGATCCCCCATTGCTGTGGCTGTGGTGTAGGCTGGCAGCTGCAGCTCCAATTTGACCCCTAGCCTGGGAACCTCCATATGCCGAGGGAGTGGCCCTAGAAAAGGCAAAAAGACAAAAATAAATAAATAAATAAAATATTAAATAATAAAAAAAATAAATAATAAAAGTATCTGTCTTGGAGTTCCTGTTGTGGCTCAGCAGAAACAAACCTGACTAGTATCCATGAGGATGTGGGTTCGTTCCCTAGCCTTGTTCAGTGTGTTAAGGATCCGTTGGTGTTGCTGTGAGCTGTAGTGTAGGTCACCAACGCAGCTCAGATCTTGCATTCCTGTGGCTGTGGCGTAAGTTGGCAGCTGCAGCTCTGATTAGACCCCTATCCTGGGAACTTCCATATGCTGCAGATGCAGTCCTTAAAAAAAAAGCAAGAAAAAAGTGTCTCTCAGGAGTTTTGTGGCACAGCAGTTTAAGTATCTGGCATTTTTACTACAGCAGCTTGATGTGGGTTCAATCCCTGGCCCAGGAACTTCCATATGCCATGGGCACAGTCAAAAAAAAAAAGAAAGAAAGAAAGAAAGAAAGAATCTCACAGAAACAACCTAAATGTCCATCAACAGGCAAAGACAGATGAATGGATTAAGAAGATGTGGTACATATATACAATGGAATACTATTCAGCCATAAAAAGAATTAAATAATGCCACTCACGGCAATGTGAATACAACTAGAGATTATCATTTAAGTGATATACTAAGAGATTATCATACTAAGTCAAATATCACATGATATCATTTATATGTGAAATCTAAAACATAGCACAAGAGTTCCCATTCTGGTGCAGTGGAAACAAATCTGACCAGGAACCCATGAGGTTTTGGGTTCAATCCTTGGCCTCAGTCAGTTAAGGATTAACTGATTAATCCTTTGGGTTAAGGATTAACTGATTAATCCTTTGGGTTAAGGATCTGGTGTTGCTGTGAGCTGTGGTGTAGGCCAGAGGTACAACTCCAATTAGACCCCTAGCCTGGCAACCTCCATATGCCACGGATGCAGCCCTAAAAAGAGAAAAGACAGAAAAAAATTAATTAATTAATTAATTAATTATAGCACTAATGCACCTATCTACAAAACAGAAACAGACTAATAGACAAAGAGAACAGACTTGTGTTTGCCAAGGGGGAGAGGGGAACGGAGAGGGATGGACTGGGAGTTTGTGGTTAGTAGAGGCAAACTATTACATTTAGAATGAATAGTCCTACCATATAGTACAAGGAACTATATCCAATTGCATGGGATAAACCATGGTGAAAAAGAATATAAAAAAGAATGTATATATGTATATTGCTGAGTCACTTTGCTATACAGCAAAAATTTGCACAATATTGTAAATGACCTATACTTTAAATTTTTTTAATTAAATAAGTAAAGTTTCAAAGTATCTGTCTGTGTAAACATTCTCCTTCCAGGTCATTTAAAAATGTCTTTGCCTTCAGTTCAGTTCTTTGTTTTACTGAATTTCAGATTTCTCATTAAATAAAAACACGGCTCATCTGTAGATACGCCTATAAAGAGAAACCCAATTCCACAAACCCATTCTCTTTACCCATGAATCTATTCTTGCTCTCATAGTCTGTATACTAATTCAAGGACACCGCCATTGCCTAGACCAGGGGTTGGCAAACTCTATAAAGGGTCAGATAATAAATAGTTTAGGCTTTGAGGCCCATATGGTTTCTGTCACAGCTACTCAGCTCTGCTGTTTGTAATGTGAAAGCTCCCACAGACAATACATAAACAAATGGTGTGGCTGTGTTCCAATTAAACTTTATTCACAAAAACAGATGGTGGCCCAGTCTAGGCCATAGGGTCAACCCTTTTGACCAGAAACCCGGGACTCTCACTCACCCCATACATCCACTCAACAGATGAGTCTGCCAAATCGACCTCTTAAATAGCTCTGAAATGTGCTCTTCTTCAAAGTTCTGACTCCACTTTAAAGATACTGCAATGAAAATTAGAGAAGGTGCAAGACAGACAACAGGGCACACAACCGATCTTCAAAGAAAATTGTTCATGTATCAATTGATTGGAGAATAAATGTATATGTTTCACCAAATCTAAGACCCCATTGATTGTAAGAAGGACATTATTTCATGCATGTCATTAAGAAAGAAAAAAATACAATCAACACTATAACCAAAACTCCATCACTTAGAATTTTTATATTATACTTCTTAAACATTGTATTTAATTTTTTTAAATTTTATGGACATACCTGCAGCATATAGAAGTTCCCAGGCCAGGGATCAAACCCATGCCTCCACAGCAACCCAAGCTTCTGCAGTCAGATTCTTAACCCACTGTGCCATAGCAGAAACTCAAAAAATTTTTTCTTTTTTTCAATATTCCTTTTTTTTTGCTTTTTAGGGCCTCATCCACGGTATATGGAGGTTTCCAGGCTAGGGGTCAAATCAGAGCTATCGCCTCTGGCCTACACCACAGCCACAGCAACGCCAGATCCAAGCCATGTCTGTGACCTACACCACAGCTCACAGCACCACCGGATCCTTAATACACTGAGCAAGGCCAGGGATCGAACCTGCAACCTCATGGCTCCTAGTTGGATTCGATTCTGCTGTGCCACAATGGGAACTCCTCAATTTTCTTTTTACAGCCACACCTTCAGCGTATGGAAGTTCCCAGGCTAGGAGTGGAATCAGAGCTAGAGCTGGGGCCTACACCACAGACGTGGCAACACGAGATCCAAGGTGCTTTTGCGACCTGCCCCATACCTTGTGGCAATACCGGATCCTTAACCCACAACCTCGCAGAGACTATGTTGGGTTCTTAACTTGCTGAGCCACAATGGGAACTCTCCCTCCTAAATTTTGTTAGGGGGCTGTGCCCACAGCATGTGAATTTCCTATGGCAGGAATCAAACCCATACCACAGTAGTGGCCCAAGGCACGGCTGTGACAATGCCAATCCTTAACCCTGTGTGCCACAAGGAAACTCCTTGAAAATTATTTTAGACATAGAAGATATTGTTTTTCATCAGTGTTGTGTATGCATGAAGTATATATACATACACAAAATAAATTGGTTTATGTATTCCTAAAACTTGATGTGAAGAGTCTGATTTACACATTCATGGACAGCTGTATCTTTCAGCTCAGTATGCCATCGTTGTGATGACAATGCACCATTTCTTAAAAGAGTGTTCCACGATTGTTCCCAAGAATCCTCCTCAGCCCATGACACACATTCAGCAAGTTTTAATACTATCCCTTTCTTGATCTTACTAGAAGGTAAGATCCACAGCCAACCACAGCCAAGGCTCATATTCCTTCCTCATAGAGTCTCTTCTATGATTTGTGGCTTCAAACATTGAGGCTCTGAAGTTGTCAGAGTTCCCGTCGTGGCTCAGTGGTTAACAAATCCAACTAGGAGCCATGAGGTTGCGGGTTCGATCCCCGCCCTTGCTCAGTGGGTTAAGGATCCAGTGTGGCCGTGAGCTGCGGTGTAGGTCGCAGACACGGCTCGGATCCTGCGTTGCTGTGGCTCTGGCGTAGGCTGGCGGCTACAGCTCCGATTGGACCCCCTAGCCTAGGAACCTCCGCAGGAGCAGCCCTAGAAAAGGCAAAGAGACCAAAAAAATAAAAAATAAAAGGCATGAAGTTGTCTAGTTGTGCCGTCAGGAAGAGCAAATTAATATGCTCATGCTGGCAATGACAACTACATCTTGAATTTTGCCTGGCAGACAGTGATTACAAAACAATCCCAATTTCTGAGATGTTAATGTAAAAACATGTGCAACCATGAAATACGGTATACGTTTTCAGTTGCAAACAAATGTTTGTGGCACGTAGGTAACATTTTTTTAATGATTCCCCAACTTGAACAAGTGTTTTTGATTAACTAGCTAACTATCAGTCACTGTGACCTACAAATAATAAGAGCGCTTCTGTTGTACATGCCGAATAGGAATTTGACAAGCTCAGTCTTTGTCAGAGGTGAGATGTGGAGCTTAAACACTTTGCTTGATTTTTTTTTTTAACTTTTAATCTTTTTTTTTTTTTTTCTTTTGTTTTCTAGGCCTTCACCTAGGGGTCAAATCAGACTATAGCTGTCGACCTACACCACAGCCAAAGCAAGGCCAGATCCTTAACCCACCAAGCAAGGCCGAGGATCGGAACCTGCATCCTCATGGATCCCAGTCGGGTTCATTAACACTGAGCCACAAGAAGAACTCCCAATCTTTTTTTTTTTTTTTTTTTTGGCTGAACCCATGACATGTGGAAGTTCCCAAATCGGGGATCCAACATGCACCAAAGCAGTAACCAGAGCCACAGCAGTGACAACACTGGATCCTTAACCTGCTGAGCCACCAGAGAACTCCCTAAATACTGCTCTTTAGAAGAATCTATGTCACTGGCAACTAGACTGTCTCCCTGGCACAATCTTTGGCAATTAGGAAAAAAACCAAAAAATAAAAATTAGCTTTTTCCCCCCAAACGGTTGAAGAGTTCTTGTTCCCCTACTGATTTGACTCAAGAAGACTCAGCCAGGATGCCAAAAAGAACCCCAAGATCCTTAGAACCAATTCGTCTAAGGATGGTACCCTGACATCAAATTAGTGAAGTCTCTCGGGACCCAGAGATACAAAAGGAAGGAGTGGAGGGTCGTAAGGAAGCCCTCTGAAGCTGAACGATTGGAACGGTCTTCCAGATTCACCTTGGGAGGGCACATGCACCCACAGGGGAAAAGCGTCTGGGGCATTCAGGCTTCTAAAAGAAGTTCCCCATCAGACACTTGGGCTGGCTCCACCTTCCTCTTAGAATAAGTTGCTCATGGAGTTCCCATCGTGGCTCAGTGGTTAACGAATCCAACTAGGAACCATGAGGTTGTGGGTTCGATCCCTGGCCTTGCTCAGTGGGCTAAGGATCCAGCATTGCCGTGAGCTGTGGTGTAGGTTGCAGACATGGCTCAGATCCCACGTTGTTGTGTCTCTGGCATAAGCCGGTGTCTACAGCTTCGATTCAACCCCTAGTCTGGGAACCTCCATATGCCGAGGGAGTGGCCCTAGAAAAGGCAAAAAAGACAAAAAAAAAAAAAAGAATAAGTTGCTCGTTCAGCAACTGAGTACGAATGAGTGCCACTCTTACAGCCAGAAGGGACCTCAGAAAGCCACCCCTCTAAAGCTCAACTGGGAAGACTGAAGAATGTGGATTGGCCTGTAGAGCCCTCTTGGTCACGGGCAGAGTACCTAATCCTTAAGCCAATGTTCCACACCCCACACCCTGGGTCCCCTGGCAGCAAAATCCTTGAATTCCTCAGACAGAAGCTTCCGGGGGAAACAATTTTTTTTTTTTCGTCATTAAAGTAAAATGCCACCCACGTCAAACTCTAGAATAGGAAAGCATCTTTCCCCCCCCCTTGAAATGTGGATGAGAGCGGTGCTGCCAAAAATTCCATAAGATCTCTTCTTTTAAGTTTAAATGGAACTCATTAAAGGGCTTGGAGGGAAAAATACTACTGTTTGATGTTCTTGTGTTTCTAAAACACATTGCTGAGGTTCTCAATAGAAAGACAGCATCACAGGGACAAGGAGCCTAGGAGATGGCTGGATAGAGCCGCAGAATTTCCGATTCCAGCGTTCATAAGCCAAGTTAAGCATGAGTCCACCCTTTTCCTATGCGCCTATATGATCACGAGCCGAATGACAGTTGTGTACCCAGGAGAACCCAAAAGTGTGACGTAATGGGGGAGCCGCAGAGAAAGAGGAAGGAGGGTCACTTTGCTCTGTCTTACTCCAGCTGTCAATTTTCTGGGCTACACAAGCGTGACAATTGATTTATTTTTCATTTAATACAGATTTATCCTGTGACGCTTTGAACACTCACTGACTCAGAATGGAGCATTTTCAGTTTAGCAAAGCAAACGCTCAATAAATATTATTGGACATGAAATTTGTTAATGTGCACTTCCCCTGTTTGGAGATAACCATATTTTCTGCTGCCCCATTTGACAGATCTCCAACCTCTAGCATTTCAATGTTAATCTGAAACGATAAGTGATCAAGGCTCATAACCTATTTTCTTTTCTGACAGGGCTGACATTAAAAAAAAAATCACATTCTTAAAGTCACCCCAAAGAAGGAGTCAGGAAACCCTGGGGAATCTAATCAGATCTATTATGCTAACTAGGAAGACAAGGCTGCCCCAAGCCCTCCAGAAAAGATCTTAGGGAAGTAGAAATTAAATTGCCAGGTCTAATGGATTCCCCGTGTGACTAAACCATTGTATTATTTCTCATGTTTGAGGAGATACACAAATTTCACGGACAGGCCCACTCCCGGCTCCACACTCCTGCTTTAACAGCTGTTGCCTTGCCCCTGGGTCTGAGGTCAGGTTCATCCCTGATGGAGCCCAGCGGTTCTTACTCAAGTGCGCTGAATGCATGAAAGAGTTTTCTGTTGACATTATTCTGATGCTTTCAGGAGACCCCTCCCCACCCTGTCCCAGGGAAGATTCCGCCTGGCCCCTTTGTGATGGGAGGTGGAGGAGATTAAAGCCCTGGGGTAGATGAAAGCCCTTTCATCTGAGAGTCTGAATAGCCTAGGATGGTTCAGATCACCCAGCTGAACTGAATAGGCTCTCCCTCCTCCTGGCCTCCAACCTTCACCTTTATGTGCAACAATTTGCTTCTTCTTGTTCCCAGTTGTTTCTCCTGCAAACTCCAGAGAGAAAACTAAATTAACCATCGAAAATCCTTTCGTGGGGGGAAAAGATGGCATGAACACATTCCATAAGGCACAGTAACAAATTGGTGACCTGCCTCTTGGCTTTTCTTGTATTCTCACATTGCTCAGCCTTGTCTTCCAACTGCAAAGGCAGTGACATAATCTCAAATAGCCTCAAGGCTGTGAGCATAATGTTCAGTTCTTCCCTCTCAATTCACATTACTCCAAAGTAATATGGGGGGAGGCGTGTGTATTCTTCTTTGGAAATAATTATTTAAAATGTATGAAATTATGAAACAAATGTAATCATCACACAGTTTCATAATGGCACACATCATATTCACATGCATCACCTAAATAGCACCAGGTGGAATTTCATTTTTTTTTAATAATTTTTTTAATTTTCCCACTGTACAGCAAGGGGGTCAGGTTATCCTTACATGTATACATTACAATTACATTTTTTTCCCCCACCCTTTCTTCTGTTGCAACATGAGTATCTAGACAAAGTTCTCAATGCTATTCAGCAGGATCTCCTTGTAAATCTATTCTAAGTTGTGTCTGATAAGCCCAAGCTCCCGATCCCTCCCACTCCCTCCCCCTCCCATCAGGCAGCCACAAGTCTCTTCTCCAAGTCCATGATTTTCTTTTCTGAGGAGATGTTCATTTGTGCTGTACATTAGATTCCAGTTATAAGTGGTATCATATGGTATTTGTCTTTCTCTTTCTGACTCATTTCACTCAGTATGAGATTCTCTAGTTCCATCCATGTTGCTGCAAATGGCATTATGTCATTCTTTTTTATGGCCGAGTAGTATTCCATTGTGTATATATCCACATCTTCTGAATCCAATCCTCTGTCGATGGACATTTGGGTTGTTTTCTTGTCCTGGCTATTATGAATAGTTCTGCAATGAACATGCGGGTGCATGTGTCTCTTTTAAGTCGAGTTTTGTCCAGATATATGCCCAAGAGTGGGATTGCGGGGTCATATGGAAGTTCTATGTATAGATTTCTAAGGTATCTCCAAACTGTTCTCCATAGTGGCTGTACCAGTTTCCATTCCCACCAACAGTGCAGGAGGGTTCCCTTTTCTCCACAGCCCCTCCAGCACTTGTTATTTGTGGATTTATTAATGATGGCCATTCTGACTGGTGTGAGGTGATATCTCATGGTAGTTTTGATTTGCATTTCTCTTATAATCAATGATGTTGAGCATTTTTTCATGTGTTTGTTGGCCATCTGTATATCTTCTTTGGAGAAATGTCTATTCAGGTCTTTTGCCCACTTTTCCATTGATTGATTGGCTTTTTTGCTGCTGGGTTGTATAAGTTGTTTATATATTCTAGAGATTAAGCCCTTGTCGGTTGCATCATTTGAAACTGTTTTCTCCCATTCTGTAAGTTGTCTTTTTGTTTTCTTTTGGGTTTCCTTTGCTGTGCAAAAGCTTTTCAGTTTGATGAGGTCCCATGGGTTTATTTTTGCTCTGATTTCTATTGCTTTGGGAGACTGACCTGAGAAAATATTCATGCTGTTGATGTCAGAGAGTGTTTTGCCTATGTTTTCTTCTAGGAGTTTGATGGTGTCCTGTCGTATATTTAAGTCTTTCAGCCATTTGGAGTTTATTTTTGTGCATGGTGTGAGGGTGTGTTCTAGTTTCATTGCTTTGCATGCAGCTGTCCAGGTTTCCCAGCAATGCTTGCTGAATAGACTTTCGGAATTCATTTTTTAAACGAGTTATAAATAGGGTTAATAGAGTTTTTAGCTTTATAGCCAGCCTCTTCAGCTAAACTCAGACAGAAACCATTTCCTCGCTTTCTTTCTTATGGAGTCTTCACCTCGTGAACACTAAAGTTTAAAGTTAGTTCCTTGGGGAGTCCTCGCTCTGATCGTTTTCACCGGCATCTAGCAAATTATTTCCACCTCCAACATTTTAGTTATGTTTAAATAGGAGCTTCGCCCGCAAAGTATATCTACCATGAGAGAAAGGAATCAGAAAACACTATGACTGCCTCTCAAACTCTCCCTTTTTCTATCAAGGTGTCATTTGAAATGGGCAACGGAAAAGGATGCTTCTGAATGGAGAGTAAGGCAGATAGCAGCGTAGGAGAGCAGGCTGGTTACAGCGGCAACGAGAGCGACGGTCAGAAGGCAGGAAGCCCCTCCTCGGCAGAGCAGGCAGCTCTGGCTGTGCACACGTGGCAGACTGCTCTGAACATCTCTGACTTCAGCCCAGAGCCCATGAACAAGGAGAGGGTACCAGATGCCGAACTTGGAAGAAGAAGAGAGAGAGCTTCCAAACTCTCACACGGGCCCTCACTCATAAAAACAAACCTGAAATATGCCACAAGTAAACTTATTCACAAAACAGAAACAGATTCACAGACATGGAAAACAAACTTATGGCTACCCAGGGGGAAAGGGTGGAGGAGGGATAAATGAGGAGTTTGGGGTTAGCAGACACACACTATTATATATAAAATAGAAGGAGTTCCCATCGTGGTGCAGTGGAAACAAATCTGACTAGGAACCATGAGGACACATGTTCGATCCCTGGCCTCACTCCATGGGTTAAGGATCTGGCATTGCCGAGAGCGGTGGTGTGTAGATCGCAGACGTGGCTCAGATCTGGCGTTGCTGTGGCTGTGGCCTAGGCCACCTGCTACAGCTCCAATTTGATTCCTAGCCTGGGAACCTCCATATGCTGCGGGTGCAGGCCTAAAAATAAAATAAAATAAAATAAAATAGATAAACAACAATGTCCTACTTATAGCACAGGGATCTAACTATATTCAATATCTGGTAATAAACCATATTGGAAAATAATATGAAATAGAATATGACATATATATATATATATATATGAATCGCTTTTCTATATGCCAGAAACTAACACAATGTTCTAAATCAGCTATATTTCATATTTCAATTTTTTTTACTTTTTTTTTTTGCTTTATAGGAAGTCCCTCGGCTAGGGGTTGAATAGGAGCTATAGCTGTGGGCCTACCTCACAGCTACCACAGCAATGTAGGAGCAGCATCTGTGAGCTACACCACAGCTCAGGGCGACACTGGATCCTTAACCCACTGTGCGAGGCCAAGGATCGAACCCACATCCTTATGGATACTAGTTGGATTCGTTTCCACTAAGCCACAATGGGAACTCCCAGCTACATTTCAATTTTTTAAAAACATATTAGAGGGTAGGCAGAAAGAACTGCAAACCCGCATAAGTTGCCCAGCACCCAGGCCTCACCTGCCACTCTGTAAGCACATTGGGGCTACTTCTCCTAGTCTGCTGGGGTTGCCATCACAAAACAACCCAGGCTGGGTGACTTAAACAACAGACATTTATTTCCTCCCAGTTCTGGGGGCTGGACATCCAGAATCCAAGTGGCAGCTTGGTGGGCCACTGATGAGAGCACTCTTCCTGGCTGGTAGACGGCCACCTTCTCCCTGGGTCCTCACCTGTTCTCTACTCAGTCGTGAGGGGCAGGGAGGGGAGGATGAGGAGGGAAGAGAGGCTCTCAGGTATCTCTTCTTCTAAAGGCGTGAATCCCACCAGGCCAGGACCCTGTGCTGATGGCCTCATCTAACCCTTATCACCTCCCAAATACTATATTTAGCCGTTTCATATGTGTAATCAAACTAATACCATCACATTGGGGGATTATGGCTTCAATATACGATTTGGGGAGGGGGACACAAATGTTCAGTCCGTTACACAACTATGCACCGTGATGAAACAACCAATAACAAAGCCTCAGTGCCATTTGACAACAGTTTACTTCTCAAAATCTATGAGATTTGGCATTCTCATTGTGGCTCAGTGAGTTAAGAAATGAACTAGTATCCATTAGGATGTGGGTTTGATCCTGGCCTCACTCAGTGGGTTAAGGATCCAGCGTTGCCCCAAGCTGTGGTGTGGGTCTCAGATGTAGCTCAGATCTGGTGTCACTGTGGCTGAGGTGTAGACCTGCAGCTCTGATTCGACGCCTAGCCCAGGAACTTCCATATGCCTCGGGTGCAGCCCTAAAAGGACCAAAAAAAAAAAAAATCATTAACTATAATTGTAAAAATTTCACTGTAAGGAGCTGTCTGCATTGAAGCGACTGGCTTGACTTGAGTTTCTTTTAAAGAGAATATAATTTTCGGCCTTTCCCATTATGGATCAGTGTTAACAAATCCAACTAGTACCCCTGAGGATGAGGATTCAATCCCTGGCCTTGTTCAGTGGGTTAAGGATCCAGCGTTGCCTTGAGCTGTGATGTAGTTTGCAGACACAGCATGGATCCCGAGTTTCTGTGGCTCTGGTGTAGGCCAGCGGCTATAGCTCTGATTCGACCCCTATCCTGGAAACTTCCATATGCCACAGGTGTGGCCATAAAAAGACAAAAGAAAAAAGAAAAAGGCAAGTATGTAAGACCCTTTCCAGCATTATTATTGTGTGATAATTGCCTTAAAATAATATTTCGTATATAATTTCATCCTATTGATGAAATAGTTAAGTAGTATTTTTTTGTTTGTTTTTGTTTTTAGGGCCATACCCAAGGCACATGGAGGTTCCCAGGCTAGGAGTCAAATCAGAGCTACAGCTGCTGGCTACAACACAGCCACAGCACCACAGGATCCGAGCCTCGTCTGCAACCTACACCACAGTGGATCCTTAACCCACTGAGTGAGGCCAGGGATTGAACACACAACCTCATGGCTCCTAGTTGGATTCGTTTCCCCTGTGCCACGATGGGAACTCCTAGTTAGGTAGTATTTTAACCCTAGTTATAAAGTATTTTAAGCAGTATTTTGACATGTTGGGGGGGCAAGGGGTAATTTTAAGTCCCTAGTGTTCAATTAAACCAAGACTTCTTGAAAGAGCCAAAAAATGAGGCATTCCAGTCATGGCTCAGTGGAAATGAATCTGACCAGCATCCATGAGGACACAGGTTCAATCCCTGGCCCTGCTCAGTGGGTTAAGAATCCAGCATTGCCATGTGTTGTGGTGTAGTTTGCAGACGTGGCTTGGATCCCCTGTTGCTGTGGCTCTGGCGCAGGCCGGTGGCTACAGCTCCGATTTGACCCCTAGCCTGGGAACCGCCATATGCCACGAATGTGGCCCTAGAAAAAAGACAAAAACAAACAAACAAACAAAAAAAGAGCCAGAAAATGAGACTGAACTGGTTCTGTCCCTCTCCTCTGCCATCCCTTCTAGTCTTTTTCTCTGAAGAGAACTGGGTTGGTTTCAGTCACGTGTGCTATCCAGTGGGGCCTATTTGCAGCAAATTCCAGTTTGTATGAGAAAGATAGCAGGGCACCCTGAAAAGTTACAAGGTGCAGGGAAAGAAAAAGACAAAAGAGCTATTATCCAGACATCCTGATGAATTAAAAAAAATAAAAAAAACCTAGATGGAGATATAAGCAGAAAATCTAGGACTATGAGCTTGTGACTTGTCAGGATAATTGAGAACAGGCAATTTTCTAAGTGATAATGAACTAATGTGGAAGAAATGTGTTTTTTCAGCACTGGAAACAGGTTGTACCAAAATATCAAATTTAGGGAGATCCCAGAGAGACAGCCTGACGCGTGTGTTCTGGGAGAGAGAACCTCGACCCTACATAGCTGAGCACATTGATGCCATCATGTGGCTGCGGTCCCCCCGATCAGGGAGGGGGTAGCCTGCAGGGGATTCCAGTTGCCATAAGCAGCCCCCCCCCCTTTCTGCAGGGGGCAGGAGTCAGCCCAGAAGGGGCCAAGTTGACATAAAGCAGGCCAGCTCTTGCCTGAGAGCAGCTGAGGCTTGGAGCTTTGTCTCTGGGGAACAGGGACTTCCCTACTCCTTCCTGAGTCCCCCGAGCTGCGGCTCGGCTAAGGCAGCCCTCAGCAGACCCTAGGACCTCAAGGAAAACCCTTGCCTCCCTTTCTCCATCTGTGGGACAGGCCGGCTGACGGCCGGCGGTTTGGGCTAGAAATCCTTGCCTGGACGTGTCACCCCGCATCCCCCGAGATGCCAACCCCCCCACCCACTGAGCACCAGCTCCCAAAGTGCAGACAAACTAGGCCAGGAGGATTCACAGGGCAGAAGCCGAGCCAAGGGAACAAAGATGAAATGTCATCAGCAGACACAGGGCTGGGGGCTTTGTGGAGGACCTGGCGTCCTGCTGGGTCCCCTATCCCCTCCCACCCACCCCTCCTCTGTCAGGACAAGTCAGTCACATGGCCCTGGCACAGGCGTGCATGGATGTGCAGCTCCACAGCCCACAGAGTGATGCAGGGACCCCACGAGCAGACACTGTCACCCTTCTCACGAACAGTCAGTGATCTGGTGACGTGCCTCCTGGCTCCACTGGTAACCGTGGCGATGCCAACAGTGTAAACTGCTTAAAAAGAGGGTAGGGAGAGCCTCGGGAAAGTCCAGGGCTAGGAGACAAAGCCCTGGAACATCTCCCTCAGTTGAACTAGGACGTAAATGACTTAAGTTATCAGCTGATGCACTTTCACAAGGTGATTCCACACCTGGATTGTTGAGTAAAACTCTGAGGAAAGGAAGGTTTCATCCAAACCTTGGTTTGGCTCAGTGGTTAACGAATGCGACTAGGAACCATGAGGTCGCAGGTTCAATCCCCAGCCCTGCTCAGGGTGTAGGTCGCAGATGAGGCTCGGATCCCGCGTTGCTGTGGCTGTGGTGCAGGCCGGTGGCTACAGCTCTTATTCAACCCCTAGCCCCAGAACCTCCATATGCCGTGGGAGTGGCCCTAAAAAAGGCAAAAAGACAAAAAAAAATAGAAATTATAAAAATAAATTTAAAAAAAGGAACCAAACAAAGCCACTTTGATGTTATTCCCTTCTGAGCCTTTGGGGGGGGGGGGCATTTATGTGATTTATACACAGAAGTCATTCCAAAAAAATTAAAAAGAAGAAACTTAGAAGACACCCTTCAGCCATGTCAGAACATCACCCAACCCTCTAGGAATATGCAAAGGCAGAAAGGAAACAAAATAGGAAAGGAGAGAAGACTCAGGATGCCTCTGGCAGCCCCGCCTCCCCCCCCCCCCATCTGCCTTCTGCCTCTCAGCTCTTGCTCAGCATCTTCTATCTGCAGACAGACACGGGGCTGAAAACTACAAAATAGGCTACTTTGCTCCTAAAAGGAATTCAATAAAAGTGAAATACATAAAAGCCGGGGCTTATAGATTTTTATTACGATTCTTTTCAGCCAGGCTTTGAAAAGTTCTGTATGTTGGGAGTATGACTCACATACCTCGCAGGAGCAAGCATGATATAAGAAAGCAATAGGAGTTCCTGTTGTGGCTCAGCAGGTTCTGAACCTGACTAGTCTCCACGAGGACACAGGTTCAATCCCTGGCCTCACTAGGTGGATTAAAGATCCGGCGTTGCTGTGAGCTATGGTGTAGGTTGAAGACGCAGCTTGAATCTGGCGTTCCTGTGGCTGTGGTGTAGGCCAGCAGCCGCAGCTCCGATTCAACCCCTACCTAGAAACGTCCTTATGCCATGGTTGCGGCTCTGAAAAGAAACAAAATAACAAAGCTGGTGTGTGGACACAAAGACTATCCCTGCCCGAAACAAAAACCCCACCTTTCTCAGGAATCCAAGTTCAAGCTCAATTGTCCTCATCCCCTGTGCTTTGGAACAACCTCTTGATGGGTTTAGGTGCCAAGGAAGTGGTCCCCACAAATTGCATCTTTTTATGAATCTATCATAAAAGCACGAACCGCCCCCCTTAAGCAGTGGTAATCTGACGTTCATAGAGATTGATGAGGGGCCCTGGGTGTCAGCAGAGAATCAGACAGATGGCAATTGCGACGATAAATAATCGTAATGCTTTTCACTCTGTTGACCTCAACAATTCAAGGGTCTCAAAACACAGCAAAAACTTAGAATTATAGGGCAAGAAGAGACCTTGGGAAAGGGCACCTCATTCATCCTTCCAGCCTCTCACCCAGAACTCAGACTAAACGAGACGCTCTCATTGGCACTTGGCCTCTGACTGCAGTGGGGACGGCTGAGTTGCTGGGAGAACACCGGAGCAGCCCATGAGTTATGGGACAGGCTTCCTCCTCGCCCCAGGGGAATCCAAGCTTTGAGGCTCAAGGGCAGAGAACACAATGAGCTCCAGAGCCCTCCCGGGGAGACAGGGAAGCCAAAGAGAAGCTGGTGCTAAGGGGTGACCACGAGTACCATCCTGGCCACCAGGAAGGAGCCGATGCTGGGGAACTTGGCTGTGACACAAACCACACTGACGCAGACCCAGTGCAGCGTGGATACACATTCTAAATGGCACACCTTCTGGAGCCCAAGCCAGAACTTATGTGTCGGTTCTTCCTTGTTTGCTAATCAGATGCTAAGAGGGAACTTGGGGTGAGCTGGTCAATAGTCACTCACCCTACCTTTCACCTCCCAGCGGCTGTGACATGGCACTTAGTGAATGGAGGTGTATTAGTGTTTCCAGATGGGGGTGGAGACAGACAGAGCACTGCCATTCCCAAACCTGGCTGCTGGGCAAAAAGGATGGAGGGCAAGAGAGGAGAGGAAATGAAGTTTTGTCTTCCTTTGCCCCTGTCTCCCCCCCCCCCTTCCCATCTTCAAGAACCAGTTCGAGGTTCCCATTGAGAATCTGACGGAGTCTGTATGGTTGAGGGTTCGATTCCTGGATTCTTGGCCTCGCGCAGTGGGTTAAGGATCTGGTGTTGCCATGGCTGTGGCGTAGGCCCGCAGCTGCAGCTCCAATTCAACCCCTAACCTGGAAACGTCCATATGCCACAGGTGCGGCCAGAAAAAAAAAAAAACAGTTTGAGGTGAACACCTGGCACATTGGTTGCAAATACCCTTATATTTAATTTTTCCTCGCTTCATTAGGGTTCCAGGTCTCTTGAGAACTCCCTCCTCCTTCATGGGTCCCACAAGCGTAAGCATTCCAGCCAAACCACTCAGTGGTCTCCTGCTTTCTGTCCCAGGATCTCTCCCGTCCCACAGCAGCCCCAGCTCTCCTGAATCTTTTTATATATATGCATGTGTATATACATATATACATATTTATATATATAAAATGATTTTTATTTTTTTTCGTTATAGCTGGTTTACAGTGTTCTGTCAATTTTCTACTTTACAGCAAATTGACCCAGTTACACATACATGGACACATTCTTTTTTCTCACATTATCAGGCTCCATCGTAAGTGACTAGACATAGCTCCCAGTGTTACACTGCAGGATCTCATTGCTAATCCATTCCAAAGGCAATAGCTCTCCTGAATCTTATGTGTGTTTTAATTCTTATCTTCCCTTGAAGATCATCTTTGGAAAGGCAGAAATGCTCCTGTACTCATGCAGATCTCTAAGAACACCCTTGTTCTTGAGATGCAAATGAAAGACGCTGTGATGTTTTCAAGCCCTTCAGGGCTTCTTTACAATGTCCAAAATGAGTCACCTGAATTGAGGGAGTTTTAAAATTTGACAAACTGCCTTTCTTTCTTTTTTTCTTTTTTTTTTTTTTTGTCTTTTTAGGGCCCCATCTGCAGCATATGGAGGTTCTCAGGCTAGGCGTCCAATCAGAGCTGTAGCTGCCGGCCTACACCACAGCCACAGCAACAATGGATCTGAGCCACGTCTGCGACCTACACCAAGCTCATGACAACACCGGATCCTTAACCCACTGAGCGAGGCCAGGGATCGAAACCTTCTTCCTCTTGGATGCTGGTCAGATCCATTTCCACTGAGCCATGATAGGAACTCCTGACAAACTTCTTAATTTACTTTTCCCAATTAAAAAAAAAATGTACTTTGGAGTTCTCTGGTGGCTCAGCAGGTTAGGGATCCTGCGTTGTCACTGCAGTGGCTTGGGTCACTGCTGTGGCACAGGTTCCATGCCTGATCCAGGAAATTTTGCATGTCTTGGGTGCTTCCAAAAGAAAAAAAAAAAAATGTAGTTGTCACGTTATCAGAAAACTGACCTTGAAACAACAAATGCCCACAATAAATAGTGCAGGTGACAAATCCTTAAGAAAAAAATGAAGCCTTTTTTTGAGTCCTGTTTATGGCTCAGTTTTCCTGTCCTAAGTACCTACAAAGAAATACATTCAGGCATCACTAAAACAGGATAAAACATAACGTTCAAAGTGTTCCAGGAGTTCCCGTCGTGGCTCAGTGGTTAACGAATGCGACTAGGAACCATGAGGTTGTGGGTTCAATCCCCAGGCCTTGCTCAGTGGGTTAAGGATCCGGCGTTGCCATGAGCTGTGGTGTAGGTTGCAGACGTGGCTCGGATCCCGCGTTGCTGTGGCTGTGGTATAGGCCGGCAGCTACAGCTCCGACTTGACCCCTAGCCTGGGAACCACCATATGCCACGGGAGCGGCCCAAGAAATGGCAAAAAAAGACAAAAACAAAAACAAAAGTGTTTCAGAAACACAACTGTTCCTCAAAGGCCCACGTATAGGACTCTTCTCCCAGCCCTCAGCACAGACAGACCATCCTCATAGAAAAATCCAAGCATCATAGCACGACAGTGCTCTGCCATCTGGTGGCCAAAAGAGAAATGGCCTTCAATACTCCGCCCAAGGACTGAAAATAATTGTATAAATTCATATAAATCAGGAACAAAATGGTTTTCTCAAGTCCTCTGTCAATGACCAGAGGACATTGGGATGCTGAGAAAACAAACCCAATAATGAAGAATCTTCTCTAAGCCTCCCAGGTATGAATGAAAGGCTCTTATGTTGCTTGCTTAAAGGAGCCTGACTGGTTACCAAGCAGAAGTACAGAGAAACTGCAGTTTTGGTTTGTTTGGGTTTTTTTTTTTTTGTCTTTTTGCCATTTTTGGGCCGCTCCAGCGACATATGGAGGTTCCCAGGCTAGGGGTCTAATCAGAGCTGTAGCCGTCGGCCTACGCCTGAGCCACAGCAACGCAGGATCTGCAACCTACACCACAGCTCACGGCAATGCCAGATCCTTAACCCACTGAGCAAGGCCAGGGATCGAACCCACAACCTTATGGTTCCTAGTCGGATTCATTAACCACTGAGCCACGACGGGAACTCCTGTTTGCTATATTTTTATTCTTAGGTATTTTTGTTGTGGCTGTTGCTGCTATGCGTTTATTATTTTTATTGGAATACATTGTAATTTTTCCTTTTGTCCCCTTTTTTTAAAAATTGAAGTATTGTTGATTTACAATGTTGCGTTAGTTTCAGGTGCTTAGCAAAGTGATTCAGGTATACATATATATACATCTATTCTTTTTCATTTTCTTTTCCCCTATAGGTTATTACAAAACAATGAGGATAATTCCCTGGATAATACAATAGGTCTTACCTATTTTATATACAGTAGTTTTGTTCATCTCAAACTCCTAACTTACCCCTCCCGCACCTCTTTCCCCTTTGGTAACCATAAGTTTGTTTTCTATGTCTGTGGGTCTATTCCTGTTTTGTATATAAATTCATTCAATAATTTTTTTTAGGAGTTCCCGTCGTGGCGCAGTGGTTAATGAATCCGACTAGGAACCATGAGGTTGCAGGTTCGGTCCCTGGCCTTGCTCAGTGGGTTAAGGATCCGTCATTGCCGTGAGCTGTGGTGTAGGTTGCAGACATGGCTCGGATCCTGCATTGCTGTGGCTGTGGTGTAGGCTGGCAGCTTCAGCTCCGGTTGGACCCCTAGCCTGGGAACCTCCATGTGCCGTGAGAGCCGCTTTAGAGAAAGACAAAAAAATAATAATAATAATTTTTTTTAGATTCCACATGTAAGCAGTATTATATGGTATTTGTCTTTCTCTGTCTGGCTTACTTCATTCTATGATAATCTCTAGGTCCATTCATGTTGCTGCAAATGATATTATTTGATCCTTTTATGGCTGAGTAATATTCCATTGTATATTCCATTGAAGATGTACCACATCTTCTTTATCTAGTCCTCTGTAGATGGACGTTGCTTCCACGTCTTGGCTATATAAATAGTCCTGCTATGAACATTAAGGTGCATATATCTTTTTGAATTAGAGTTTTCTCAGGATATATGCCCAGGAGTAGGATTGGAGATTCATACGGTAACTCTATTTTTAGTTTTATAAGGAACCCACATACTGTTCTCCATAAAGGCTATACTAATTTACATTCCCACCAACAGTGTTGGAGGGGTCCTTTTTCTCCACTCCCTCTTCACCAGTTATTATTTGTAGATTTTTTGAGGATGGCCATTCTGACTAGGGTGAGGCGATACCTCATTGCAGTTTTCATTTGCATTTCTCTAATAATAAGCAATGTTGAGCATTGTTTCATGTGCCTGTTGCCCATCTGTATGTCCTCTTTGGAAAAATGTCTATTTAGATCTTACACCCTTTTTTTTTTTTTTTGGTCTTTTTTACACACCTGAGGCATATGGAGGTTCCCAGACTAGGGGTCCAAACGGAGCTGAAGCTGCCAGCCTACACCACAGCCACAGCAACATGGGATCTGAGCCACATCTGTGACCTACACCACAGCTCACAGAAACACGGGGTCCTTAACCCACTGAGCAAGGCCAGGGATCAAACCTGCATCGTCATGGATACTAGTCAGATTCGTTTCCACTTCACCACCACAGGAACTCCCTGCCCATTTTTTAATAGGTTGTTTGTTTTTTGATATTGAGCTGTATGAACTTCTTGTATATTTTGAAAATTAATCCCTTGCTGGTGATATTATTTGGAAATATTTTCTCCCATTTTGTATGTTGTCTTTTTGTTTATTATAGTTTTGTTCTTGGGGTTTTTTTTTTTATTGTTGTCCTTTTTAATACCACTCAGAGAATTTAAGAAATGCAATCTAAATGCAGTCTCAGCTCTGGCACCAGCTGAAAAACATTTTGGAAAGTCCCTTAATCTCCGTGTGTGGTTCCTTTCTTCAGATGTGAACCAAGAGAGTAAAAGAAAGAAAAAATATTTTCTTTAGCTGTCCTTAAGCTCTGCCATTACTCCACCCTTCCCCCCTCCCTCAAACTTTCAAAAGCCTCCAGGGCGGGTTACCTGAGACCATTATTCTGTGATTACACCTCAAAATAGCCAACTGATGAGACCTATTTGTTCCCTTCCCCTCTCCACGCCCAAATATGCTGTAAAGAAATAATAAAAATGTATTAACTTATAAGGAAAGAAAGAACAAAAGAGGGAATAGCCAAGATACACAATTTCAAAAAGTGAGAGGTGGAAGGGGAAATAGTAATTGGCTGAACAGAATACAGTAAGTTACAACATATGATATTTTTGTCTTTTTGCCTTTTCCAGGGCCGTCCTGCGGCACGTGGAGATTCCCAGGCTAGGGGTCGAATCGGAGCCATAGCCACCAGCCTACACCAGAGCCACAGCAAAGCGGGATCTGAGCTGCTTCTGCGACCTACACCACAGCTCATGGTAACTCCAGATCCTTAACCCACTGAGCAAGGCCAGGGATTGAACCCACAATTTCATGGTTCCTAGTCAGATTTGTTAACCACTGGGCCACGACGGGAACTCCTGAGTGTGTTTTTCAGAGATGGCGTAACCCTTGCTCCCATCCTATGATTCTTCCCCAATGTGACATTGACACCCTCCCCTTAGGAAGTCTTACTCCTTCCCCGTGAGTCTGGGCTGGCCTTAATGACTTTCCTATAACCAATAGAAAACTTGCACCTCTGCCTTGGTGCTTGGAAATCTTACTATCAGACCATTCCCTCTTGGGTGCCAGCTACCATGCTCTGAGGAAGCCCAAGCCACGTGAAGTGACTCTGTGTGGGCACTGGGGTCCAAAGGCCCAGCTGAGCCCAGGCTGAGTCATCCCACTCCAGGTGGCAGACAAGGGAATAAAGAAGTCTTGGAGGAGTTCCCGTCGTGGCGCAGTGGTTAACGAACCCGACTAGGAACCATGAGGTTGCGGGTTCGGTCCCTGCCCTTGCTCAGTGGGTTAACGATCTGGCGTTGCCGTGAGCTGTGGTGTAGGTTGCAGATGCGGCTCGGATCCCGCATTGCTGTGGCTCTGGCGTAGGCCGGTGGCTACAGCTCCGATTCAACCCCTAGCCTGGGAACCTCCATATGCCGCGGGAGCGGCCCAAGAAATAGCAACAACAACAACAACAAAAAAGACAAAAGACGAAAAAAAAAAAAAAAAAGAAGTCTTGGAGAGAGTTTCCATTGTGGCTCAGAGGATTAGAACCCAGCATAGTATCCGTGAGGATGCAGGTCCCATCCCTCACCTTGCTCAGTGGGTTAAGGATCCGGCATTGCCAAAATGCAGCCTAGGTCACAGATGCAGCTGGGATCCAGTGTTGCTATGGCTGTGGCGTAGGCTGGCAACTGCAACTCTGATTTGCCCACCAGCCTAGGAACTTCCAAATGCCACAAAAAGAAAAAAAAGTCTTGGATGGAGAAGCTTTCCCTTGCTTCTCTATATAAAACAATACCCCTTGAAGTTTCCATCGTGACTCACCAGTATCAAACCCAACTAGTATCTATGAGGACAGGATTCGATTCTTAGCCTCATTCAGTGAGTTAAGGATTCTGCATTGCTGTGGCTGTGGCATAGGCTGGCAGCTACTGCTCCAATTCCACCCCTAGCCTGGGAATTTCCATATGCCTCAGGTGCGGCCCTAAAGAGACTAAATAAATAAATAAATAAAAATTTAAAAATATAAGGACTTCCCATCGCAGTTCAGTGGTTAATGAACCCAACTAGTAACCATGAGGTTGCGGGTTCAATCCCTGGCCTCGCTCAGTGGGTTGAGGATCCGGTGTTGCCGTGAGTTGTGGTGTAGGTTGAAGACGTGGCTCGGACGCTGTGGCTGAGGCCACAGCTCCAATTGGACCCCTAGCCTGGGAACCTCCATATGCCATGGGCGTGTCCCCAGAAAAGACAAAAATATAAAAAAATAAAATACCTTCATCATGCTTTACTTTTATTCATAGCCATTATTTAATTCATTTGTTTATTATTCTCCCTTGCCAGAATATGATATTCATAAGATCAGGGGACTTAATCTTACTAACCACTATATTCCCAATACCTAGGACAATACCTGGCACATAAAAAGTAGTCAATAAATATTTGATGAATAAGTAAATGAAAAAAATCGGGAAAGAAAGGAAGGGGGATGCAATCAATGTAAGGAATAGAATAAAATTTCCGAGCGGTATTAATTAATATCCTCAGAGAAGTATAGAACATCCATATAGCAAGACTTGGAAGCTATTGGGAGAGTGGGGCCAACAAGAATAAACAGGGAATAAGAAAGAGCTTTACAGGGTGTTCCCGTTGTGGCGCAGTGGTTAACGAATCCCACTAGGAACCATGAAGTTGTGGGTTCGGTCCCTGCCCTTGCTCAGTGGGTTAACGATCTGGCGTTGCCGTGAGCTGTGGTGTAGGTTGCAGACGCGGCTCGGATCCCGCGTTGCTGTGGCTCTGGCGTAGGCCGGTGGCTACAGCTCTGATTCGACCCCTAGCCTGGGAACCTCCATATGCCGCGGGAGCGGCCCAAGAAATAGCAACAACAACAACAACAAAAGAAAAAAGAAAGAGCTTTACAAGTAAAACTGTGGGAGCTGAAATAAAAAACTTCAATAGCAGACTTATTCGATCAAACTGACAAAACCTTCCGGAAAGCTGAACCAAAAGAAAATGAGATGGAAAAGTGGCAGCGGAGGGGGGGTGGGGGGAAGGGGAAAGGACGGGAGGGAGAAGGGAGAAAATTAGGGGCTCAATCAAGGCCTTCTCACATCTCATACAAGTTCCAGAAAATAAGAGCAGAGAAAATGGAGCCTAACCCAGCAACAAAGGGAAATCACTGCAAGTCCTGTGTGCACAAGCTCCCCAACCAACTGGAGCAGGTCACAGAGGGTGGGGCTCGAGGAGGCACAGGAGTGACCGACTGTGTGATCTGTTTGAGCATTTAGAGAAACCTTTATGAAGCATTTTGTGGGAAAGCTCCGTTGAAGCATTTAGAAAAAAAAAAGTTTATGAGCGGCAGACCCTTAGAAAACTATAAAATAGGAGTTCCCATTGTGGCTCAGCAGTAATGAACCCAACTAGGATCCATGAGGAGATAGGTTCGATCCCTGGCCTCACTCAGTGGGTTAAGGATCCTGCATTGCTCTGAGCTGTGGTGTAGGTCGCAGACATGGCTCGGATCTGGTGTTGCTGTGGCTGTGGCATAGGCTGGTGGCTAGAGTTCAGATTCAACCCCTAGCCCAGGAATTTCCATATGGCGCTGGTGTGGCCCTAAAAAAATAGATAAATAGGAGTTCACATCGTGGCGCAGTGGTTAACAAATCCGACTAGGAACCATGAGGTTGCGGGTTCGATCCCTGGCCTTGCTCAATAGGTTAATGATCCAGCGTTGCTGTGAGCTGTGGTGTAGGTTGCAGATGTGGCTCAGATCCCGAGTTGCTGTGGCTCTGGCGTAGGCCGATTAGACCCCTAGTCTGGGAACCTCCATATGCTGAGGGAGCAGCCCAAGAAATGGCAAAAAGACAAAAATAAATAAATAAATAAATAAAATATTTTTAAAAAATAGATGAATAAATAAAAATTAAAAATTAAGATAGTAACTCCAGGAGAAACAAAACTATATAGTGTGTCAATGAAAAAATTAATCAGTCTATCTAAGGGAGAAATGGAAAATTCCATTCAAGCCAAACTGAGGATTTTAACCTGAAAACAGCATCTCAGAAAGCTCCAAGAATTCCTCCACCCATTAGAAGTCAAGGCACAGTTATATCAGTTTTTTCAGACAGAGGCTCTACATTATTGGAGTTCCCATCGTGGCTCAGTGTAAATGAATCTGACTAGCACCCATGAGGACCCAGGTTCAATCCCTGGCCTCGCTCAGTGGGTTAAGGATCTGGCATTGCCATGAACTGTTGTGTAGGACGCACGCAGACTTGGCTCAGACCTGCCGTTGCTGTGACTGTGGCTAGGCTAGCTGCTACAGCTCTGATTCAACCCCTAGCCTGGGAACCTCCATATACCGCAGGTGTGGCCCTAAAAAGACAGAAAAATAAATAAATGATGTACTATTGAGCAGTTTACACAATCCACATCTAAGTGTCATCATGACCCCTTACAAAGTCAAGAAGGGATGTTATCTTTTCAGGATTTAGGAGAATGTTGCTCTTTATGGTTGAGCAGGTATTTCTGCCAACGGAGGAGGTTTGGTCAATGCATGGTGTAGACACACAATGAATAGTATGGGGTAAAGAAAAGGCCAAAAGACAAAGAAAATAATTTTTCAGCCACACCCATGGCATGTGAAAGTTCCCAGGCCAGGGATCGAACTGGCACTACAGCAGTGACCTAAGCCACTGAAGTGACAGTGCTAGATCCTTAACCCACTGTGCCACAAGAGAAGAAACTCTGAGAAAAATTTTTTGTGTTTAAATATTTCTTATCTTGGAGCTCCCACTGCGCTGCAACAGGATTGGCTGCGTCTTGGGGGTGCTGGGACACAGGTTCAATCCCTGGCCCGGCACAATGGGTTAAGGATCCAGCATTGCTGCACCTGCAGCTTAGGCAGAGACTGCGGCTCAGATCTGATCCCTGGCCCAGGAGTTCCATATGCCTCGGAGTGGCCCAAAATGAAAAAAACAAATAAATATTTCTTGTCTTGCCATAAAATATAAACCTTATTTCACAAACATAACTTAGCAGTAAAGAGATAAGATTTGATTTAAGCCCCATTTGTGATATCACCATGTTGGGAGGATGAGGGAGAGAAAGGCAGAGAAGAGGGAGGAAGCCAAGAGATCATGTCCAAAATGGGTAACTAATACACAGTAACAGAAGCATATTATTTATAAACACAGAGTAAATACAGAAGAAACAAACACTGAGTTCTCAATGGGGGCCAGTGGAGAGTAGAAATGGCTCAGGAAATGAATTTTTTCTTTATAAGCCTTTTGATGCTCATTGATTTTTCCAGCTAAGGGCGTATACATCTTTGATTAAATAAATAAATGAATACGTTTTAAAAAGAAGAGGAAATAGCCTAGAATGAACACGTTACATGGAAAGCCATAGTGGCAGATAGTGAGATCTTGGGCACTGCTTTTTGTTTCCTTTTTGATCCTGGGCAGTGTTTCGCCTTCCTTCTCCTTTTTTCACATTCTCCAAGTTTTTGGTAATAAAGTGTAATATATTGTAATGGAAATGTTCCACCAAATATTTTTAAAGAATATACTTACAGGGAGCCATTCTACGCCGTTAGTAGGAATGTAAATTGGTACAGCCACCATGGAGAGCAGTATGGAGGTTCCTTAAAAAATTAAAAATAGAGTTGCCATATGATGCAGCCATCCCACTCCTGGGCATATATCTGGAAAAAAATGAAAGCTCTAATTCGAAAAGATACTTGCACTCCAATGGTCATGGCAGCACTATTTACAATGCTTCATAGCAGCCAAGACATGGAAACAACCTAAGTGTCCATTGACAGATGAATGGATAAATAAGATGTGGTATAGGAGTTCCCGTCGTGGTGCAGTGGAAACAAATCTGTGTTCTGAGGTTTCGTGTGCGATCCCTGGCCTCACTCAGTGGGTTAAGGATTTGACATTGCTGTGGGCTGTGGTGTAGGGCAGCAGCTGTAGCTCCAATTCAACCCCTAGCCTGGGAACCTCCATGTGCCACGGGGCGGCCCTAAAAAGTGAAAAAAAAAAAAAAAGATGTGGTATATAAACACAACACAATGGAATACCACTTATCCATAAAAAGAGTGAAAATATACCATTTGTAGCAATATGAATGGACCTAGAGATTACCCTATTAAGTGAAATAAGTGAGACAAAAATAAAATTATAGAGGGAGTTCCCCTTGTGGCTCAGCAAAAACGAACACAAGTAGTATCCATGAGGATTCGGGTACCATCTCTGGCCTCAATCAGTGGGTTGGGGATCAAGCGTTGCCATGGGCTGTGGTGTAGGCCGGGGCAGGCAGCTACAGCTTTGATTTGACCCCTAGCCTGGGAACTTCCACATGCGACAGGTGCAACCCTAAAAGAAAAAACAAATTATATAATATCGCTTATTTGTGTAATCTTAAAAAATGATACAAATGAACTTATTTACAAAATAGAAATAGACTTACAAGGTAGAAAACAAACTTATGGTTACCAAAGGGGAAAGAGGTGGGGGAGGTGTAAATTAGGAGTTTGCTGTTAACAGATATACACTATATAAAATGATAATAAACAAGGACTTATTGTATAGCACAGGGAACAATATTCAATAACTTGTAATAACCTATACTGAAAAAAATACTCTGAAGGAGTTCCCCTGGTGGCAAATTGGGTTAAGAATCTAGTGTTGTCACTACAGTGGCTTGCATACAAGTTCCATTCCATCCCTGGAATGCCTCAGGCACAGCCAAAAAAAAAAAAAAAAACCTGGAAAAGAATATGTATACACACACACACACACACACACATATATGTGAATGTCCATGCTGTATACCTGAAACCAACACAACATTGTGTATCAATTTTACTTCCATTTAAAAAGTTTTTAAGAATATATGCCAAAATCATAGTCTCAAAATGTTAATATGCATAGACATTACCGGTGAGTTATTTAAAGTGCAGAAGCCCAGGCTTCACCATCTGAGTTTTGGGCCATTACAGATGCCCTAAATAGACCAGAAGTGCGACGTGCATATTGTCCAAAATATAAAGCAATACCAAGCCAGGAAATTTTTTTTAATTTCCTAAATTATCCTATCCATAATACATATGCAATGGATAAGAAGTTTAAATAGTGTCCTTCTACACTGGACCATTTTCTAATCTGTGTGCATATGTTCTTACACAAGCTTCAGCTTTTCTAGTGCTCTCAGCGGGTGCCAGCTGGGGTCCAAAACCCCACGTTTTTAACCCCCCTCCTCAGGTGATGTAAGACACATTGCTCCAGGACTCCATTCCAGAGGGGGGCGCTCTCCCAGTTTGGTCTCTGTACCTGGGCAGTCCATGCTAGATCCAGTTCTTCCACTCACAACATCTGGGACCACTCTGCAACCAAGGGACAAGAGAGACACTTGCAGCTTTCCTAGAAAGTACCACTTGGTTGAGAGCAGCCTCAGTAGCTAGTAAATTCAACTAAAAAAGTTAACACAGTGAAGCAAATTCCCTCAGGCAGTGGGAGTCCCAGCCTCCAAAAGAAGTGTTCAAGGCTCACTCACTCTGCACTCTCCCCACCCCAACCTGGGCATCAGGAGATGGCACAGAGAGCTTCCCACAGCCAGGAGGTGGCTGGATTTTCAAGATCCTTCATAACTCAAGAGCAGTGTTTATCTACAGATATTTTGCCTTCCCCCACAACACCCCCAAACCTCCCACAACCACCTCCCGGGGGTATTTAACAATGTTTAGAGACCTCTTTTTTTAGAACTGGGGACTAGGGGTGGGGTGCCACTGGCATCCAGTGGGTAGAATCCAGGACTCTGTTAAAAACCCTGCAATGCTCAGGACAGCTCCCCCCCCCCACCCACTCCAATAATGTATCACCTGACCCAAAATGTAAATAGAGCCCAGATTGACAATGTGCTAGACACTGTGATACAATTATTCAAATGAGATAAAAGATTAGCTGTCCTCTTCTTTTGCCACAATAAAGCTCTATTATCTATAAATACTTGGAGAGTTCCCGTCATGGATAGCAAAAAAGAATCTGACTAGTTTCCATGAGGACGTGGGTTCCATCCCTAGCCTCATTCAGCAGGTTAAGGATACAGCTGTGGTGTAGGTCACAGACACAACTCAGATCTGGCATTGCTGTGACTGGGACATAGGATGGCAGCTGCAGCTCCGATTTGACCCCTAGCCTGGGAACCTCCACATGCCGAAGGTGCGGCCAAAAAAAAAACAAAAATAAAAAATAAAAAAATAATATAAATGTTTGGTTTGATAGAATGTGTTCCATGTACAGAAGTTAGGATCATTTACAGACAGGTGCCTTTGCAAAAACACCAGTCAACCCTTTCCAAACTGGATCAAAACACACACTTTTCTTCCTCTCCTTAGCAGGCCCAGCTGTAATCTCATAGAAGATGCTTTGCATGATTTCTTTCTTTTTTTTTTTTAAGTCTTATTTCCCAACAGAAACTGGAGATGGTAAAAAAATAAAATCTGGATACAAAGCTAGTGAGAAAAACAATTTGACGAGTGATGTTGAATGCTAAAAATAAAGTGAGGTGTTAGATTCCTAGTATAAAGGAGAATAGAAGATGCCATATAGCAAGTTCAAGATAGCAGCATGACAGCTATTGGAATGAATGGTACACTTGTGATATTGGGCCAAAAATAAAGGATCCAGCAATGTGCTAGGGTAAGACGTTTTGCTGGGTTTTATTATTGTTTAGATGTGGTGAGGCCAACAGATCAGTAGACAATTGCCATTGAAAAGGAGGTTTGTCACTCATAGTTTTCAAGAGGAGAGGGAACACAAAGCCAGATAGGGCCACAGGATGAAGCACCAGGTTCCTTTGGAAGCAGAAGGGGGAAGTGTGGACAAGAGTCTTTATTGGTTTTCATGAGAAGGAATGTGTAAAACAGGGGAAGCAGGCTGATCGGATTTAGTTCCGGCTAGTTTAAATAATTTCAGGAGACTGGGCATAGGGGGTGTCCCTAGTTGTCTAGTACTTGGCTCCAAATGATTGGGGCAGGTGGATAGTAGCCCAGAGTGTAAGAGCCCCAATGAGAGAAGTTACTAGGGGGTGTGGGCTCTGGGTTGGCTGCTTTGCTTTTGAAAACCACACTGGAGGGCAAGCTGTTTGCTATCTCCAGGAATTGACTAACCTTGGATGGGGCAATCCCTCCGGGATCATCAAGACCCTAAATAACAAAGCATCGGAATACAGGAAATAAAAGATATGGCTGGAATTCCTGTTGTGACTCAGCAAGTAAAGAACCCAACTAGCATCCATGAGGATGCAGGTTCAATCCCCGGTCTCGCTCAGCAGGTTAAGGATATGGCATTGCCACAAGCTACAGCATTGGTTGCAGATGCAGCTCCCATCTGGCATTGCTGTGGCTGTGGCGTATGCCTGCAGCTGCAGCTCGAATTCCACCCTAGCCTGGGAACTTTCATATGCTGTGGGTGTGACCCCAAAAAGAAAAACCAAACAAACAAACATGGTTAATACACAAAGTGAATGTCAGAATGAATGACAAAATATGCGAAACAGTAAATTTACTCTTGCCAAGTATGCAAGAGTCCATGGACTCTAGGGAAGAAGATACATGTCCAAGAGAGGTGAGTGGAGGATGACAGAGTGGTTTCTTTCTTTTTTCCTTTTTTTTAAATGGAGGCTGGCAAAGGTCTTTATCTAGCACAAATCATACACTATCACAATCTTCTCTGTTAATCCTTTTACTAAAATAGTTCAAATCAATTCTTTTACCACACTATCAAAAAGTTCTATTTCTTTTTCTCTTGACAGAGTGATTTCTTTTTCCTCTGCAGATTAGGTTTAATTCAAATGGCTGGGTCATATAATGGGTGCATCAAATGATACATGGATAAACAAAATGTGACATAGTCATACAGTGGAATATTATTCACCAACGAAAAGGAATGCAGTACTCATACATGCTACAGCACAGATGAATCTTAAAAACATCAGGCTCTGAGAAAGAAGCCAGACACAAAGGATCACATATTAGATGACTCTCTGTATACAAAATGTCCAGAATAGGCATCATAGAGACAGATGACAGAGACAGAATGGAGATTAGTGGTTGCCAGGGGCTGAGGGGAAGGAGAACGGGAAATGATTGCTAATGGGTACAAAGTTTCTTTTTGGGTGATAAAATGTTCTAAAATTAGATGATGGTGATGGCTATATAAGTCTTTGGATATACTTTTTAAAAGCTGGATGTACACTTTTAAAAGAATGAACTTTATGGTATATGAATTATAAATCAATTAAGCTATTATTTTAAAAAATAAAAATGGACTGTTCAAGATTCCTGGAGTTCCCATCGTGGTACAGCAGAAACTAATCTGACTAGGAACCACGAGGTCGCGGGTTCTTTCCCCGGCCTCGTTCAGTTGGTTAAGGATCTCGGGGAACGTTCATATGCCTACAGTTACGGCCCTTGAAAGTAAGAAAGAAAGAGAGAGAGAGAGAGAAAGAAAGAGAGAGAGAGAGAGAGAGAAAGAGAGAGAGAGAGAGGGAGGGAGGGAGAAAGGAAGGAAGGAGGGAAGGAAGGAAGGAAGGAAGGAAGGAAGGAAGGAAGGAAGGAAGGAAGGAAGGAAGAAAGGGAAAGGAAGAAAGGAAGGAAGGAAGGTAGGAAGGAAGACAGAAAAAGATTCCTCCTAAGACACAGTGATGCATTTATAGCAACTAGAAAAGAAGGTAGGGTCCAGGGCTGGCTGTCAGCCTCAGGGAAGGGCCAGACCCCATATCCCTTACTGCTGCCCAGTGTGGGTAATTGTATTCCACCCTAAGCTATTTATGACTTTGAGACTTGAAGGCTTTTGAGAGCTTCCTATTAACATGCAAATACTCCTGGGAGAGTTATAAAATAACAATCACTCCCTAAGGTGGAAGGCAGTCTTGCAAAAGAAGCTGGGGGCCGCCTATGTTCAAACGTGTTAATGCAGGTATTGCAAAAACTGCTGTGAGCCTCAGCTCAGGGCTCAACCAAAAGTGTGTGTGTGTGTGTGTGTGTGTGTGGCATGAGTGTTGATGGGCAGGCTGTGGGATGTGCCTCACGTAAAACAGGCTGACAGCCAGTGAGAGCAGGTGAAGGATTGCAGGTGGCGTGGCGGTGGTGTCCCAATCTGGGACAGAGAGTAAAGGACGTGGAGCCTGAGAATGTCCAGGGTTTCACAGCAAGACATAGAGGTGAAGGCAGAGAGTGGCAGAGACAAGCCCACACACCCTCACTGAGAAGAGTCCTTCACTCTCCCAAGGTGACAGTGCGGCCGCCTGCATCAGGATGGGACTAGGGCACAGCTGGAGAAGACCTCAAGTAGCTCCTGAGGTGAAAACAGAGCAGGAAAGGATGTGAAAGAAATCGGGACTCACAGCAGGCAATGCAGGGCCCAGCTGGATTCGCCGGGGAGAGAGGATGCCGAGAACCAGGGAGGGGACCTTGAAGCAGCAACACCAGGACAAGCACTCGAGCCTGAGTCTCTCCCCACCTCAGGGTCTCACTGATTCAGTTCTGCACAGACTAGACATAAATGATGGCAGTCCCAGGCCAGCCATCACCTGCCTCAGTAGAAGGATGTGCACCAAGAAATCTGTGGGCCATCGGTGGGTTGCCATGATGTCCCCATGTCAGTAAACATTTCTGAGGGTCTGCCTGGCACAGGCCCTACAGTACATGGAGAGACTGCGACCTGGTCCCTGAATGGACTGGGGAGGTACTTATACCCAGAGTCAGCTAGAAACTGCTCCTCCTGTGGTCCCTGACAGAGAAAGATACCCATCTTCCTTTTCGAGGCTGGGGCAGCATCAATGCACGAGAAGAAGGTTGGCGGTAGGTAGGGGCATAGCTACCTGTGTCCCTGCCTCCTCTTTTATGACTAGATGTTATCTGACAGCCCAGAGAAATGGATTTAAGGAGGGGAGGGGAGGCACATCTGGAAACGCCGCCATATACCCAGAGGCAGGAAAGCTGACCTGCATCAGTGGCTCTCAAACTTGAGCATCAGAATCACCTGGAACCGCTGGCTGGGCCCCGCACCCAGCACTTCTCTTCCCGGAAATCTGGGGTGGAGCCTAAGCACCAGCATTTTGAAAAATCCCCTGGGGATGCTGTTGCAGGTGCTGCCCATCCTGCAGCCAGGTTGCAAGAGCCACTGCCCTAGACAAACAATCTCACCTCTTTTCCCAGGTCATCTCAGCAGATGAGTCATGCAAAGACACATGTGATCTGAAAGGGAAGGCCCAAGGTCAAAGGGACTGGCTGGGGAGAAACAGGGAGAGAGAGTCCGTTGAAAAACACAGTAGGAGTTCCCGTCATCCTGCAGCGGAAAAGAATCCGACTAGGAACCATGAGGTTGTGGGTTCAACCCCTGGCCTCGCTCAGTGGGTTAAGGATCCGGCGTTGCTGTGAGCTGTGGTATAGGTCAAAGACACGGCTCAGATCTGGCACTGCTGTGGCTGTGGCATAGGCCGGCAACTGTAGCTCCAATTAAACCCCTAGCCTGGGAACTGCCATATGCTGCGGGTATGGCCCTAAAAGGCAAAAAAAAAAAAAGAAAGAAAGAAAAAGAAGAACACAAGTAGAATAACCGTAGTAGCTAACGTGGATTTATTGTGCTCTTAGCATGTGCAGAGCACACTCTAGGTGCTTTATGATTTATCTAATTTAAACCATAGGACAACCCTATAGCGGTGGTGCTGTTTGTGGCCCCTATTTATTTATTTGTTTGTGTTTTTAGGGCCGCACCTGCGGCATATGGAGGTTCCCAGGCTAGGGGTCTAATCAGAGCTGCAGCCACCGGCCTATGCCACAGCCACAGCAATGCAGGATCTGAGCCGCATCTTCAACCTACACCACAGCTCACAGCACCGCCAGATCCTTAACCCACTGAGTGAGGCCAGGGATCAAACCTGCAACCTTATGGTTCCTAGTCATATTCGTTTCCACTGGACCACGACGGGAACTCCTATAGCCCCATTTATTCAGATAGGGAGATCCAAGAACAAAGGAGATAAGCAACGAGGTGGTGCCAAGATTCAAGTCCAGCCCAAGTGCCCACATCTGTAACCATGGTGTCCTGTTGCTAGTGGAGAAGCAACACTGGGAACAGAGATGCTAGAATCTTCTTCCCCTCGTGAATCCTCCTGCCAAGTCTCAGGAGGGCACCTCCACCTTGCAGACCTAGTCCTTTGGGAAGAGAGGGAGTGAGAAGGAAAGTGTATTTGTTTGGTGGGGCTGCCCAAAGTCCCAAAAAGTGTGTGCCCTAAACAAGAGAAATGCATAGTTTGCCCAGTTCTGGAGGCTGGATGTCCAAGAGAAAGGTACCGGCAAGGATCCTTCCTCCTGCTGGTGTAACAGAGCTAGTGCCCCGAGGGGCTCCTGGGCACACAAGCCTTTCTGCACCCTCCATTTCTTGTTTATAGGGAATAAGCTTCAGCCTCCATGACCTTCCCTGAGTTCCAAAGGGTAGTTGCTATTCGGGGAAGGGATGCAGGGACCTGGGAGGAGCCATCAAGAGACAATAGTGCAGCCTTGGAGCAGGGTCCCGGTTCCTCCTGAAGGAATATGCATAACAATATCTTCGAGCTTTTCTGCAGAACTAACCACCTCCCCCCCCCCCCCCCCCGCCCCCCGACAAAAGGAAGAACTACTTAATGGAGCATCCTTCATTCAGGAGAACCAATCCTGGGGTCACTAAACACCAGCTTTGAAAGACAATGCAAGCTTGCCTCGACCCTTATCCTTATCTATGGCCCTAATTTCCACTCCCCAAACTGTAAAACAACCTTCTAATCTCCTCCAAGGGGGGTGCAGTCTTTAAGGCATTAGTCTGCTGTGGCCTCCTTTGCCTGGTAAAGCAATACAGCTGCCTTTTTCTCCTTCACATTTGTGTCTATTCGGCACCAGTGGACAGAGGCCGAGTTTCGGCAACACTGGTGCTGAGGGAGCATGGGTTCAATGCCTCTTACTTAGCTTCTGGGGGTTTGCTGGCCGCCTCTGGCCGTCCTTGGTGGATGGACACACATCTCCCCATCTTTGCCTTCATGTTTACATGGTGTTGTCATGTTTTATGTATCTGTCGGCAAATTTCCCCTTTTTATAAGGACATATTGGATTAGGGGCCCTCCTTACTCCAGTTATATTGGATTAGGGGCTTCATCTTAACCACTTACATCTACAACGACCCAATTTTCAAATAAGGCCGTATTTTGAGGTCCTGAGGGTTAGAACTTCAAATTCTTTTTTTTTTGTCTTTTTGCCTTTTTAGGGCCACACCCATGGCATATGGAGGTTCCCAGGCTCGGGACTAATTGGAGCTGTAGCTGCCGGGCTACACCAGAGCCACAGCAACTCCAGATCCAATCCTCGTCTGCCAACTACATCACAGTTCACAGCAAAGCCGGATCTGTAACCCACTGATCGAGGCCAGGGATCAAACCCACAACCTCATGGTTCCTAGTCAGATTCGTTTCTGCTGCACCACGACAGGAACTCCAGATTCTTTTTTTTTTTTTTTCTGCATTTTAGGGTCACACCAACAGCACATGGAGGTTCCCAGGCTTAATTGGAGCTATAGCTGCCACCCTATGCTGCAGCCACAGAGACATCAGATCCGAGCTGCATCTGCAACCTAGACCACGGCTCACGGCAAAGTCAGATCCTTAACCCACTGAGCAAGGCCAGGGATCAAACCCACAACCTCATGGTTCCTAGTCAGATTCGTTTATGCTGCACCATGACAGAAACCCCAGGACTTCAAATTCATTTCCATTTGAGGGGGACACAGTTCAGCACATAACAGGAAGTAAAAATCTCCCTGGAACGAACTCCAAATGCCTAGATCCTAAAGATATCAAAAATCCTTCCCTGAGCTTGGCCAACCTGCCATATGTATATACTAAATAAGAAGCCCCACTTTTATTGACAACTTTGGAAACTGTCACTTACCATGTAGAACCAACTAGGAAAAGGTAGGGTGTGCATTAAGGGAATTTTATAATGAGAATTCTTTTTTCCCTAACATGTTCCTTCAACTTGAATGCTTCTCTTTCAGATGTATCTACCATCCAATTATAAGTTAGAAATGCAGCAAGTCAGGTGAAAATGGTCTTTTGGTACCTGCCACTAACCGGTGTGTGAACCTCTCCTCTTTGAACTGTGTATGAATAAAAGTTGTGCTCATTTTGGGAGAACAAGGTTGAGTCGGAGAAGATGGATGTGAAGATTCCTCTGAACAAAGAACTAAGAAGTATAACAAAGAGAAGTGATGCTCTGTATCAAACTGCCTGGAAGATATAGTTATCTGCTGATGTTATGATTTGAGACTTTCTCACTTCCTTCCACCACTCAGTGGGATGAGCCAAAGGTAGAGAAACACAGTGTCTGAATCTGACAAGAAGTCCCTTTGGCTAGAAATGGGCAGGACAACTTTTCTGTGGGGACAGAATGCAGCATCCTAACTAACTGGAGAGAGAACATTCTGGAAAACGTCAGTTCACATCCAAGGCAGAATTAAATTCGGCTTCCTGCTTGTTTAGGGGGACGGTGAAGAGACTTGGTTTCCAGCCTTTGCTATAAATACCTCATTCACTCATTCCTTTATTCACTGTTTGTTAGACTCCAATGTGGTGCCAGGTGTTGGCAAAGGAATGAATTAGAAAGTCAGACCGGGAGTTCCTGACGTGTCACAGCGGAAACAAATCTGACTGGGAACCATGAGGTTGCAGGTTCGACCCCTCACCTCACTCAGTGGGTTAAGGATCGATCCAGCGTTGCCATGAGCTGTGGTGTAGGTCGCAGATGCGGCTCGGATCTGGCGTTGCTGTGACTCTGGTGTAGGCCGGCACCTGTAGTTCTGATTGGACCCCTAGCCTGGGAACCTCCGTATGCCACGGGTGCGGTCCCTAAAAAGACAAAAGGCAAAAAAAAAAGTCAGCCGAATCAGCCCATTATAGATCTCTAGAACTTTAAACGGTAGTTTTCTTCATATGTTTAGTTCCTCAATCTGAAATCTGAAAATAGAACATTGAATTTCCCTAAAGAATTCAGTTCAATTCAACAAACATCTACGGCCCTTAACGTAGTGCCAGACAGTGAGTGCATTCAGGGCCAGAGGGCTAGAGAGCAAGAAAGGGAGAAGGGATCTGTGGGGAGCTGGATGGAACCCCCTCCCGGGAGAATGGAGCTGGGTGGAGAAGGCCAACATGGAAATGACAGACCTGCACTCAATGGAGGCACTTTGCCTGGGCGCTGAGGGAGAGCAGGAGAGGCCCCAGTGGAGGGATGGCTGTCCTTTCCTCTGGGCCTTGAAGAAGGAGATGCCTTCTCTGCTGAAGAACTGGGAAAGGACAGCCCAGGCTGACAGTGCAGCATGAGCTAAGGTCCCGAGGGTGACAATGCCATGCTAGGGGGAAAGGCACTTAACACACGCAGGGCTCCGCCATCATGTGTCCCCCATCTGCCACCCTTTCCTCCTGCTCCCAGGAACTCAGAAATGCAGTCCAGAGGCCGGTCGGGAAGCAGCTGGCCTCCAAGAGCCAGCAAAGCCATTCAGATCCATCAATAACTGGAAACTACAATATCAACATGGTCCAGGGTGATGAGAGAGAGTTTGTCATCTGAAGGCAAGAGCCACTGCTCAGCTAGGCCCAGTTGGAGGAAGGTTAGAGCAGTCGGATTTGGGGAGATTTCAAAGAAGCTATATCTGTCTATCTATCTAGAAAATATAAAATATATATAAAACATGTGCATATACTCACACATATATACAGGAACATATACATATATACACACATACATTCTATATATTCATATTTATATATTTCTCTTAATGTTAAACATTCTTAACAAATGCAGAGCAAACAAAACATCTGTATCTGTGGGCCAGATTTGGACCCATGGGCCACTCTGGTATAAGTGGAGAGGAAACTGAAGTTCTAAGAGGCTGAGAAACTTGCATGGGTCAAGCCCAATAGGTGCAGCAGCTGGGGTTCTTGGGCTGTGGGAGCCCACTTTTGAGCTTGTGGAAGGGCTGGGTGAGGACAAGATCACTGATCATACAGTTGGAAGTTCTGGAAGGGGGAGGAAAGAAGCCGTGAAGGCTCAGAGCAGGGACAGAGTTCCCAAGGAAGGGACATTCTAGCAGAAGATGTCTTTTATTTTTTTATTATATTTATTTATTTATTGTCCTTTTAGAGCTGCACCTGAGGCATATGGAAGTGGCCAGGCTAGGAGCTGAATCAAAGCTGTATCTGCCGCCCTGAGCCACAGCTACAGCCATTCGGGACCCAAGTCGCATCTGAGACCTACACCACAGCTCACAGCAATACCAGATCCTCAACCCACTGAGCGAGGCCAGAGATTGAACCACATCCTCACGGATTCTAGTCAGGTCCTTAACCTGCTGAGCCACAACAGGAACTCCAGAAATACTCTTTTTTAGATTAGGAAAGTGAAATACACACATGCGTGCACGCATGTGAAGAGTGGAACTGGCAAGAATGAAAATACTAAAGCTTTGGGGAGTTCCCTTTGTGGCGCAGCGGAAATGAACCTGACTAGGAACCACGAAGTTGCAGGCTGGCTCCCTGGCCTTGCTCAGTGGGTTAAGGATCTAGTGTTGCTGTGAGCTCTGGTGTAGGTCACAGATGTGGCTCAGATCTGGTGAAGCTGCGGCTGTGGTGTAGGCTGGCAACTGTAGCTCCGATTCGTCCCCTAGCCTTGGAACCTCCATATGCCATAGGTGTGGCCGGAAAAAGCAAAAAAAAAAAAAACCTAAAGCTTTGGTACCAAAAGAGACAAAGGACCAGCAAAAGGAGAAGAAAATACTGGGAGGTGCCACAACTGCCCAGAAGAAATTTTAATGAATTAGACTCAACAGTGGCTTCAAACACTACAGTGAAAATGTATTGCCAATTAAAGGAAAACACCAGACTGTCCAAAATAAATAGAGGAAGTGGAGAAATGGAATCCTGAACTCTCCATCCCCAGCCCTTCCTTCAAGCCTCAATCTCTTCCAATCAATAATTGAAACAACATCCTCCAAGTATATTAAAGCGGGATAGAGGAGAGCTCTGCCCTGCAGGGTGCCGCAGGAGAATATTTGCATAGGTCAGAAGAAAGAGCATTTCCACCAGCTTCCCCTGCTCTCCAGAGACAACCCCAGGGCCTTGCAAGTGTCGGGAGAATTTCAGCAGAAGGTGAAATGACACACACGTGTACATTCCCACTGTGTGTGTGTGTGTGTGTGTGTAGGGTGAGTGTGTGTATGTGTGTACACACGCACCCAGTTTTCTGTGATCTGTTGGGATTACAATGCTGGCAGTGAAGCAAGGTGGGTAAGGGAGGAAAAAAAGCGTTACCATAGCATTTTATTTTTATTTTTGGCTGCACCCATAGCATGTGGAAGTTTCCAGGCTAGGGATTGAACCTGGCCACAGCAATGGCCCAAGCCACAGCAGTGATGACACCAGTTACTTAACCCCCTGCACCACCAGGGAACTCCAAAAAAGTGTTGAGAGAAAGGAAAATGGAGAGAAATTTAGATCTAAATGTCATATTTTAGGAGTTTCCATTGTGGCTCAGCAGTAACAAACCTGACTAGTATCCATGAGGATGTGTGTTCGATTCTTGACTTTGCTCGGTGGGTTAAGGATCTGGCATTGCCATGAGCTTCAGTGTAGGTCTCAGACACAGCTTAGCTCCTGAGTTGCTATGGCTGTGGTGTAGGCCGGCAGCTGCAGCCCCAATTCGACCCCTAGCCTGGGAACCTCCATATGCTTCACATGCGGCCTTAAAAGGAAAAAAAAAAATTCTTTCTGCTAAAGCCATTCCCATTCAGCTACTGAATGACACAGCTATCCTTGGGTTACATCTTAAGAAAATATTTAATCAAAAATGTGTATTCTTGGAGTTCCCGTGGTGGCTCAGTGGTTAATGAATCCGACTAGGAACCGTGAGGTTGCGGGTTCAATCCCTGCCCTTGCTCAGTGGGTTAAGGATCCGGCGTTGCCGTGAGCTGTGCGTGGTGCAGGTTGCAGTCGCGGCTCGGATCCTGCGTTGCTGTGGCTGTGGTGTAGGCCAGCAGCTACAGTTCCAATTCGACCCCTAGCCTGGGAACCTCCACATGCCGCGGGAGCGGCCCTAGAAAAGGCAAAAATTAAAAAAAAGTGTATTCTTTTCAAGAAAACGGGGAAAGCTACCTATTTAGATGTATGGTATCAAGCCATTCAGGCCCAAGGCACAGCAGGATGAGTTTTATTGGGTATGGATGTGCCAATGACAGTGTTGTCTTGTCAAGCCTTTGCTATAATTACACACATACCTTTCGAGAATTCAATGGCAATAAACCTTGGAGGGGCTCTTGAGGCCGATCCACAAAGGCCACAGAGCAAATCTCTCTGACATAGACTTGTAAACTCAGGTGGTAAGGGGTTCCCTAGGCTTGATTCATGGGGGATAAAAGGAAAAATAACTTGAGTTCATCTTCAGTATTTGCGACCGGAGAGGCCTAAAACTCTGCAAAGTCTCCACGGGCAACAGTCTAATCGCCCACGACAAGCTTCTTCCTCTCCCATGAATGATGGGCTTGGAATGCCAAGCTGCACAAACTAAAAAAGCAACAACCCTTCATTCGAAGCAGTTCCCTGGAGGACAAGGTCGGAGGGGTGAGAAGGACGGGACCACAGGAGCCAGTGGACACACACACACCAGCTCTCCCCACTGAGACCAGGCACAGGGTGTCAAGTTCTCCCCTAAAATCTCCTTTGGCTCTTGTGAAAAAAGTGTTTTTCTACTTGACATCTGTTTTTAAAGACTTCCTTCCCCCTTTATATGTGCAGGTCAAAAATTCACTCCGTCCATTTGCAAAGTCCCTCCGTGAGGCCCTTGTCTGAGCAGCTGGCACCGGTCCCGAGGGCCAGGTTGTGAACCTGCCCAAACTCGCTTTGCAATACTAGAGAGTAGGAAAGGGAGGGTGAGGGATGGGGAAGGGGAGGGAAAAGCAGTGACTGCCAGATGGAGAGGGACAGGACTGTCCAGGCCAGGGAGCTGCATCCTCATGGCAGTCAGCATCAACAAGATCCATATTGCACTTCCTCTTTTCTTTCTGCCTAATGGCGTGTGTGTGTGTGTGTGTGTGTGTGTGTGTGTGTGTGTGAGAGAGAGAGAGAGAGAGAGATACAGAGAGAAGAGCTACTCAAAGTCCTGTCAAGGGAGTTCCCTTCATAGCTCAGAGGTCAATGAACTCAACTAGGATCCATGAGGATGTGGGTTCGATCCCTGGCCTCGCTCAGTGGGTTAAGGATCTGGCATTTCTGTGAGCTGTGATGTAGATCAAAAACACAGCTCGGATCCCGCATTGCTACACCTGTGGCTTATGCCGGTGGCTGTAGCTCCAGTTGGACCCCTAGCCTGGGTGGCCCTAAAAAGCAAAAAAAAAAAAAAAGGTCCAGTAAAGAAACAACAGGGGCAGGAATTCCCAGTGTGGCTCAGTGGGTTAAGAACCTGAAGTAATATCCATGAGGATGCGGGTTCCATTCCAGGCCTCGCTCAGTGGGCTGAGGATCTGGCATCACAGCAAGCTGCAGCATTGGTCGAAGATATAGCTGGGATCCTGAGTTGCTGTGGCTGTGGTGTAGGCAGGGAGCTGCCACTCCGATTCGACCCCTAGTCTGGGAACTTCCATATGCTGAGCAGCCCAAAAAAGAAAAAGAAAAAAAGAAAGAAACAACAGGGGTGAAACAAGACATCTCTTTCTAGCCAAGAAGAACACACACACAGAAGTGTGAGTGTATGTATGCAATGGGTGTTTGCATTCCTCAAACGTGTATTTCTTGGTTATGGTACGAAGACACTGAGAGAAGATAAAATAGAGCTTTAATATTCACATTTCATTTTCAGCCCAAGGAGCTCATTGGGCCGGAGCTACACTGGGTCTGCTACTTACTCTGGGCTTGTTATTCATTTCTCCATTTGTATCTCTGGGTTTTATTGCATGTATGTTTATTTTCTTTATGAAAATCATAATTTCTATACATAGAAAAATATTTATGCTTAGTTTTCCCTCAGGTCTCCTCATTCTTTTTTCTGAATATTGAAACATCTTTTCGGAAAAAAAGTTGATTAGATTTGTTTATTGGATGAAAAAAATCCATTTTCCAAGTGTAAAATGAATTAGTAGGAAAGGAGTTATTTGGGGGAAAAATAGAATTATTGAATCTAGATTTGCATAACATCTTCCACTGCAGTTTACTTTGAAGAGAGCTATGAAATATGAATGACATCATTCTAACTGAAAATTTCTCTGGGAAAATACTTTCTTGCTGGGAAAGAATTTTAACAAACAGCATTTGAGAGGTAAATTTGAATCTCATCACAGGTCAAAAACAAGTAAACATTCACAGGTTCAGTGACTGAATCTAATGCAAGAGGCCTGAGAAAATGCCATTATTTTTTAGTTAGTTATAATAAAAGTTCTGCTCAAAATGTACATTTTTGTAATTTTATGGCCAAAGGTGCGGCATATGAAGGTCCCAGGCCAGGAACTGAATCTGAGCCACAGCTGTGACCTACACCACAGCTGTGGCAGTGGTAGATCCTTAACCCAATGTGCCCTGCCAGGGATCAAACCCGCACCTCCATAGCAACCCAGGGCATACGGAAGTTCCCAGGCAAGTGGTCGAATCAGAGCTGTAGCTGCTAGCCACAGCCACAGCCACACCCGCAGCAATGCCAGATCTGAGCCATGTCTACAACGTACTCCACAGCTCACGGCAATGCTGGATCCTTAACCCACTGAGCAAAGCCAGGGATTGAACCCAAGTCCTCATGTATCCTAGTCAGGTTCGTTATTGCTAAGCCACGACAGGAACTCCAGCAGTCAGATTCTTCACTCGCTACCCCACAGCGGGAACTCCAAATTGTATATTTAAAATGGGTGAGTAGTTCCCATCGTGGTTCAGTGTGTTAAGGACCTAATGCTGCCTCTGTGAGGAGGTGGGTTGGAACCCTGGCCTCACTCAGTGGGTTAAGGATCCTGCGTTGCCACAAGCTGCAGCAGCGTAGGCCTCAGCTGCAGCTCCGATTCGACCCCTGGCCCAGGAAATTCCATATGTTGCAGGTGTGGCTGTAAAAAGAAATAGAGTAAAATGGGTGAATGTTACAGCATATTAATTTCAAGTCAATGTCATAAATTACATGTTTGTGTCCCCCCAAATTCATACTGAAACCCTACCCATCAATGTGGCCTTTGAGAGACAATTAGGATTAGACGAGGCCATGAGGATATTAGTGCCCTAATAAGAGTGAGGAGAAAGCTTGCTTCCCTTCTCTGCTCCTGCAAATACTAAAAACTACGAGAAAGTACCTGTCACAACGCGGAAAAATTCAACCATGCTGGCACCCTGATCTTGGACTTCCAGCCTGGGAGAAATAAACTTCTGCGGTTTATAAGCCATCCAGTTTATGGTACTTTGTTATAGCAGCCTGGATGGACTAAGACATGCAATAAAGCTGTCACAAAGACTATTGAATCATTTATTCATGACTATTTGCAAAACACGAGTCCATTATTTATAGGTTGGAAATCTACTGAGGGTCCCTGAGGCTCTCTGACTTACCTAACTTATCCAGAGAGGAGCAGAAAACCAAGCCACAGTGAAAAGCCCAGACCTTGCTCTTCTTGGCCTAACCCCCTAGTTCACAAGCCTTGGTTGTAAAAGGGCCCGATTTATTCCCAGTGTTTGCCGTTCTCCGAGGCAGGAGGATAATTAAACCGGGGCCACAGCAATTTGTAGGAAAAGAGCCAGAAACTAAAGTCCAGGCTCTGAACTGCTCCTTTCTGCTTGGTGGGTTAACTATTAACTTGAGACCAAACAAGGACTTTGTCTTTTTTTCTGAGATTTCCCTCTTGTGCTGTGACACACCTGTTTCCCTCCACCCCACCACGTGTGTAAAATGTTATCAGACAACAGCCTCCCTGTGGAAGTTCAACTCAAGCCAAAGGGTTCCTGCTGGGCGATAGGGAAAAAAAAAATAACAATATTGGCAGCAAATGTCTGAAAGCCTCTTACATGCTGCTCAGCATGCCACCCCGCAGGGGCCGTGCCAGCATGATTTCCTGGTAGCAAACGGATCTGCTAAACCTATAGAAAACCCTCCGAGAAGGGCTTCTCAAGCTTGAATCCCCCGTGGATCTGACTGAAAGGCAGATTCGGACTCTTTAGGTCTGGAGTTAGCTCTGAGAGTCTGTATGTCTCACTAGCCCTTGGGAAATGCTGAGGCTGCTCAAGCAGGGACCACACTGAGCAGTGAGGTTCCAGAACAGTATTGGTCAAAAGAAATGCAAGGCAAGGCAAAATGCGAGCCGCACACGTCGTTTCCAACTTTCTGGTGGCTACGCTAAAAAAGTGAAAAGAGGAGTTCCCGTCGTGGCTAATGAATCTGACTGGCATTCATGAGGACCTTGATGCCTGGCCTTGCTCCGTGGGTTAAGGATCCGGCGTTGCTGTGAGTTGTGGTATAGGTGGCAGATGCGGCTCGGATCCTGCGTTGCTGTGGCTCTGGCGAAGGCCGGTGGCTACAGCTCCAATTGGACCCCTAGCCTGGGAACCTCCATATGCTGAGGGAGTGGCCCTAGAAAAGGCAAGAAGACAACAACCACAACAAAAAAATCTGACCAGCATCCATGAGGACGCAGGTTCGATCCCTGACCTTGCTCCATGGGTTAAGGGTCCGGTGTTGCTGTGAGCTGCGGTGAAGGTTGCAGATGCAGCTTGGATCTGGCATTGCTGTGGCTGTGGGTAGGCCAGTGGCTACAGGTCTGATTTGACCCCTAGCCTGGGAACTTCCATATGTCTCGGGTGCGGCCCTAGAAAGCAAAAACATAAAAAATAAAAAGAAGCAGATGAAATTCATCTCAATACTACATTTTTATTTACCGCAATGATTCAGAATGCCATCATAATGAATGTAAGAATTTATGAGGTGTTTTATATTCTTTTTATATGCTAAGTATCTGAAAGCTGGGATGTATTTTGCACTTAAAGCACATGTCGATTCCAATGAGCCGTGTTTCAAGGGCTTGGTAGCTACATGTGACCAGTGGCTGCTGTTGGCCCAGGCCCTAGGGACCTCCTGATGGGGCCTTGTAATACCTCACCAGCCAACATTAAGGGGAATTATTTTCACTCAATTCTTTCCTGGTGAGAGGTCTGCTAAGGAGGTCCTGGAGACTCAGAAATGGAGACAAGAAAGGTCTTGTCTTTTGAGGTCTACTTATCAGAAACAGAGAGGGGAATGATTCCAAGAGAGGAAGCAGGGCATTTGCAGTTGGGAGCCTTCTGCCAGGGAATCTAGCAAGCACATGGGTAGTTAAGGGTGGCCAAGAGTGGTGGTGAGAGGCAAAGAAGAGGCCCCAGGTGGAGTGCCCATCGTGGCTTGGTGGGTTAAGAACCTGACTAGTTAGCCTCCATGAGGATCTGGGTTCAATCCCTGGCCTCACTCAGTGAGTTAAGGATCTGGTGTTGCCACAAACCACAGTGTAGGTTGCAGACATGGCTCAAATCTGGTGTTGCTGTGGCTGTGGTTGTGGTCATGGTATAGGCTGGCAGCAGAAGCTCTGATTCAACACCTAGCCCGGGAACTTACATATGCCACAAATGTGGCCCTAAAACGAAAAAAGAGAGAGAGAGAGAGATCCCCCAGAGCTCCTGAACGGACTGCCCTTTCCTGACCTTTTACCACCCGTCACTGACCCGCTGTTGCTTGGGTCCCTGCCCCAGACTCTGAGGCCACAGCGAAATTCACCAATTCTGTGACTTGAATTTAGTATTAAAATCAAAGAAGGCAAAAAAGCAATTAAAGAAAGGATAGAGGAAAGAGAAAAAGGAAAGTGAGACAAGCAGAAGATAAAAGAACCCCAAGGAAAAGAAAAACTCCTCTAACCAATTAACCTCTATTTGCTCTCTCACTTCCTCACTCTTAGTTCCCAGGCCACACATAAGACAAATTGGAGAGATTTTTTTTTTTTTCCTGCCTTAGCCTAGAAACGGAAGGAGACTTGAAGCCACAGTATTCAGCCATAGAAACCAGCATGAGTTCCCATTGCAGAGAAGTGGAAATGAATCCGACTAGAAACCATGAGTTTGTGGGTTCGATCCCTGGCCTTGCTCAGCGGGTTAAGGATCCAGCGTTGCCGTGAGCTACGGTATAGATCGCAGACACGGCTCGGATCCTGCATTGCTGTGGCTCTGGTGTAGGCCAGCAGCTGTAGCGCCATTAGACCCCTTCCCTGGGAAGCTCCATATGCTGCAAGTGCAGCCCTAAAAAGCAAAAAAGAAAAAAGAAACCAGCATGAGAGGATCCCTCTTGACGCTTCTACAGAATTTGCTTCTGGAAGTCACAGATGTGGTGGACCATTGACTTTAAACTCCCTGCGAGGCAGGCATTCTTTAGAAACAAGGACAACCAGCCCCTCCCTGAGAACTTTCAGAAAGAGTTCACTACCTCATCAAGATACTCTTTCCCATTTTAAAGAAATATTACAAAATTATTCCTATCAAGTTGAAATTGACTTCTATTTAACATACATCCCCTCATCCAATTCCTATCTTCCGGAACGATGCAAAATATATGTCATCCTTATCCTTTAAATAATTGAAGACAGCTGTTCTGGCGCGGTTGTCCTAGATCCGTTCCTGTACAAATCTGCCAACACCTTTATATCAATTTGAGACCAATATATATAAAATTATAATTATCCAGAAAGAGGATTAGTCAAGTAAATTGTAGTCCAACCACACAGTGGATTATGAGGCCATTACAAAATGATGATGGAAATGTAGTTTTATTGACATTGAAAGATTTTTACCATGTGTGAAATGATTAAAAGGCAGGACAAAAAATTGTACGTAGAGTAGGATCCCATTTTTAAAAATATATATAAATATAGCTAAACAAAGAGGAAAGTCCAGAAGAATACACACAAAATATTACAAAGGGGGAGTTCCAGTCATGGCTCAGTGGTAACAAACCTGACTCCATGAAGTATCCGTGAAGATGTGGGTTCAATCCCAGGCCCCGCTCAGTGGGTTAAGAATTGGGCATTGCCGTGTGCTGTGGTGTAGATCGCAGATGCGGCTCGGATCTGGCGTTGCTGTGGCTGGGGCTGGCAGCTACAGCTCTGATTTGACCCCTAGCCTGGGAACTTCCATATGCCAGGGTTGCGGCTTTAAAAAGACAAAAAAATAATGAAATAAATAAAATATTACAAAGGTTATTTATGAATGAAGGCATTATAGATATTTTCATCTTTTTGCATAACAGCATTTTCTAATTCTTTTATAAGAACATGTGGTTCTTGTATAATACAGTTAGATAATGTTTTTTTGGGTTTTTTTTTTGTCTTTTTGCTATTTCTTGGGCCGCTCCTGCGGCATATGGAGGTTCCCAGGCTAGGGGTCGAATTGGAGCTGTAGCCACTGGCCTACGCCAGAGCCACAGCAACTCGGGATCCGAGCCGCGTCTGCAACCTACACCACAGCTCACGGCAACGCCGGATCAAACGCCGGATCGTTAACCCACTGAGCAAGGGCAGGGACCGAACCCGCAACCTCAAACAGTGGTTTGGACTAGCATGGAAAACAGAAGTGGTGGCTATTCAGATTAACCAATTGTTAGTGACTAGAGTATATTCTGAGGGTAGAATCCTCAGGATCTGCTGAGGAGCTAGAGGTGGGAAATAAAAGAAAGAGAGGAGCAAAGAATGACCCCAAAAGATTTTTCAGGGGGAGCAGTGGCAATGATTGTATTCGAGATGAGAAAGACAGGGCAAGGGTCAGATAGGGTTAGCTATCAGGATCTCAGCCTTTTTTTTTTTTTTTGTCTTTTGTCTTTTATTTATTTTATTATTATTATTATTATTATTTTTGTCTTTTTGCCATTTATTGAGCCGCTCCCGAGGCATGTGGAGGTTCCCAGGCTAGCGGTCTAATTGGAGCTGTAGCCGCCGGCCTATGCCAGAGCCACAGCAACTTGATATCTGAGCTGTGTCTGCGACCTACACCACAGCTCACAGCAACACCGGATCCTTAACCCACTGAGCAAGGCCAGGAACTGAATCCGCAACCTCATGGTTCCTAGTTGGATTCATTAACCACTGTGCCACGACGAGAACTCCTGTCTTTTGTCTTTTTAGACCACACCATTAGCACACGGAGGTTCCCAGGGGTCCAATCACAGCTGTAGCCGCCAGCCTATGCCAGAGCCACAGCAATGCCAGATCTGAGCCGTGTCTGCGACCTACACCACAGCTCAAGGCAACGCTGGATCCTTAACCCACTGAGCATGGGCAGGGATTGAACCTGCATCCTCATGGATACTAGTCAGGTTTATTAAGCACTGAGCCATGATGAGAACTCTAGGAGCTCATCTTTGGATGTTAAATCTGAAAACTTCTTGGACAGGGAGTTCCCCTTGTGGTGCAGTGGAAACGAATCTGACTAGGAACTATGAGGTTGTGGGTTCAATCCCTGGCCTTGCTCAGTGGGTTAAGGACCCTGTATTACTGTGGCTGTGGTGTAGGCTGGCAGCTGTAGCTCCGATTCGACCCCTAGCCTGGGAACCTCCATGTGTTGCAGGTGCAGCCCTAAAAAGCCAAAAAAAAAAAAAAAGAAAAGAAAAGAAAAGAAAAAAAAACCTCTTGAACAACCAAGTGATGTCAGGAAGACAAAATTTCTGGAGATGAGAAAAGACACTGGATAGAGATACGTTAACGAAACAAAATTCGACTGAGGAAATTTTATTTTGTTTTTGTTTGTTTTTCAACTGAGGAAATTTTAAAGCTCTGACGGGCAGAATCCCATCTAGCACAAAGAATGGAACTCCAAGGAACTGTACAAAATGAACACTTTTTATAGGCAGAAGGGTGCAAGAACAAGGAAGTCATACTAGGCAAAAAAATCAGGCTGGTTATCTCAAGGTTATTTTTCTTATAGAGGACAGTCAGGGCCAATCAGTCAGATTATCTCACTAGGGCTGGTCAGGGAATTCCTGATGGACTGGTTTGAGATTCCATTTCTGGGAAAAATCAAAACTATAAGGTAAATCTCGGTTGGGGAGTTTCTACTGTGGCTCAGTGGGTTAAGAACCCAGCATAGGAGTTCCCGTTGTGGCTCAGCAGAAATGAATCTGAATAGCAACCATGAGGAGGCAGGTTCAATCCCTGGCCTCACTCGAGGTGGGTTAAGGATCGTGCGTTGGTTGCCATGATCTGTGGTGTAGGTCGAACAGGAGGCTTGGATCTGGCGTTGCTGTGGCTGTGGTGTAGGCCAGCAGCTGCAGCTCTGATTCGACCCCTAGCCTGGGAAACTTCATGTGTCACAGGTGCAGCCCTAAAAATAGGGGGGGAAAAAAAAAGAACCCAACATTGTCTCCATGAGGATGCAGATTTGATCCCTGGCCTCACTCATTGGGTTAAGGATCCAGCCGTTGCCATGAGCTGTGATATAGGTTGCAGATGCAGCTTCAATCTCATGTTGCTGTGTCTGTGGCATAGGCCTCAGCTACAGCTCCAATTTGACCCCTGGCCCAGGAGCTTCCATAGGCTGCAGGTGCAGCCCTAAAAAGAAAAAAGAAAAAAAATTTTAAATCTCAGTTGGGAGACCTGTGGCTTAGCATATGCGACTTCCTTGGGGGGCCTGTTGTCTTGTTTTTACCAGATGTTATGTCAGGAGCTGTCAAATAGCTTGCACTTAGAGCTAGGAGGCTGCAGGAGAGGACAGGATGGTGAGGGTAGGGAGAAGAGCTGCCTGGTCTCCTGGTCTGAGTCCCATACACCCAACGTTAGGAGGTCAGGGAGAAGAGGAAGCCCAGAGGGAGGCCGAGACACAGCCAAGTGAGGAAGGAAAATAGACTGAGAGACTCTAGCATCCTCAAAGACAACTGGGAAAAAAAGAGTTTTAAGATGGAGGGAGTGGTCAACTGGGTCAGGGGCTGCCGCTAGGATAAGTGAACTGAGAAGCAAGGGTGATCTTGGGCTTTAGCAACATGGAGGCGGAGGTGACCTTGGCAATGGGGAGTAATGGGGGGTGGAGGTGGAGCTGAAAGTCTTACAGGAGGAGGATCAAGAGAGACCAGGAGGGAAGTTCCCGTCCTGGCGCAGTGGTTAATGAATCCAACTAGGAACCATGAGGTTGTGGGTTCAGTCCCTGGCCTTGCTCAGTGGGTTAAGGATACAGCGTTGCCATGAGCTGTGGTGTAGGTGGCAGATGTGGCTCGGATTCCGTGTTGCTGTGGCTCTGGCGTAGGCAGTGGCTACGGTTTAGATCCCTAGCCTGGGAACCTCCATATGCCGCTCGAGTGGCCCCAGAAAAGGCAAAAAGACAAAAAAAAAAAAAAGAGAGAGAGAGAGAGAGACCAGGAGGAGGGAGACTGGAGAGAGCAAGAATGCATAAATCTTTTCAGGAGATTTCCTTGAAAGGGAAGAAAGAAAATGGAATAATAACTAGAGATGAGAAATCAGGGGAGGGTTTTTTTTGTTTCACTTTTCCTAAAATGTGAAACATGACAGCAGGTTTGTCTGTAAGTGGAAATGATCCAGTAGAAACAGTAGGGAATCGAAGGGAAAATTATTGGAGCAGTGTTTCGGGTAAATGAATGGGTATGGGACCCAATGACAGGTAGAATGGGAAGCCCTTGCTAGGAGCACAGATCCATCATCCATGGTACCAAGAAAGAAGATGGAGGAAATACGAACGGATGCATCGCATAAGAGCGTCTAAGATGGGCCTTTGCTTTACTTTTCTTAGTGAAATAGGAAGCTAGGATATCTGCTCAAGGTGAGGATGTGATTCAAGGGAAGAGGAGAAAGTGTGGCCCTCTCGCCTGGGAGAGGGAGAAGAGTAAAGTGTTCACTAGTTTGCTTGGCAGCATTCAGGGTAGGCGCATTTGAATTCAGTGACCATAAAACCATGTTTGAGACCTATTTCTAATTCATTTTTAGGAATAACTAGGGGAGTTCCCATTGTGGCGCAGTGGTTAACGAATCTGACTAGGAACCATTAGGTTACAGGTTCGATCCCTGGCCTTGCTCAGTCGGTTAAGGATACAGCATTGCCGTGGGCTGTGGTGTAGGTTGCAGACTCAGCTTGGATCCCATGTTGCTGTGGCTGTAATGTAGGCCAGCGGCTACAGCTCCAATTGGACCCCTAGCCTGGGAAACTCCATATGCCGTGGGAGCGGCTCAAGAAAAGGCAAAAAGACAAAGAAAAAAAAAAAGAATAACTAGGAATCATTGTAAATACTGACTTCACTGCTAAAATCACAGAACCCTAGACTTTTTGAATTGGAAGATAATTTAAGTACTATCAATGCACATGCTTTCTTTCATAGAGGAAAAAATAAAAGGAGAAAAGAGACATTAAGATGTTTGCTAAACAGATCCTAAGCAAATTAGTGGCAGAACCTAGATCTTTATTGTGGGAAGAGAATGAACACTTGAATGGTATGTCCCCCAAATACAGAGCACACAGCAATAGCTGGGAGGTATACATTTCAGGTAAGTATAACATTTTCTTGCTAGAGAGGTAATAATGGAATGGGCTACAGGAGAAGGAATAAAGGTAGAAGACATCTTTTTTAAAAAATTATAGTTCATTTACAATGCTATGCCAATTTCTGCTGTAAGGTAAAGTGATCCAGTCATATATATATGCATCATTTTTCTCATATTATCTTCCATTGTGGGCTATCCCAAGAGACTGGATATAGTTCTCTGCTGTACAATAGGACCTCACTGCTTATTCATTCATTTTTTTTTTTTTTTTTGTCTTTTGTCTTTTTAAGGCTGCACCCGCAGCATATGGAGGTTCCCAGGCTAGGGATCTAATTGGAGGTACAGCTGCCAGCCTACGGCAGAGCCACAGCAACACCAGATCCGAGCCACGTCTGTGACCTACACCACAGCTCCCCGCAACACCGGATCCTTAACCCACTGGTGGAGGCCAGGGATTGAACCCGAAACCTCATGGTTCCCAGTCAGATTAGTTTCCGCTGCGCTATGACAGGAACTCCTTTTTTTTCTTTTTTTTTTTAGGTCTGCACCCACAGCATATGGAGATTCCTAGGCTAGGGGTCTAATCAGAGCTACAGCTGCCAGCCTACACCACTGCCACAGCAATGCAGGATCCGAGTCACATCTGTGACCTACACCACAGCTCACAGCAACGTCAGATCCTTAACCCACTGAGCAAGGCCAGGGATCGAACCTGCAACCTCATGGTTCCTAGTTGGAATCGTTTCTGCTGTGGCACGATGGGAACTCCGCATTCTTTTTCTTTTTTTTTTTTTTTCATTCACTATAAAAAAAAAAAAAAAAGAATACATTTGCTAACCCCAAACTCCCAACCCATACTACTTGCTCCCACCTCCCTGTTGGCAACCACAAGTCTGTTTTCTGTGTTTGTGAGGCTGTTTCTCTTTTGTAGATAGTTTCATTTGTGCCATATTTTAGATTCCACATGTACGTGATATCACATGCTGTCTTTCTGACTTACTTCACTTAGTATGAGAATCTCTAGTTGCATCCATGTTGCTGCAAATGGCATTATTTCATTCTTTTTATGGCTGAGTAATATTCCATTGTATATATGTGCTACATCTAGACGACATCTTTGAAGTGTTTCTTTCCTAGTTCCCTTTGTGACGCAATGGGTTAAGGATCTGACTGCAGAGGCTTGTGTCGCTGCAGGGGTGAAAGTTTGTTCCCTGGATAGTGCAGTGGGTTAAAGGATCCAGCATTGCCTCAGCTATAGTAGCTGTGGCTTGGATTGAACACTTGGCCCGGGAAATTCCATATGCCGAGGCTATGGCCATTTAAAAAAACAAAAAAAAAGAATGGTCTTTGCCTTATAACATTAGTCTAAATTACCCTTCCAATTCTGATGTTACATCCCCCAGATGAAGCATTCAAGAATACTATGCATTGGCTACTAAAAAAGAATACCAGAGGCAGCGTTAGGACTACTGGGATAACTAAGGCCCACAGCTCTCTTAAAAAAGCCTCCTCCCCTGAATTCTCCAATTACAACTTTTGAAGTGTCAGAACGGACCCAAGTTCCTTATTTCCCCTAACCACGCTGTGGTACCTAGGCTTATCCCACAGGAAATGTCTGTAAAACAAGTAACCAGAGGGAAAATTAGGAGAACCAACAAGCTGGAATAACAAACAGAACGGAAAAATTAGTCCTTGAATAATTGATGAATTTAGGCTCCAAGGCTATTATTATGACATATGTTTTTTGCTTTTGTTGTCTTTTTTTTTTTTTGCTTTTGCTTTACGGCCACTCCTGTGGCATATGGAAGTTCCTAGGCTGGGGTCAAATCGGAGCTGCAGCTGCCAGCCGCAGCCACAGCAATGCCAGGTCTGAGCCACATCTGCAACCTACACCACACCTCACGGCAACACCGGATCCTTAACCCACTGAGCGAGGCCAGAGATCGAACCTGCAACCTCATGGTTCCTAGTCGGATTCGTTAACCACTGAGCCACAATGGGAACTCCCCTGACAAACATTCTTAATGTTGCTAAAACTAATCCAAACATCTCCCCAATGCCAACGAATGGGGACCACAAGTTTGCTCCAAAGGAAACACTATACAGAAATAAACAGGAATTGCCATAGCGGAGAAGTTGCCTTTAAAATACAATCTGGGAACATTTTCTCCAATCCAGTACATTTTAAATTTTTCTATAGCATATTGGAAAAGAATTGGGAGAATGACAGGGCAGATATAACATGTCTACTGATAACTGCCAGGTGTCAAACAGGGGTGGCATATTTGGCCAGAGCCCTGTTAGAGTCAAACAATTTATTATTTACACAGACAAGAAAAGAGTGAGGAGCAAAGGTGCCAGCTCCCCCGTGTCCTCTCTCTCACAGGACAACATTGAAACAGGAGGGGCCAGGTGACTGCAGCTGGTATGATAGGAAGCTCTGTTGCTGAGAAGCCATTGCCAAGCTGCAGCTAAGCCATTGAAAGCCTTTGCTGTGCCCTAACCATGGGGACAAGGCCGGGAAGCAATGAGGAATTGTCTCATTGGCTTTCCAGAGGAATTTCGAGGCAAGTGGGAAATGGTCCAACAGCATCTTCTCACAAACCTCTCATGTCTGAGACGACCAGAGGGCGTATGGGAGACATGCACAGATTGCCAGGTGGAGCCGGTCCCCTATACCATGGTGGGTTTAAAGAGTCTCTTGGGAAAGAGGATAGAAGAGAGGGAGCAATGACATGCAGAAGTCACTAAAAATAGTCAAAAGGGTAGTTCCTTGGTGGCTCAGCCTGTTAAGGATCTGGCGTTGTCACGGCTGTGGTGTGGGTTGGATCCCAGGCCCGGGAAATTCTGCATACCGCAGGTGTGGCCAAAAAAAAAAAAATAATAATAATAATAATAAGTAAAAGGGGCTCTGATTAGGAAGCTGGGTCACTGATTAGTCCGCAAGGGGAAGAGGAGCCACAGTATTGCCTCACTGAGGTGGGACCCACTAAGGGCAAGGAGCTGATGAAAAGCCGATTGGATACCAGGCATCCCCAGCACACAGATCTGAAAACACTACTTCATCAGCAGAATCAAAGCAGAAGGTTTAAGCTCTTCAGAACAAAGGTTTGTTGGGTTTGTTTGTTTGTCTTCTTAGGGCTGCACCTGCAACACACGAAGTTTCCCAGGCTAGGGGTCGAATCAGAGCTACAGCTGCCGGCCTATACCACAGCCACAGCAACACCAGATCTGAGCCGTGTCTGCAACCTACACCACAGCTCATAGCAAAGCTGGATCCTTAACCCACTGAGCCAGGCCAGGGATGGAACCTGCATCCTCATGGATAGTAGTCAGATTCATTTCCATTGAGCCAAGAGGGGAACTCCCAGAACAAAGGGTTTTTAAAGGCTAACAAACAAACTGTTCTGAGAAAGCTAGTATTTATGTTACATGAATATGCATTTGAAGGGTTTCTGTCATAAATGGTGTTCCCTAATTACTGTGCTCAACGGATGCTATGAACCAGGACCTCCCTAATCCTCCAGACCCTGTACAGCTAGAACCTCTTGGAATAAACAGAGAAAAGTAGGATTTAAAAAAAGAGAGACAGAGAGAGATCCAAAGCAGTTGTGTGCTTAACCCTCTATACTTCAGAGTAAAGACACAATTTCCAAAACAAAAATAAAAGTTGTTAGAATTTTAGAGTTGGAAGGAATTTTGGAGATGAGGTAATTCAAATATTTCCAAACATTAAACATTTTTAGCTCCAGAACTTACTGTTCAAACAAAAGCCCATGAGAAGGGAAAGAAGACAGTCCATCCCACTTCACCGAGTTCTAATCCCACCCACTGCTCAGAGGTGCCTGGAGGACACGCCCAGAGCAAAACGGAGAAACCACTAATTTAGCCTAATTTTCTTAGTTTACAGATAAGAAAACTAAGGTCCAGATGGGACAAGGTGATTTTTTTCCAAGGTTAAACTTGTAGGTTAGAGAAATAGCTTGCGTATCTGAGCATTTCTTCACAGTACAATGCTGTTTCCAGGGAACTACTCACTTCTAAATTGCTACACGGTTTGGTTTATTAATACAAAATTGCACCAATATGGAATTGTCTCAAAGCAAAACAGGCTTTTAGAAATCTGCTGTTCTGAGACTGAAATTATGCTTTAAAAAAAATCACTGCCCCTGCCCCACTGGACTAGTTCCACAGCATCAAGACTAGATTCCATTCTCAGTAATTTAAGCGTGATTTTATCAGAAATTTGAGGAGTTTCCTTCATGGCTCTGTGGTTAACGAACCTGACTAGGATCCACGAGGATGTAGGTTTGATCCCTGGCCTCGATCAGTGGGTTAAGATCCAGCTCAGATCTGGCATTGCTGTGGCTGTGGTGTAGGCCGGCGGCTGTAGCTCCAGTACGACTCCTAGCTTGGAAACTTCCATATGCCGCGGATGCAGGTCCTAAAAAAAAAAAAAAAAAAAAGAAAAAGAAAAAAATTTTGAGAACATGTGACCTTAATGTTTCATTGCATTTTCTACCATTACTTTAATTTAGTCATAGACCTAAAACACTTCCCAAAGGAGAGCATCTCCAATTTGGTAATTTCTGTCAATGAGAAAATATGACTAATTAATATAGATCAGATTTAGTGACAACTTTTCAGTAAACTTATATTGTTAAGTAGCTTGGTAATTAAACAGGAGTATGACAAGAGAAAGAAATAATAACAATACAAATAAATTATAGCCCCAAGTTTCTTGTTGTTTTCAGAAAGAAATGTTGTAGGTAATAGCCATGAGATATTTTCAACACCAAAATTCAAATATAATTTTGGCACAGCTATTCCATCAGTATATAAAAATCAAATAAATAAAAAAACACTGGTACACATTTTGTGTTTGTTTTATGTTGTTTGTTTGTTTGTTGCTTTTTAGGGCCTCACTTCCCAGGCCAGGGGTTGAATCAGAGCTGCAGCTGCCGGCCTACGTGGGATCCAAGCAGTGTCTGTGATCTACACAACAGCTCACAGCAATGCCAGATCCTTAACCTACTGAGGAAGGCCAGGGATCAAATCTGCTTCCTCATGGATACTAGTCAGGTTCATTACCGCTGAGCCACCACCAGAACCCTCTCTCTCTCTCTTTGGTACACATTCTTAAGGATTAATATTCTGCACATATATTGAGTGAGAAAGACGTGGCTAAATGAAATGATGATAATCTATCATATGCTGTGACAAATGAGTGTTATAAACAAGATCACCAAATTTAAGTATCAAGATATATTTGAACGTTCCTCGTCTTCCCTCTACTCAAAGAAACTAGTTGTATTTGACTTCTGCTAGCATCATATTGAGCAACAATTTATTGAGGTTCTGCTATATGCATTGGGCCAGCATTCCAAGCAGGATTTTAAAAGATAGATCCCTATCCTAATGTAGTTTAATCTTCTTGAGCAGGCATAGAACATAGAAAGATAAATAGAAATCAAGGAAACATATTTTGCATCAAATTATTCCTATAGGCAAAGAAGGCTGCCAAGGAAAAGCAAGGATTTGGTGAGTTCCCGTTGTGGTGCATGGGTTGGAATCCGACTAGTATCCATGAGGATGCCTGTTCAATCCCTGGCCTTGATCAGTGTGTCGGGGATCTGGTGTTGCCCTAAGCTGTGGTGTAGGTCGCAGACATGGCTCAGATCCTGTGTTGCTGTGGCTGTGGCGTAGGCCAGTGGGTGAAGCTCCTATTTGACCTCTAGCCTGGGAACTTCAATTTGCCACAGGAGCGACCCTAACAAAAAAAGAAAAAAATATGTATATACTTTATTTGCAAGCCAAAAAGAGCTTAAATACTTTTCCCAGAGTCTCCTACCTGGTAAAGGCTAGCAGACTGGCTCACCCAGAGTAAGTGCTGAGGAGTCAGCCCCTTCCCCAACTCCGGTCTAGTGACTTCTTGTTTGCCTCACCTGGACATATGCTTGTGTCCACACTGTTGGCGCCTGAAACCCCAGCCCTGAGCACAGCATGGTTGCCCACAATCACAGGAAGGTATTACTGAATGAAGTTCGTATTCTGAAGAAGTTTTTGACTGGAAGGAATGGAGTATTGAAGCGACTTCCAGGAACTGGTGAGAGGCAGGGTAGCAATTGGATTTTGGAGCAAGACTTCGTTTTGATCTTTTTTCTTTTTTCTTTTTTTTTTTTTAAGGACCACACCTGCAGCGCACGTAAGTTCCCAGGCTAGGGGTTGAATCAGAGCCATAGCTGCCAAACACCACAGCCACAGTAAGGTCAGATTTGAGCCACATCTGTGACCTACACCATAGCTCACAGCAACACCAGATCTTAACCCACTGAGTGAGGCCAAGGATTGAACCCGCATGCTCATGGATACTAGTTGGATTCGAATCCATTGCACCGCAGCGGGGAACTCCCAAGACTTGGTTTTAATATTGACTCCATTATTTACAAACCATGTGATCTCGGGTAAGTCATTTAACCTCTCCCTGCTCCAGCTGCCTCATCCATAAAATGCATCGGGACACAATGCGTTTACATGACATAACCATGTAAAGCACTTAAGAGGAGTCCCTTGCACACACTAAGTAAGCCCTTGGTTATTTTAGTTATGCTCATTTTATAACTAGAGGAAAAAGATTGATGATACAAATAATATAGGTGTAGAGGGGAAGGTGGAAAGGAAATGAGCAAATGAACAAAAGTTAGCTGTGGAGAAGGAGGCTGGGGATAGGTGAGAAATTTCTGATGATGAAGGGTCTGATAAAGGAGTGTTGATTTTTCTAACACACGAGGTCATAGTAACCAACAGATAAAGAATTGAAGTTGAATATTCCAGGATATATTCAGCTACTGAAACACTGCTCACCGAAATATATTTGTCTTTTGCTTTATAACTTTTATAAACCCTACATATAATCTTATACTATACAAAGCATTATGTAACGGAACAAAATATATCATTGTATCCTGACTTGTAGAATATACTTCGGGTTAAACAGTATTTAGGTAAATAGGAGTTCCTGTTGTGGCTCAGCGGTAACAAACCCATCTAGTATCCATGAGGATTCATCTGTGATCCCTGGTCCCACTCAGGGGGTTAAGGATCCAGCGTTGCTATGAGCTGTGGTGTAGGTCACAGACAAAGCTCAGAGCCTGCGTTAGGCCGGCAGCTCCAGCTCTGATTTGACCCCTAGCCTGGGAACTTCCATATGCCATAGTTGTGGCCCTAAAGAGACCAAAAAAAAAAAAATAGTATTTAGGAAAATAAAATATAAGTATAAAGACTTAGTAGAAGGTCCTTTATCAACAGATGTGCCTATCACCTGCTAAACTAAAAAAATATAAATTAAAGAGCCAACCATATATCACCTCCACGGTCCATAAAGGTCAAACATGGTACCCTGCAGTACTTATCTCTGTACCACAGACGTTTCTTTAAGGCTAAAATTTCTACTGCTGGAGTTTCCATCTTGGCGCAGTGGTTAACCAATCTGACTAGGAACCATGAGGTTGCGGGTTCAATCCCTGGCCTTGCTCAGTGGGTTAAGGATCCAGGGTTGCCGTGAGCTGTGGTGTAGATCACAGACATGGCTCGGATCCCGAGTTGCTGTGGCTGTGGCATAGGCCAGCAGCTGTAGCTCCAATTAGACCCCTAGCCTGGGAACCTCCATATGCCGTGGGAGCGGCCATAGAAAAGGCAAAAAGACCAAAAAAAAAAAAAAATTTCTACTGCTAAACATTACACTTGCTTTTCCTCAATCCATTACAATTTAGCTTTCACCTTGTGGTTTTCCTGAAGCTACCCTTTCCAAGGGTATTGCTGACCTTTGCGTCATTCTCCTTAACCTCTCTGACACTGTCAGCATCGATGACATTTCATTGTCCAGTTTCTCCACTCAGATCTCTGATTACGTCTTTTCTGGGTTGTTAGTTCCAACTACTCTTTCTTCCTCCTGTTTGAATATGTCGCCAGCTCGTTCTTCAGCTTCTCTGTTGTTCTTCTCTTGCACAGGCGCTCCCGGGGTGATCCTTCGACGGCCACGGCTTAAACGTTGAACTCCCTCGAGATGAACTCCAAACCTATGTCCACCATTCTGACTGCTTTACAGCCTCACATCTCCTACGGCTTCCCGAGGACCTGCACCTCCATATTCAGTCATCATCACTCTCAATTTAGTTTGTCTAAATCCTTACTTACCATCTTTCTTTTATTATTTAGGACTGCACCTGAGGCATTTGAAAGTTCCCAGGCTAGGGGTGGAATCGGAGCTGCCGGTCTGCACCACAGCCACAGCAACGCCAGAGCTGAGCTGCATCCCCAAACTTCACTGCAGTTTGCGGCAACACCAAATCCTTAACCCACTGAGTGAGGCTGGAGATTGAACCCAAGTCCTCAAGGATACTACTTTGGTTCTTAACCCACTGAGCCACAATGGGAACTCCACAAATAAAATAGATTACAGAGGGGTTCTCCCAAACCTCTCCTTATTCATCCTTGATCATTTACAGCCAGCTTTAACCATCAACTCTACGTCCATAACTTCTGTATCTGTAGCTTCAGCTTGAGTCTCTCTTCAGAGCCCTAACTATGCCAACTGGATGCCCCTGCTTCCAAGTCAAAACTTCTGTATGTAAAACCTATTGGAAAAAGAAAAAACAAAAAACAAACAAAAAAAAACCCATTGATTTTCTAAAACCCCTGATGTGACCACTCCTGCCACCAGTATCAGCATTCCAGAAATTCAGGGGTAAGACCTCATTTGATTCCTCCTCCTCCTCCTCCCTCGTTCCCGACATCTAATCAGTAGGTTTCCAAATTATTTCTAATCCCTCCCTTCTTTTACTGCCATGAGTTTCTCGTTCATTAACAAGCCTCACCACTGCAGTAGCCACATCCTAACTCTCCTCTCTATCGTGGACCTCAGCCTCTTAAATGACGCCAGATTTGTCCTCCGGAGTCACAGCTGACCAGCCTTCCCTTGTCTCACTCGCCTGGTCTAGGCTTCCATGCTCACTGTGCTTTCACTCCCAGCGACTTCTCCACTCTATTCCTCACCACTTTCCATACATCCACACACGTCGGGATAAATGGCTCCCTTTCTCACACAAACCATAAGGCAACGTAACTGCTATTCAGCTTTCTCCATTTCTTTTTTTTTTTTTTTTTCCAGATCCTTGGCACATGGACGTTCCCAGGCTAGGGATCAAACCCATGTCATCGAAGTGACAATGCTGGACCATTAGGCCACCAGAGAACTCTCTTTCTCCATTTTTGGAGAAATGTCTAAATACTTGAATACTCTGTCAGATGCACTGTCCTCTACAAAATTCTCTCTCTCCTTTGTTTGGAAATGACCTCTTTCTAACATGAACTTAATACAGCATTCTATCACTCTAAGCACTTGACAGGAGAAATGTGACAAGACCAATTTTTTTTTGTCTTTTTTTGCTATTTCTTGGGCCGCTCCCACGGCATATGGAGGTTCCCAGGCTAGGGGTCCAATTGGAGCTGTAGCCACTGGCCTACACCACAGCCACAGCAACGCGGGATCCGAGCCGCGTCTGCAACCTACACCACAGCTCAAGGCAACGCCGGATCGTCAACCCACTGAGCAAGAGCAGGGACTGAACCCGCAACCTCATGGTTCCTAGTCGGATTCGTTAACCACGACGCCACGACGGGAACTCCGACAAGACTAATTTTTGGTGAATTTTGTCCTAGCATCTATCTGTACCACAAAATTCCTCCATCACAGGAAATGAAAAGTTCCAACCTACATATTAAAAAAGGTAATTTGGAGTTCCTGTCATGCCGCAGCAGAAATAAATCCAACTAGGAACCATGAGGTTTTGGGTTCAATCCCTGGCCTCGCTCAGTGGGTTAAGGATCTGGTGTTGCCGTGGGCTGTTGCCGTGGACTATAGTGTAGGTCACAGACGAGGCTCGGACCCGTGTTGCTGTGGCTGTGGCTGGCAGCTGTAACTCCGATTGGACCCCTAGCTTGGGAACCTCCATATGCCATGCGTGCAGCCCTAAAAATAAAAAAATAAAAAAAGCAATTTGGAGTTCCTGCTGTGGCACAGTGGGTTAAGAATCTGACTGCCACTGCCACAGCTCCAGTCGATGCTGTGGCCCGTATTGATCCCTGGATGGGGAACTTCCACATGCCTCGGGTAGGGCCATAAAAAAAAGGTAATTCAATTCCAAGGAGATAGAAGGCAGGGATTTGGCAATGCCTTAAAGGGAGAGGGTTTTTTTTTCAGTTTTTTGTTTGTTATTACTTTCATTATACAACATGAAGTTTTTCCTTATACTTGTTAAACTATGAAAATGAGAAGGGGCTCCTGATTAAGGGAAGAGAAATTGGCTTGCAAGACCTCCATTAGAGCATATAACAATTTCAAATGCAACTTCTGGTTGGATTTCTAGTTTGGATACCACATTAAAGTCAACTTCATTAGCATTTAATTGATCCATGGCTATTACGCAAATATTTTCTTTTGCTATTACACAAATATTAATCACTGGTAGTCTCGCCAGAAAGAACGATGAATACAGCTCCCTGGAGTTCTTGACAAAATATAAAATAGATTAAAAAAATATTTACTATTTATTTATTTATTTATTTTTGTCTTTTTGCTATTTCTTGGGCCGCTCCCACGGCATATGGAGGTTCCCAGGCTAGGGGTCGAATTGGAGCTGTAGCCACCGGCCTACGCCAGAGCCACAGCAACGCGGGATCCGAGCTGCATCTGCAACCTACACCACAGCTCACGGCAACGCCGGATCGTTAACCCACTGAGCAAGGGCAGGGACCGAACCCGCAACCTCATGGTTCCAAGTCGGATTCGTTAACCACTGCGCCACGACGGGAACTCCAAAATATTTACTATTTAAATAACAAAGGAGAACAAAATACTTACCCTAGATTAGCAGCTTCTATCAATATCCAGCCAAAGGGAATTTTATCAAAAGCAAGGCTACTTCACAGCAAGGTTTATTAATACATCCAAAAGAAAGAAAGAAAAATCATTTTTGTCACACTATATACAGATAATACATACAGTGTTTTATACACATATTACATCAGTTTTTACACAAGAAAAATATACATAAAAATGTAAACTTTGTATACAAAAACCCTTAAACAAATTAAACAAGGACCAGATAACAAAAGGAGACCAATCCATTATTATTTCATCAAATTTTTTAAAACAGTAATACAGTACATTCATTGAGATATATATGGAAAATGTGAGCCATCTCTGCTTGTTTAAAGGGAAATTACAAACCAGAAGCCCATCATCTCCCCAGATGTGGTCTCCCCCAGCAACGCCACACCCAATGCCTAAACATGCCTTTCCACTGAACTGGGGGCCTCTTCTCAAACCTGCCAATCTCTTCTCCTTGCTCCTACAGTCTGTGCAGAAACAAGTGGCTCCTAGTTTTTGTGCATATAACTAAGCTTCCAGCCACTATTAACATAAATAAGAGAAGATTCTCAGTTTGTAAATTCCCTTTAAGCAGCGCTTTTTTTTTTTTTTTGTAAATATTTTTTTAATGTATGGCATTAAAACATACTTGTGTGCCAAGGTGAAGGAGAACACTGAAAAAGAAGGGCTTTGAGAATGGCTAGTCCTTGCTACCGTGCAGTTACTTTGTTAGAAGAGATTTCAGGACTGTGCAACCTGTCATTTACTGGTTTCCAATAAACTACCTCTCACCTTTGATTTCCCACTGCAACTTGGTTTCAACCTGTACTTCCGTGCTCTGGTTAGTACCATGTAATTGCCAAGAGGCTTCTGTTAAAGGCTGCTTCTGATATCAGGTTTCAGCTAAGCTACTCTGTGAAACCCCTCAAGCCCCAACCTCTCCCTTTGTCTTCAGGGTACTCTTACTCCACCTGTTTTTTGTTAGCATTTTACGATCTAGGATTGTCCATCTATGTTCCTCTCTCTGTAAGGTCTTGAAATGTAATCTGCTGCCAAGTCATCACAAAATAAAATACTTAACAGTTTTTTCTTAGTATTATTCCATTCAGTGTGTCAAATTGATTTACTAATGAAAAATACCTGAAGCTGTGGGGAGTAAGAATTAAATCTATGTCGAGTGCATGCAGACTTGGAGTTCTCTGATTTAAAAAAAAAAAAAAAAAAGAGGTTGGGAAAACCTTTAACTAAATGAATGCAAAACATGCGTAAGACAGCTTCATGATGGGGCTGCCTTCTCTCAAAGTTGAATTCTGAACAAGGCAGAATAACAATTAGGTGATAGATTCCCCTGCAGCTAGAGAGTAGTTCACTTCCCCCAGGCAAAATGATCTCAAGGATCATTACTTATTAATGAAAGGAAGAGGCAGATCGGTGAATTAAGTTGATCTAGGAGATGGTGGGTGACATGCAGTAATGGAAATGTTAGGTTTGCTTTATAACTGAAGGCTGGTTTGCGGCACATCTCCATTTCAGAGAGAGGAAAATGCACAAGGTTCCTCAAGTGAGTCTCCAGCCCTCTCTTTCTCTCATGGGACAGATGGCATTTTAAAAATGACAGTCTCCCTTTCAGTTAAAAAAAATAATAACAATAAAAGGAAACGGAAGATTAATAAATAATGTGTGGATGTCTTTAGATGTGACTTTAAAATGTTCTTTAAATAACTTTTGATAATGTATTTTAAATCACTACATACAACTGCCATTGCAGTGACAATATTCCAGTAGGGGCAGCATTTTGCTAAATGTAAAAGATTGCCATTTAAAACTCGTACATATACATGTGTATATACAGGATATCAACACTATTTATATACATATATACCTAGAGAGCAACATTCCATTGCCTTTGAGTATCTATATGTCCACTCCCACAATATATACTAGAGACATACTGTGTGAGTATATACGAAAGTATATGTACACATGCTCCAACATGTATATATACACTTTTGTCTGTGTGTGCATAAAAGCTTTAAAGGCACAATATATAGGGATGCAAGAGAGCTGCAGCAAAGTTAAAAAGAATGTCACAAATGCGAGAAAAGTCAAAAGGAAATATAGCAGAATTCATTACGTGAGAATTCATTAAAGCAGTTTCATCATGAATAAAATGAGTTCTAGAATTCGAGAGGCTTTTCATTAACATGAAAATGGCAAGTTTATGATTAAGTCACAGAGTAAACCAAATTTTTAAAATGACACATTTACGACCGACCATAAATGACAAAAGAAACCTAACGTTAATGTCAATCATAAAATCATAATTAAGTCCTTTTTCAATTTAAGTAAAACGTCCCACAATTATCTAGGTAAAACTTTCAAATTAGTTTTGTTTGAATGTTGGTGTCTTTTCTTTATTGGTTATTTCTGAGATAAAGATGATATACAATTCTCAAAATTACTGGACAGAAAAATTACCAAAACGTCTACCTTCTGGGAAATTTCAGAGCCAAAATCTTTAAAGGAAACAACTGAAGAGTTAATGAAATATAGTTAAGCCAAATGATTCTGGCTAGAAAGGCCATAAAGGGAAAAATACAATGAAGTGTGATTTTTTAAAATGGTGAGCGATTGACTTAGAAGGTAATGAAAATGAAGAATAAGTGGAATTGGCAAGTAAGAACAGTTTCTAAGAGGAATTCATAGACAAGACTATCATCCAAAGGACTCCAATCTTTGTATGCTCTGACCACCACTCTAGACTATGACCTCCTCCTGCTCATAGAACAATCCAGAACTTTCCATAGACGTATAATCTTGCTTAACAAAGGCTGTTTATCTATTATACACACACGTTTTTAGGGAAATATATGTATATAGCTTTATCTATACACACACATATACATACGTGTATATATAGATTTATACAAATGTATAAATAAACATAATACTTCTCAATCTTCCCATTGACAAGGCAAGTTCACATTCAGCAAAGTGCCACCACATCCCATATACACCTCTGTACAGATAGATATACACAAAAGGGTCTGTGTTCACCCTTCAATCAGGGGGAATTTATTCTAGCAAATCCCATTAACCAGTAACTGAAGGGAGAAATGGCACCAATACAACCTCCCTTCTTTCTTTTGCATGCATATGTACAAGAAATATGCAGATTTTGGAAAATCCATAAAGCGAGAATGGATGAAACTGGGAGATGCTGCAAAAATACAACTGTAAAAAGAACAACATACAAAGCTTTCCTAGGTCTTGAGTATATCTAAGATGAACGAGGCTTCAAAGTTAACTACGAATTCAGACGTATTATCTGAAGTTGTTCTGACATGTTTCAAAGTACATGATTTTTTTAATATTAAAAAATAAATGTGATTGGAGCATTTAGTAACAACTCTAGTTTTGACTATTTTAGACCAACCAGATACTCCAGTAATGAATGTACAGCAAAATGACAAAACTCAAAATATAGGAATGTACTTAAAAAAAAAAAAAATCCCACATGAATCACGTAAAAGCCAAGGGTAGCATAATTTTCCTATAGTCAAATATGGGGGTTGGCAGGCACGCTAACTTCATAAATAATAGCATAGCTGAGTAGTTTTGTTTTGTGTTTTAATTCTTGGAAATGACTGAAATCCACCCAGCTGAAATGTGCATGGTGAAAAAATCCTACCAATTCTTTAAACAAAGCAGCCCCTTCAAAAAATGGCATTCTTTATAAAAGGCCTATCCTTTTCTTAACTTTACCAAGAAAGGGTGATCAATCATATTTTATAACTCAGAATATGATATGAACATAAAAAAGGTGGTTCAACTGATCTCTGGTTCCATCACCCCAACAGAAACACAGCTCGTGTCCAGGTCTGTCTCTCTCTTATTTTTACGCTCAAAAGCGAGAGGCTGGTCTTAGAACCTGCTGTTTCTTATGTCATTTTAAAAACAGTATAAGTTAATCAAAGGGTTGAAATCAAATGCACATGATATCAGAGCTAGCCTTTTAACATAAAAACATAATCAAGAATTTGGTGTACTTATAACAAGAGACGATGAGAAAGGAAGTCCAATACCCTCGACTAAATAAATCCTATTTCTACAATACATTCTGTTAGCTTTCTCTCTTTTCCCTAAGCACACATCCCTCTCTCGCGCACACGTGCCCCCAATGTATATTTTTGCATGTGTGTAAAAACACAGACATATACATGCACACAAGTACGGTAATTCTATTTTTGAAGTCACAGTGGGAATTCCTTAGTGAGGAGGGATAAGAAGTTCCTGAATAAGACACTGAGAACATCTAGATTTATTATTTTCTCTATTGTACTTCCCAACTTACAGAATAAACTGTAATTAAAGAATAAATCCATAGGAAATAAAAGAGGACTTAAAAACTTAATTTACAAATTCCAGCTACAGTAGTTGGGAGTTTTACTTGATCTATGTATTTCTATTTACCCTGTTACTAAGCTTCTAGCCATCTTAAGTGTAAACCACAGATCATTTACTAAAGAAACATGATTCTCAACAGTTCTATGAGCAGTAATAAATGGTCTAAAGGTGTTCTACGTTTTGAGGCCCCAGGATATCCTTTTCTATATCTGCAAGGTAGCAAAGGATAGCTATACACCTTGACACGGCAGAGATCCAGTGTAAAAAGGTGCTTCACTAGTTTGTTTTGTTAAAAAAAAAAAAAAAAAGCTCATATATAATTTTTTAGCTATTAAACACATAGGCAACATAATTCATTACACTCAATACAGCTTTAGTATAAAACTTATAATTTATGAGGTGATGTTAATAGCATAAATTAATATACCTTTTCTCTTAAATTCTACAATAAGTATTCTGAAAGCTCATTGGGGAAGGACATTTTTAAATAAAAGTTTTAAAGCTGTGCGTGGTGGGAAAGGATTCTGTATGCTGAGGCTGAGATGAGAGCCCGAAGGAGAAGGAAGAGTCCCATGCAAGAAGACACTGTGGGCTACGAAACCAAATGTTGTCTCTTTCTTGCGCTCTCTTCAATGATGAGTCACCTTTAGTTTCTTTTAAAACTATTTTTCGTATTTTAAAAACTGCCCTAATTTCCACAAGGAATCCCTGAGACATACTCAACGCTATACAGTGAAAAGAACTATCACTGTTGAGAGGAACTGATTCAACCCCAAGCAGATGAAGACAACGTCACGAGTACCAAGCTCCCCATCCCTTCCACACTCATCATCGGCTGGAGCCAACTGTACCTTTAACGATGCAGGGCGGGGTCACCTCAGGGCAAATCAGTCTATTCCACGAGTAAAAGCAAGGGTGACATTTAACTGCATTGGAGCCTTCTGCACTGCAGGTTGAAAATTTTTCCAAGGGGAACTTTGGGTGCACATAGAGCTTACTTCAGTGGTCCCCAGCTTAAAGAAACAAACCAAAACCAAGTGAAAGAATGGGATTCTCTGAGTCTTGGGCCAGGAGCAGTACAGATCCTGCGAGCGTGTGCACACTTCAGGGCTGGGGGTGAGCCTCACGAGCAGGCAGAAGGGGAGGAGGAAGGGAAGCTGAGCTGCCCTACATAGAGCTACTAAGGGGTAGACAGGCTTTCTCTTCTGAGAGGGTTTTTCAGACTGAACTTTAGATCACAAAAACCCTGCCATTCAAAGTAGCCAAACATTCCCAAGGTTTGGGAACCTGGGGTTAAAAAAGTCATTCCTAATTTGCTCTCTCTCGGAAATGCCACGTTTCCCTTTATTTGCTCTGTATCACAGTGCAGAGAGAGGAAAGCTAATAAAAAGTAAGAGCTGGAGTGAAAAGAGAATTTTTGCTACTTAGAAATAAGGCTGTTTGACCCACCACTTTCGCATTCATGACACTGGTTATCAGGAGAGACATGATTATTCATTTATACTTTATGTTTTCTTTCCTAAATCACTGCTCAGAAGAAAAGGCTTAATAGAATATCCAAATATCTTCTTTGCTGATATTTTATTACACATCTTCTGAGAGATAGTATTTTAAAAATGTTACTTGAATCTATTAAACATGGATTTGGGGGTCCCTCCAGAATATGATATTGGAAAGCTTATAAAGTTCAAGATGTTCAGAAGTTGTTACACCGTTTTACTTTTCTATAGAATGCCCATGAAAATCCAGTTGTTTTCAATGTACTGATAGGAAGAGAAAAAAAAAAATCTTTGTTCCATCACATATACATTCCCCCAACCCCATCCCCAAGAAATATATTTCTCATCAGGAAAAAAACCCTTGGAGCGATGTAGGTGTCTGCGAGGAAAGATTCGGTATGACTCCATTTTTCTTTCAGGGAATCCTTTAAATTGCCTCACTGAACTTCAGAGTTCCATCGACCATTTAAATGACCATTATATTATTCTATACATACCAGATGAAAAAGAGAATTTAATAGAATGTGAAAAGAAGGCTAAAAAGAAAGAGGATGAAGAAACTGGACACTAGACAACATTGAAATGCATTTCAAACCTATTAGCTTGAGTTTAGTGTTACTAGGATCCTCCTCTTTTGGCCATACTGATCCATAGCCACCTTCTGGACTAACAGGGACCAAAGGCCTCCTGCAAGTGTTGATGAAACCCACCACCCATCACCTCCACCCCCCCCCCCCGCCCGATGCAGGCAAGTACCGCGGACTTACAGCACGGGTACGACCCAACATAGGCTCACGTTCTAGTGCCAAATGATAAAAGCCCCACGGTTCAGGGCAACAGAAACGGTAAAACTTTTCATGTAAAAGAGAATGGTACGTATGGCGAGGGCAGCTGTGTGGATCCCGGACAGCATCTCCTTCCAAGTCAAACAACTGTCTCAGCCTCTCTGGACCGTCACTGGGGACTGAGAATGAGCTCTGATAAGCAAAAGCTTTAGTGTTAGTCACAGAAAACCATGATTCTTAACTTGCGGCGGGGAGCTCGGGCTTAGTTAAAAAATAACTCCTATACATAATTATTTGGCAAAGATGAAGTATTAGCTTTCTTTAGCCTTCAACCGCTCAAGAGAGTAACTACAATTTTAAGGAAAAGAAGACAGAATTTTCCAACTTTACCTCCATACCTACTATTTGCTCATTAAATTAGACTCTTTTTTTGGAGGGACACGAGACAGACCACACCGGCTGCCAACAAGAAATCGCTCAGGAAGTCATTTATGAAGCAGTTCTATCTCACATGGTAGATCACTAGAGAAAATAATCCTTTGCCATACAAGCTATGTGGCGATAACTGGAAAATTTTCTCCATTGCATAGTCTGTCACTTGGTGGGTTAAGTGTAATTGCTATTTACTATTGTGACTTGTTTACTAACTACAAAATCTACCCAGATGTGCAAATTGCTAGGCCATTTGTACAGAGGAAAAACAACATCTTAAGTACTTTAAAATAATATAAACAATTATATAGAGAGTGTAAAGGAGAAAAACACATCTTTCCTTTGGATGCTATAGATCACAGCCAGTGAATATTACACATTAGAATGGAATTCAGATTCTCAGAGCACAGAATGTATCCATTAACTGCAGCAGGTAAATTAGGTCACATTAACACTATCTAACTGGCCTTCATAAATGGTCCCAAAGAACTGCAGAAACAGAGTGAACCTTCTTTGCCACTATTTCTCATGAGTTTAACACTAGCATGAAAGCTGGTATCCACCTAATTAGATAGAACCTTATATAACATTTGTTTTTGATTCCAGTATTGCCTTGATATATAGCATAAGCGATATTTTAAAAGACACTGATTTTCATATTTCTGGAGTAAAAGACACTTCATTCCTTTCTTTATACATTATCAATTGCAAACCTACTACTAAGAGACTAGAATTGCTCCATTAGCTAAAAGAACAACAGAACGGATATCTCTGGGTTCACAGATGTTCTCCTCTCTTCCGAAAAGGGACTCGCGAGAACAGCAAGAGCAAAGCAAATTGCAAGCTCGGGTATTTGTTTTGAAGCAGGTGAAACGAGAAGAAAGATTTGTTTTTTTGCTAATTCTGCAGACCTACACTGGTACTTCCTACTGGTGCCCTTTCTTGAGCTATCGTCGTGGGCATCTACAAAAAAAAAAAATGAATTTACTCAAAGTTTTTGGTGTGAAGCTGTAACTGGCAACATTCCTGATCATTTCATGCCTCCTTATCAGAAAGCAGAAAAGGGCTTTAAAATGCACAGAAAACAGAAAATTGCAAACAATAAAATGTGCAACTTACTGCAAACTCAGTTTTGATAACTGAAGAATTTTAAGCAGCTACCACGAGGGACAAATAGCCAGAAAAGTTCAAATCAACATCCCATGACTTCCCCTTTGCTGTCGAAGAAGAGCTGATAAGAAAGTCAATGTGTATATACCAATTTTTCCTCAGTAACAAAGAAAGTCAACGGGCTGCTCTGTGACAACCTTTATAATTAGTACACAACGGAGATGAAAACCGAATCACTGGGAATGGACAGTTATCTCGTGATGATTGTAATGGGATGTGAAAAGAGTTTAGCAAACTACATGACGCTTTTGAGCAGCGGTAACTACTCATAATCATTTCATTACAGTACATTAAAATAAAAAAGCTTACTAACATAGGTTCGCAGGTGAGAAATATTCAATTATCTGTTCTCACCATTCAGAATAGAAATTTATGGTGCTACCAAATATAATTTTGCTTTGTGACATAATTTTATAATTTAGAAATTTCTCAATCTGCAAAAAAGGCAAAGCTATTAAAAAATAAATCTTCCAATCAATTACCATGATTTAAAAAAAAACTTAATATATTACAAACATATTTTTGGCCCACAAAAAGAAACTTCAATAAATACAAAATAGGGCATATAATGATTTCATACAGTCATGTGACATTTCCCCCTCCATAATCTCAGGCACGTGGTATCTGCATAATGCCTGCTGGTCACCATCATTCCTTTAAAAAGCAGAGAAAGAAAAGCTTTCAAAAGAAGGGACTGGTTAGAATTAGCATGGCATAAAGAGAATACATATAGGAAGTAGGAAAATACATCCAAATCTTTACCTATTGAAAAGGAATTAAGATCAAATATTCCCTGACAAATGAATTATTATATCACATCATTAATAGATATGTTCTCTCTACTCATCTTTTAAAATATATATATGTAAATTAGACTAGACTCAGGTATAAATAGCCAATGGTATCTCAGGGGACAGTGAAACTTCTCAGCAAAAGCAGAGTACAGATGCCTTTAAAATCTAGTTCCACCCTTGGGTGGGGGATGGGGGGGCGGGGAGAAGGCAGGTAAAAAGAAACCTCACGTATTCATTTCATAGTCACCAACTTACTAAACTATTCAATATGATTTTTAACCCTAAAATCCTGGTACTTTAAGAAGAAAAAAAATTTCCTCAAACTCAAACCTAAGTACTTAAATTATTCTAAAAGTACCAAAGGGTGGGTAAAATTTGTCTAATTTCCATATTATGTTTTGAAAAGAACTTTAAAATGTATATCCTTCAGATATTACACATCACTTCACAACTGGTACACTGATTCTACAAGTGTCTTCAACATTTTACAAATCTTACCAAAGAATCACTACTGTAAACATGAAAAATTCAAAAGCAAAAGACAGATCAAGGGGTTCACAGATCCCATCTCGCCAAACCTATCTGACCTATCCTGCTTTCCACATCAAAATATCTTCTTTAATTACATCTTGCGAATATATTCCATGGAAAGGGGATTCAGAAACAAATGCATGTCTTACAAGGCAATAGAACCAACCACCAGACCTCAGAATCGCAGCAATCCTGCAGTCAATCCAGGCAAGCTTTTCACAACATCTCCAGGGCACTGCCGTGAACTCCCGCTTCCTGTGTTCTGGGCTAACCTAGCAGAACAGGGCTGCGCTATTCACGCCAGCGGACCACCGCCCTCTCCATTCAGGAAACTCAGTTAACTCAGTGGGAAAGAACGACCAATCTTATGAAGGGTGGTGAGATGTGGGGAAGGAGAAGTCTTCTACTCATTAGGGGGAAAAAAAATAAAACGTAACAATGGGACAGCTGCTTCCTGCCCTGCACAAAAACACACGCGTGGGCGCACACATACACAAAGGCAGTCAGAAGACTACATTTTTTTCTTTTTAATTGAACATGATCACAATTAGGAATGGAATCCTGGCCTCATGCGGTGGCGGGCAGTGGGTCTGCCTCTCCGCACCACTTGCTATCTCTTACACAGGAACTCCTGCCATCTAGACCCACCTATGTCAAGACCTGGCATTAGAATGGAAAGCGTTGATCTGAATACTAGGAAATAGTAAAGGGCACTGGGAATCTGAGGTATCTTCCACTTCTAGGACTCACTGCTAACAATCGATTCTCTCCAGTCACTGTGCTGAGCCGCTAAGGAGACCACGGGGAGAGGGGACCTGCCGCGAGGGGATGAGCACCAGTGCGAAGGAGCACATGTGAACACTGAGGCGAGGTCCACCGCAGGCTGACTCGTTTAACTGGAAAAGGGAGTTCTCCTCTAGTCCCCATCTGTTGTTTTTAAAATCTTCTTTAGGAAAAGGGGAAAGGGGTGAGAAAAGAGGGAAAAAAAGATAGAAAACACCAGGTTCCCCACCTGCCTGCAGACACACAGACACGCTCAGTTAGGGGAGGTAAAGGGAGAAGATGCATTATTGGTACTTGTAGCTGTGGCACCTGTTACTGTGAAGCCTGTGGGAGGGGCTATAGAGCTGTGGCTGGGCTGCAGGTCCTTGGGAATGCCACTGTGAGAACTCAGCTGGTGGCCGAAGGCTGCGCTGAACTGAGGGAGTTGCTGCTTGGGAGAGGTGGAGGCCAGGAGTTCAGCAGAAGGCCCCATGCCACTGAAGCTGGTCTGCGGTAACCCCGGGAGCACACTGGAGCTGCTGGGGGTCACGGTGGCGAAGGCAGGCTGGGTGGTCTCTGAGTTCGAAGTGGTGGGCGGCGTGGATAGGGAAGTGGAAAGAAGATGTCCATCTGCGCCGAGAAGGTTGCTAAATGGAGAGGGATCTCCGAGGTTGACAGGGAGATTGCCCCAGTGAGTTCTGGGGTTGACGACGCCTCCAAGTGGCACCTCAAGTTGGGTTGGGAGCAAGTGCTGCGCCATGATGGGCATCTCTGCTGAAAAGGTAGCTGCCATGTTATCACCCGAGTAAGATGTCGTGTGGGGAGAGGTGATATGGTCACTATAGGGAGACGGCACGTGCTCACTATCATAATGGCTTCCGTGGGGCGAGGAGTGTGAATGATCACTGCTGTATTGCTGTCGTGAGGTGATTAGGTCGTCTGCCTTGCTCAGCAGCTGGGCAGGATGTGGCCTCTGGGAGGCATGGCTGCCATCATGAAGTCCATGAAACTGTCCTGGGAAGGCTCTCTCCCCAAGTGCACTCTGGCTGATCAGAGTGGCAGAAGTAAGGCCAACGTTGGCTGGGGCAGAGAACTGCCCCTGGATCTGCCCTGCCAGGGGTGTAGGTGGGTTAGACAAGGTAGCAGAACGGAGCAGGTTCTCGTCCAGCTCTAGACTAGAAAAGTTGTCATGGACTATACGCCCATTCAACAGCTCCCCCAGGTCCGTGTTTACCTCTCGGCTCAAGGACTGAATTCCTGAAGCTCCGGTCCCTGTGGCGAACACCCCAATTCCTCTGTCTGACAACTCCTGGACGGGCACACCGTCTGACTGGGTGAGCACCCCAATGGTACTCAGGCACTCGAGAGAAGTCACGGCCTGCAAGGCCCGTTCAAGTTCCTCGGCCTCTTCGGTGGTGGGGAGGAGGTCTCCGTTCTTTCCTGAGCAAACGAGAGCCATCGACAGTCCAGCAGAGCTTTCACTGCCCCTGACACAGAAATCACACACTGGAATTAGCAGTAACAAGATCCTACTAAAAACAGAGTCCCCAGAGTTCCCGTCGTGGCGCAGTGGTTAACGAATCCGACTAGGAACCATGAGGTTGTGGGTTCGATCCCTGCCCTTGCTCAGTGGGTTAAGGATCCGGCGTTGCCAGTGAGCTGTGGTGCAGACGTGGCTCGGATCCCGCGTTGCTGTGGCTCTGGCGTAGGCCGGCGGCTAAAGCTCTTATTAGACCCCTAGCCTGGGAACCTCCATATGCCGCAGGAGCTGCTCAAGAAAAGGCAAAAAGACAAAAAAAAAAAAAAAAAAAACCCCAGGGTCCCCCTGAAGAGGACTTTCCAAAGAATGGACTGGAAGGAAAGAGGGAAACATTCCTTGGCGGGACAGGTCTCAGGTGTCCTACTGTCCCAGAGCCTGAATCACAGCTTCGGTTCATTTACTCTCAAAGACCATCTTATCCGAGTGTTCGGTTCTTAGGGAGTCGAAGGGTTACCAACATAAAACTCGCGGTGACTACTGTGGGGACGAATGTATGCTTTCACATTAAAGTCCCTGAAACGGAAAACACAGCCATCGGTTCAGCTGTGAGACCAGAGGCTGCACAGGAGCCCCTGCCTACCCCACCCCGGGGCAGCCGTGAAGACTAGGACACAGGGACTCACACCACATGATCCGCTGCCTTCAGAGGTTACCGTTTCCGGGCTTTTGCATTACTCTCTACCCCTCCCCGCCCATTCTTCGCCCATTTCCAACATGTTTTCATACAACAGGAAGCCCACGGGCCTATACTGATTTCATTTCCCCTATTAAAAAAAAAAAAATCTATGGTTAGAACTTGATTAGTCACCACAAAAATACCTAGTTTTTAATGGTGAAAGAAACATTCTTAAGAGTATAAAAGATGTTCCCTGAAAGCACTAAAGAATTGATGGGATTAAGCAAATTCGTTCTGGAAAAGCACACTTCAGTTGAAGTACAGGGTGGGGCATTAAAATGAGGACAAGTTCTGAAAGCCTTCAATAAAACTCAAGTTTCAAATGGCTTTGTTCAAAAATAAAGTAAAAAAGCAAAAAAAACAAAACAAAACCCCCAAAAACCTAAAGCAAAATGATTCCTTTTAAAGGAACAAAGTTACAAACCTAACCATCAAACCTATCGATCCACTACGCCTGTAAGATGGTGACAAAAACTGCACAGGCTTCACCTTCTAAAAGGGTAAAACAGCTTTAGTACTTTATATTCTGTATCTACAGTGAAAGACATTAACGTACGAGGGGGAGCACTTCAAACACACTGCAAAACAGCTATTTCCCTTCTTACAAGACTCAACTTTAAAAACCAGTTTTCGGAGTTCCCATCGTGGCGCAGTGGTTAACGAACCCGACTAGGAACCATGAGGTTGCGGGTTCGGTCCCTGCCCTTGCTCAGTGGGTTAACGATCCGGCGTTGCCGTGAGCTGTGGTGTAGGTTGCAGACGCGGTTCGGATCCTGCGTTGCTGTGGCTCTGGCGTAGGCTGGTGGCTACAGCTCCGATTGGACCCCTAGCCTGGGAACCTCCATATGCCGAGGGAGCGGCCCAAAGAAATAGCAAAAAAAAATAATAATAAAAATAGAAACCACTTTTCTTGGTTTCAAGTATTGACCATACCTTCAAAAAAATCAAAATCTTGTAGGTCATCAGGCAGCCGCGGCAGGACGTCTGAGAAGTCCTCCTGGTTCAATTCCAAGTCGTGTGGAATGTCAGTGATCTCATTGGCAATGTCATCCGGTAACTCATCAGCACTCAGCTCTGGCGTGGACGGGCTCCTGGGGAAGACGACACGGTTGGCCCCACTGCCCCCTCTGCACCCTCACACCAACGTCACCCAGGTAGGTTTGTCAAACATGAAAATGGAAAATGGAAACTCAAAGTGTCTCCTCTCCTACTTTAAGCGAAGGAAACTTGAACACAAAACAATAGACCTCACCATGTGCGGTCACCATTTCTGCAACGTCTACCCATATATTAGGAGAAGACAACCATTTTGAGATCATATTTTTACTGCAAATTACTAAAATCAATCACAATTGGGTACATCAAGTGTCTTAATACTTTTTAGTAGAATTTAAAATCTGGTCAAAATGCTTACTCCCTGCCAAAATTACCAACGCATCAGATTTCTGATGGAATATTTCTGTTGAAACATATATGGAATTTCTGTTGAAACAGAAAAATCTGAGAGTAGACAATTAAATTCTTGATTTCAGCATCTGCTCCCGTGATCATAATCAAAACCTTTATTTCAGATCTAAGCCTGTCCGATATTTTGCTAAAAACTGTACTGAAGAGTTCCCGTCGTGGCTCAGTGGTTAATGAATCTGACTAGGAACCATGAGGTTGCGGGTTCGGTCCCTGCCCTTGCTCAGTGGGTTAACGATCCGGCGTTGCCGTGAGCTGTGGTATACGTCGCAGACGTAGCTTGGATCCCGCGTTGCTGTGGCTCTGGCGTAGGCTGGTGGCTACAGCTCCGATTTGACCCCTAGCCTGGGAATCTCCATATGCCTCGGCAGCGGCCCAAGAAATAGTGAAAAAGACCAAAAAAAAAACAAAACTGTACTGAACATCACCAATTCTGGACTGATATACCGAATGGTTGCTGGAGCCGACCTCCACCACTAGAAAAGGAAACGAGGCCAGGTATTCTGAGAACAGTGGGAACGCGTAAAAGAAACAAACTCTGGTGCTGCCACTGACCGGATCTGAGAGGCCTCCACTGGCAGTGAGACGCTGGCGGGCATGCTGAGGTTCCCTTGGGGTACTGCAGGGGGAATGGGTTTTTGGGGTCGACGAGGTCCACGCCTTCTCTTCTTCTTGTGTTTTTTGGTAAGTGCAGGAGGCTTGGTTTTTTTCCTGGGTTTCCTCTGCTGCTGGTGCTGAACTTTGCGGGAGCTATCTCCTCTCAAGAAATTATCCTGTGGAATGAATAAATGGGTATTATTTATTTATTTGTTTGTTTGTTTTTTATTTTTGTTCTTTAGGGCCGTACCCATGGCATATGGAAGTTCCCAGGCTAGGGGTCAGAGCTACAGCTGCGGGCCTACACCACAGCCATAGCAACGCAGGGTCCGAGCTGCATCTGCCATCTACACCACAGCTCAAGGCAACGCCGGATCCTCAACCCACTGAGCGAGGCCAGCGATCAAACCTGCCTCCTCATGGATGCTAGCAGGATTTGTTTCCACTGTGCCACAACAGGGACTACAATAAATGGCTATTTTTAAACTGAGATTATTTGGGAAAAACCTAAAAGCTATCTGAAAAAAATACTCCTTTCTCGATATTCTATATGGTACCAAAAATTATGTAAAGGGATAATTAAATGAATACGAAATTCATTTTAAAATTTAATTCAGAGCAAGACAAATACCATATGATTCACATATATGTGGAATCTAAAATATGGCACAAATGAACCAATCCACAAAATAGTAATGGACTCAGAGAGGACAGATTTGTGGTTGCTAAAGGGAGGGGAGGGGAGAGGGAGAGGAACGGACGGGGAGTTTGGGGTTAGTAGATGCAAACTATTACATTTAGAATGGGCAACGAGGTCCTACTGTACAGCACAAAGGAACTATATCCAATCTCTTGGGATAGACCATGATAGAGGATAGTAGGAGAAAAAGAATGTGTATATATATGTATGGCTGGGTCACCATGCTGTATAGCAGAAATTGGTACAACACTGTAAATCAACTATACTTTAATAAAAATTTTTTTTTTAATTTAATTCAATCAATCAGTATATACATATAGGTCATACCACATTTACAGGGCATTGTGACAGGTGCGGCAGTATAAAAATTAAATAAAATTTGATTTATGCTCTCAAAGAACTTACTTAGTCTCCCATGGGGCATGGGGGTGGGAATACAACTACAAGTATACACAAACACAGTAAAAGAAACTGGGCAATAATTACAGAAATACCTTTTAAGGGTACACAAAAGGAAAATCCTCTATTTTTAGTGATGTGGAATTCAAGGATAAAGAGCTTTTAGGTCGTTGGGATAAGGGGGGAAGATCACCTTAGGCTAAAGGAAATGACAGAAAGAACACAGAAAGCACAGCAAGAACCTGGGTGTGGCTGTTATTTATGGCATAATGGAGGATAAAAAGGTAAGAGTAAGCCAGCTGGAATGAAGTTTGGGACTGGATCACTTATGACTCTGAATACCCTGTTACGGGTTTAAACTTTATTTTATTGGCAATGCGGAATGATTTTTGATGAAAGGAGTAAATGCTTCAAAAGGATTAACTACCCTGGTAGTTAGGTAAAGGGACAGAGAGAAGCAGCAAGTGAGTTCCCACCAGAGGGCTATTTCAACAGTTGATACAAGTCAAACAGCTGATGCGTTCCCGTCGCACTGCAGCAGAAACGAATCCGACTAGGAACCATAAGGTTTAGGGTTCGGTTCCTTGCCTCGCTCCAGAGGTTAAGGATCCGGCGTTGCTGTGAGCTGTGTTGTGGGTCACAGACACGGCTTGGATCCTGTGGTGCTGTGGCTGTGGTAGTAGCCCCCGAGCCTGGGAACCTCCATATGCCTCGGGTGCGGCCCTAAAAAGACAAAAAGGACAACAAACAGACAAAAGCTAAGACAGCTGAGGGCAAGTGAGCAGGGATGGAGACGAAAGGGCCTGCCGAGAGAGTTCAAGACCTGCCATCTCCTCGGATGTGGCGAGGATAAGGGGAATAGAGAACTCTCAAGTGTTTCTAGGGTCTCTAGGTGAGGTGACGATTAGGTGATGATGTCTTCAGGTGGGAGAGAGAACCAAGCAGACAGAGTCCAGAAGAAAAGCTAAGGAAGTCAGTTAGGCTGGCATACAGTGTGTCAAGACGTTCAGCAAGGCGGGAGAAAACTGAATCCGGTGCACAGGAGTAAAGAGAGGGATGCAGGTGTCGACTTGGAAGTCGTGACACAGCACAAGTCCTTCGAGTACGTACGTGGGCCCGGAGACAAGGTGGAGAGAGAAGATAGTGGGGACCCAGCTTTCTACATCTGCCACAATTAAGTGAGGAGGCAAAGAAGAACCAGGAAGGAAGAACAAGAACGTTAAAACATAACCACCATTCTTCAGCTAGTACCCTTAAGTCTGAGTATAGATTCTATCATTCTCAGATGCACATTTTATTATCTCTGCAATAACAGAGATATTACAATATTACAATAACAGCATCTTATCACTGCTGTTGGTCAAGAGATTATAGTTGGCATTGCCTACACATGCTCAAAACTGGTCATAGCTCTTTGTACTGTCATCATTTAAATTAGGGTATGTGCACTATTGGAGTTCCCATTATGGCTCAACAGTAATGAACCCAACTAGTATCCATGAGGACTCGGATTTGATCCCTGGCCTCGCTCCACTGTGGGTTAAGGATCTGGTGTTGCTGCAAGCTGTGGTGTAGGTCGCAGATGCAGCTCAGAGCTGACGTTGTTGTGGCTGTAGAGTAGGGTGGCCGCAGCAGCTCCAATTCGACCCCTAGTCCAGGAACTTCCATATGCTGTTCATGTGGCCCTAAAACACACACTCACACACAAAAAGGTATAGTTTTACACATAGAGGAACAACTGTTGTGTATGCAGAAAGGCACAAAAAGCAGCAGAGTATAAAAATGTTATTAGTGAAGCAAATATTCATTACTGAAGAAGTGACCACAATCCCCTCTATCGCTTTTTTTTTGCAAGGTGACAGCCAAATGAGAAGGGAAAAAAAATATCACAAAGTGGACAAAGCTGTGTTAGATGTATACAAAAATACTGCCTTTCACACATCAAGAATTAGCTGAAACCAAGAGTGATATTGAAGATAAAAATATCTAAGTCTAAGGAAGCTACTTTGATAGTATAAAACAAAATTGCAGGAGTTCCTGTCATGGCGCAGCAGAAACAAATCCAACTAGGAACCATGAGGTTGCAGGTTCGATCCCTGGCCTCGCTCAGTGAGTTAAGGATCCAGCATTGCTGTGAGCTGTGGTGTAGACGCGTCCCAGAGGCATTCCTAAAGCCGACTGTTCATTTACCCACACTACTTATAAACACTGTTCACCCCAGCATTCTCACTGTCCCATTCCACTTCTATGTCAGGACAATGCATTTAGTAACTTACCATCTGTTTAAACGGTCTCATACCAGTTAAATACATGTTCTGTCTGCCAGCTTGGACTTCCTGCAGCTTGAGCCTCTTCTATCAATGCCTGTCCTAACCAGCGGCCAAGTCTAGTCCAGAACCTCAGCCCAGACCTCTAGCCCACAAGCTATGTGACGAATTCATCATTTATTCAACAATTACCTATGGTACATCTTTGTTCTAAGCACTGAGGATATGGCAATGAACAAAAAATACTCCTGCCTTTGTGAAATTTACATTCTAGTAGGGGGATACAGACAACAAATAAACTAATTAACTTAAAAAAACATTAGGCAGATACACATGTTAGGGAGAAAAATCAGGTAGAGTATGAGGATAAAAGTGGCAGGGGTAGGAGTTCCCGTCGTGGCACAGTGGTTAACGAATCCGACTAGGAACCATGAGGTTGCGGGTTCGGTCCCTGCCCTTGCTCAGTGGGTTAACGATCCGGCGTTGCCATGAGCTGTGATGTAGGTTGCAGACGCGGCTCAGATCCCGCATTGCTGTGGCTCTGGCGTAGGCTGGTGGCTACAGCTCCGATTTGACCCCTAGCCTGGGAACCTCCATATGCCACAGGTGCGGCCCAAAGAAATACCAAAAAGACAAAAAAAAAAAGTGGCAGGGTAGACAGGCGGTGAAAGACTTCTTTGATGAAAGAGCAAGAAAGCCAATGTTGCTGGAACTCTGGAAGTGAAGAGAGCGTATAGGGTGAAGCTGAAGAGGTTGCAAAAGCCAGATCTGCAAGTGCCTCATAGCCAATGATAAGAATTTTGGATTGGATTCCAGATGTGATGGGAAGCCATTGGAAGATTTTAAACAGGGAACTATAATGTTCAAATGTACATTCTAAAAGTCCTGCTCTAGGGAGTTCTCTCGTGGCACAGCAGGTTAAGGATCTGGCATTGTCACTGTAGGGGCTTGGGTCACTGCATGGCTCAGGTTTGATCCCTGGCCAGGGAACTTCTACATGCCATGGGCAGGGCCTAAAAAATAAAAAATAAAAGGCCTGCTCTAAAGGTTATATTATGTATAATATGATCACATACTAGATGATTCTATTCACAAGACATTCTGAAAAATGTACAATTATAGGGACAGAAATAGACCGGTGAGGATAGAAAAGGGATGATTACAAAGGGGTAGCGCTAGAGAATTTTGGGGGGAAGGAGACGGGACTGTTCTATTACCTTGATTTTGGTGGTAGTTAAACAACTATACACACTGTCAAACTCAGAGAACCACAGACCAAAAAGAGTGAACTTTACTATATAAAATTTGTAAATTCAAAGACAGTGGGACCCATAGACCTAGTCTACTCTGGCTGCTATGTGGGCAATACATGTGGGTGCAAGGGGCATGGCAGGAAGAAGGGAGACTTATGAGGAGACTACACAATAATGCAGGCATGGAGTTCCCATCATGGCTGTGGTTAACGAACCTGACTGGCATCCAGGAGGTTGCGGGTTCAATCCCTGGCCTTGCTCAGTGGGTTAAGGATCCGGCATTGCCGTCAGCTATGGTGTAGGTTGCAGACGGGGCTCGGATCCCCGAGTTGCTGTGGCTGTGGCGCAGGCTGCCAGCTACAGTTCCAATTGGACCCCTAGTCTGGGAACCTCCATATGCCATGGGTGTGGTCCTAAAAAGAGAAAAAGATAAAAATAATAATAATAATGCAGGTAAAGCTGATGATAGGGTGGTACCAGTGAAGTTGGTAAAATGCATACCAACTCAAGATATAGTTTGATTGCAACAGAACAAAGGGTGGGGGGAAAAAAGTGTATACATGTAAGGATAACTTGATCCCCATGCTGCACAGCGGGAAAAAATAAAAAATAAATAAGTAAAAATAAAAATAAAAAAAGAAAGAAAATACTAGCATGTACACTTGTTAATTGTTGGCAGGGTGAATATTATGTTCTGTGTTTTTTGTCACAAAATAAATGTAACACACATTCCTAATATATAACTAAAAAAAAAAAAAAGATACAGTTTGAAAGTGGAGCCATGACATTTGCAGTTTTTGTCACCCAGTGTTAGTCTCTTACCAGGGAACTCAGCTGAAAAGAACTATTTTCAATTTCTTCAAAAGAAATTGTTATACTAATCAACAACTCATTAAATCAATTAAAGCAGACCCTGAAGTACAGCCTCCAATATTTTTCTAGTCTTAAACTAGAAGTATTCATGAATGGTATAATTTTAAAGTGAAAATTTACAACCAGGATCATTTATGTCAGTAGTTTGAAAACTGCAGTGCCCGCATTACCAAGGGTCCGTGAAGTCATCAATGAAGGTCCACAAAAGTGGTTCAAAAAACAAATTGAAGTCATTCCTTAATCATAATACAGCCTCAAGAAGCTAACAAGAACACACACACACACACACACACACACACACACACACACACACACACACACACGTCTTTTTAGGGACACACCCATGGCGGATGGAAGTTCGCTGACTAGGGGTTCAGTTGGAGCTACAGCTGCCAGCCTACACCACAGCCACAGCAACGCCAGATCTGAGCCATGTCTATGACCTACACCACAGCTCAGAGAAACACCAGCTCCTTAACCCAATGAGCAAAAGCCAGGGATCCAGCCAGCATCCTGTGGATATTAGTCAGATTCTTTACCACTTAAGACACAACTCCCAAGAAGATCTATATTTTAAATGTTTTTAAATTAAGATGGAAAAGTAACCATTCAACATTTGTATATGTAGTTTAGAACACAATTGTTCAAAACATATGGTCCATAAAAGAAATTTTAAAAAGAAAAGAGGAGTTCCTATTGCGGCTCGGCAGGAACAAATCTAACTAGCATCCATGTGGACTCAAGTTTGATCCCTGGCCTCGCTCAGTGGGTTAAGGATCTGGCGTTGCCGTGAGCTGTGGTATGGGTTGAAGACTTGGCTTGGATCCTGTGTTACTGTGGCTGTGGTGTAGGCCAGCAGCTATAGCTCCAATTCAACCCCTAACCCAGAACTTCCATATGCCGAAGGGTGGCCCTAAAAAATAGACCAAAAAAAAAAAAAAAAAAAGACAAAAACCCAAAAACAAAGACAAAAGAGGTTCTTGGACAAGAGGCCATACATCCAATGGCAACTGTGGTCTAGAAACGTTCAGTCATCAGTCCTTGTTATCCATTTAGCTAGTGGCAATGCAAGGACCACAGCCTTACACTATTAAATCCTGGTCCACAGCCACTCAGTTATCGAGATGTACCCCCACAAACTGAAACATGCTTACAGAAGGGAAAGAGTTGTTTTACTCAGTCTTTTAGTACACAGGGTAATTAGCACAATACTTCACAAAGGGCAGACGAACTCAATAATTGTCTGATGGGTGAAATGCATTTATTTTAAGTGACTGTATAGTTGAGATAGTTCACTAATTCATACTTGTCTCTCCTCCAAATTATTCTGAATTACTTAAGCTAAAGATACATTAATGAAAGCAAAAATTAGGTTCAACAGAATTATGGTAAGGTTTTGATTTTGACTGAAATTTCATCAAATACCCAAGACATGCACAGAATTGTATACAAAAAAAGCAAAACCTAGAGAAATGGGAGTCTTGGGAAATCTGCCTGTGTATAAGAAAATGTGTCTTTTTTTTTTTTTTTGGTCTTTTCTAAGGCTGCACCCATGGCATATGGAGGTTCCCAGACTAGGGGTCCAGTCGGAGCTGTAGCTGCCAGCCTATGCCAGAGCCACAGCAACGTGGGATCCGAGCCGCGTCTGCAACCTATAACACAGCTCATGGCAATGCTGGATTCTTAACCCAATGAGCAAGGCCAGGGATCGAACCCACAACCTCATGGTTCCTAGTCAGATTCGTTAACCACTACACAACAGGAACTCCAAAAAATGTGTCTTAAGGAGAAGAGTCGTATAGGAGAGGTATAGATAATAAACAAAATGACTATATCTAAGTAATTACTACATACTTCCTAGAATTTTTTTTTCAAACCAGGGTATAAAATTAATTCAATGGTTATGACCAGTATTTTTTTTTCTTTTGGTGAAAACAGCACAGTCTATGAAATACAAGGTATTAAAAAAGTTATTGTTTCATAAAATTTGTTTCAGTGATTTACATACACACATAGTATGTGTCGTCACAAAATATTTCCTGCTGTGGATAGCTATTAAAACCTTGAAAGCCTCTATTGCAGAAAATAAAATATGAACTCACCATTTTTTTGGCATGTTCTTCACACAGAGGTGTCTGGTGTGTAATGTCAAAAACGGGCACAGAACACTGCTGTCCATCTGCAAACTTGGCCGTGCAACTTGAGAAGAGTTGCTGAGAGCGATTCAAGAGGATATCTGGTTTTTTTTAAAGTTAGGAATAAAATACACTGAAGCAGTACTCATGTTTTCAATTTGCATATAGAAGTTGCTTCTTCCCTTACCTGTACTTAGTAAGTACACACTTTAGTATCTATAAAAGCTAAAGAACCAACCTGAATACCAATGCAGGAAAACTACAACTGCTGAATTTATCATCTTCATTTATCAGAAGATACTTGTAAAGGAGTCTCTTTTGCTAACGGCTTCCTAACATGAGTTTCCCTCACAGCCGTTCTGATTCCTATTAGTAGGGTCATTTCCTTCTTAACACGCTTAACTCCTGAAAGTTCTACTATAGTGGCAACGTGGTTTTTTGGTTTTGGGGTTTTTTTTTAAACCTTAATCTTTTAAGGAAAATTTCTGCCTGTGATACTCATCAAGAATAAATATTTAAAGATAAAATTACCAAAAACTCATCTAATTTTGGATCCTTCATTTCACATTTTCAACACCAAATTCAAACCTGCAACTCAGGAAAAATCACTTTTAAATCAAAAGTGTACTATTAAAGTTGGGATGTCAGCTTGACATTCCAAAATTAAAATAATCAATCTTTTAAAGATAATGAAAAATATTCTTTAAAATAATCAATATTTTTAAGTATCCATACTTTTAGTCACTAACTATATTTCTACAGATTTACTTTATATCTATTAAGGAAATACCATTCATTTTTCCTTCATGCTTTTATAGTTAAGGTCATTTATAAAGCCTTTACTGCATAGAACTGCAGCTGGAAAAGCTGCGAAAATACAATGCCAAGAACAAAAAGGAAGGCAAAGATCAACTAGTAAAGAAGAGTAAGTAATTGCTACTATGTAAATTTTTTAAATGCTACTCAACTTTAAATGTTTAATAAAAGTGAGTAATAAGATTCACAACCAGCCTGAAGCTCTTTAATAGAGGTTTTCCTCAAGTATATTCTGTCTTACGATATCTTCTTTCCTAGTCAGTGATTTTTGTTATCTTTCAGTTGTTTCAAATCAGCAGCATACTCAATAAAATAGTAAATTAATCCCACAGCAAAAAAGCATACTATAAAACTGCATAACTTTGTTGGAAGACTAAAAATAGTTTTTGAATAATGGGATTTGGTTTTCCCGTCAATGAGTGTCATAGTTGCCTCTTGCAAACTTCCTAGAAGCACTAGAAAGACCAGAATCCTATTATCAAAATTTAAGTGGTAGCCACTGGAAGGACGTACTACTGGCTGTCAATTTTGCTTATTTTTAGATGATTCTTGAATAAAGAATCACAATGATATAAGCAAAAAAAAAAATTATTCAGAGGACATCACTGAACATCAGAAGTTATATGAAAATTATTTTAAATATTAAATATTTATGACTTCAACAGTCATTCAAAATTGGCCTGAGAATGAAATACATCTCCCGAAGGAGTCAGTTCTTTCTAATGCGCACTTGACGTAGTTAAGAGGATACGTTGGAAACAGTGTCTGGTGAATGGAAGGGCTTTGTTGGTGCACTGCTCGCCCTTCACGGTCCCACTGCATGCTGCTGGCTCCACCTCCTTCAACTTGGTCCGGCTTAGACTAGGGAGCGAACAGCACAAAATTAATTTTTAAAAAATGTCTCAACCGGGGCAATTATTCAAAATAATGTTACTACTCTGTAACACCCACATTTTAACGATCCACACTTATTAATTAAAACGCAAACATGAGTCACCACTACCAGTTTCAATACTTCCCCAGTCCACTGACAAAACAAATAATGACATCATAATTGGTCTCAACTGTGTTTTTTTGTTTGCTTGCTTGTTTAAATGGTATTTTGGTTCCTCTTACTTCAAAAAGAGGCAATATAGTGATGAAGACCCGGAGACTAGATCAGACAGACCTGGTTCTGAATCTTGACTCTACCTCTTACTAGCCGTGTGACCTTGGACAAGTTACTTAGCCTCGCTTAAGACTCAACCTCCTCACCTGGAAAGTGGAGATAAGAGTATCTTTGGCTAACAGGTAATTATCAAAAGACATAACAACCTAAAACACCACATACAGTGTACACTGTGGTACACAGTAAAGAGTCGATGGTTGTCAGCCACTGTTACTATTATCATCATTAGATTTGGCCCAGGTCAAGCTGCGGATACAGCTCTGACTCGATCCCTAGCCTGGGAACTTCCATATGCCACAGATGCGGCCCTAAAAAAAGACCAAAAAAAGGGTAAAACATTGGTTACATTTTTAAAATCACTGATATATTCCAACCTACCAATCTGTCTCTTAAAATTAACCCAGTCACATTTTCAATATCCGCATGGATAATTAAGGTAAAAATGCTTACTATGATGATGTATTATCCAAATAATTTCAACAAAACAAACGTTTTGATCTTGCTAATATGAAGATAGCTATCCACTACAATGTCCAATGCCCACTGAATCTCGACTAGCCTCTCAAAAAATAGAGCAGACAGATGGAGGGGAGTTCTTGGACACAGATGGCTGTGGGGCTCTGACCTGGTTCGACTGCATGCAGCTCTCTGCAGTTCCTGGATCAGCTGGCCAGTACATTCTGGTTCTCTACTGGCTGCCTGCAGCAGGGCTTTCCTAAACGTGTGCCGGCATTTCTTTTGACGAGATTCTGCCCGCTCCAGGCGGCAGAGGTGCTTATATTTCTGCTGAAAGTAAGTGCAAAGTTGGGTCACCCTGGAGCTTCTACTCTCCGTATCATCGTCATCCGACCTGGAAAGTGCAGTGAGAGAAGCAAAAAACTTGATTACACGTGATGGAATGGAAGGGTGAGGCAGGGTGGCTGGATGCACAGGGCTGAAACTCGTGGCACGCGGAGTTCACACTTAAACTAGAAGAAGAGAATTTCAGTAGAGCAGCTGAAAATAACCATGATGTTTTCACAGTCAATGAGGCGGTAGAGACAATCCAATGCTCTGAGAAGCTGAACCTTCTTGGTTTGTCATAATTAGATTCCCAGTGCATCAGTGTCTCCTGAATGTTAAGTGCCCAGGGACTTCTTACTTACTAAATCTGAGTAAATGACATGATGGTTATGAGGAAACTCTCAGCATAATTTTATAAAAGACAGGTCACAGAGCAGTCAATTCTAACAGCATACTATCAGAGCACTGCCCTTTCAGATGTACTAGTTTTTAAGTATCCTTTTTTTGCCAAGCAGTTAAAGACTTTTGATTGCAAGGATCACACAATCATTCTACAGTTTTTTGTTTTGTTTTTTTAAGCTCCAGAGGATATCCTAAACAACATTCCATGTACCAGGGAATTGCACAGAGGTTTTTCTGTCATTATGCTAATGGTGACTGGGGTTTTTCTGTCATCACGCTAAAGTCCCTCCCTGCTAGAAAGCTTTTGTTGAAAGCGATACCGAGGGCACAACTAGGCTCAACAAGCAAGAGTGCGGTGACTAGTTGGCAATTGCTACCACTAGGGAGGTTAAAAAGATCACTTTCCTATGGAACAAATGTGATTTCATTTTTTTTTTTCCTAAATGTTTTCACTGTATTTTTAAAATTTGTTTTTATTTTTAATTTTTTTGGCCACACCCGAGGCATCTGGAAGTTCCCAGACCAGAAGCTGAATCCAAGCCACAGCTGTGACCTACGCCATAGCTGGAGCAACGCCTGAACCTGCACAGCAGAGACAAGGGGAGGTATTTAACCTGCTATGCCACAGTGGGAACTCCCGATCTCACTTTTTTTTCCTCACGCACACAAGACTTGAGAACTGACCTCTAGTTTTACCTTCATTCTTTTATATCATAACATAAACAAACAGCACACATGTGACACTACAGGCGATCTATTATCTTACTAATCTGTACATCTTTGCTTGGCTTCTCTTCACTTTTTAGTGATATCACCCCTTTTCCCTTCAGAATACCTCAAAACAGACTACTGTGTAAACTTATTTAGTAGCTGTCTTAAGAGACATGTTCTCTTCAGGATAGTTTCTTAACTACAGCTAAACCAATTGAAGGATCGCATTTCAATCTTTTCATTTATTCAACATTTACTCTATCACGCTGTGTACTACAGGGAAACAAAATATTGCAATGCTGTTTAGACAAGATAAACACATCTTCCAAATTAAACAATTCAAAAGAGGATAGAATGGGTATCTAAAATTGTAGGACAAGGAGTTCCCGTCGTGGCTCAGCGGTTAACAAACCCGACTAGTATCCATGAGAATGCGGGTTCGATCCCTGGTCTCACTTGGTGCATTAAGAATCCAGCGTTGCCATGAGCTGTGGTGTAGATCACAAACAAGGCTCGGATCTCACATTACGGCTGTGGCATTAAGTCATCGGCTACAGCTCCGATTGGACCCATAGCCTGGGAACCTCTGTATGTTGCTGGCAAAGCCATAAAAAAACAAAAGAATTTTAAAAATAAATAAAAAACAGGAGTTCCCATCGTGGCTCAGTGCTTAGAGAATCTAACTAGCATCCATGAGGACGCAGGTTCAATCCCTGGCCTTGCTCAGTGGGTTAAGGATCCGATGTTGCCATGAGCTGCAGTGTAAGTCACAGATGAGGCTCAGGTCCTGCGTTGCTGTGGCTGTGGTGTAGGCCAGCAGCTATACCTCTGATTCAACCCCTAGCCTGGGAACCTCCGTATGCCACGAGTGCCGCCCTAAAAAGCAAAACTAAATAAGTAAATAAATAAAAATTAAAAATAAAAACAAAATAAAATTGTGGGATGGGAGTTCCCTAGGGGCCTAGTGGGTTAAGGATCTAGTGTCACTGCTGTGTCACAGGCTTCTTGATTCCTGGCCTGAGAACTTCCGCATGCCATGGGTACAGCCAAAAAATAAAATAAAATAAAACTGTGGGAAGACAGATCAATGGTTAAAATATCTGACCTCAAATTTTAAAAATCTAGGAGCTTTTTAAATTTTCAGTTTCCCAAGACCTATCCGAGATCTACTGAACCAGAACTTCCATGGGATGGGAGGTAGAAATCTTCACTTTAATTGTTCCCCCAAAGCCCCCCAGCAGGTCTCCATTTGGGAGTTCCAGTACAGCGAATAAGTGCTAGAAAATTCTTTAGTGTGAGGTAGAAAACAAGTAACATAAGAGCGATACGGATTAAATGCTTTTAAAGTCCGCTGGCAAGACTGCAGCATGAAAGGCTTTGTCAAGGGATGACAACAGAACTGAACCTTAAAGAAAGGGGAGAATATGAAGAAGAGAGGAGAGAGGTACCTCACAAGGATAAAACAATACAAGCCAAGATACAGAGACGGACAGGATGGGGAAGAGCAAGGACTGACTGGCTTGGTTTGGCTAAGGAGTCGGGTATGAAGGGGAGTGATGGTGGGTAAGGCAGCCTTTCCAAGCCGAAATGTCAGATCGAAGAGTTTAACTTTTATTCCATGGGCAATGAAGAACCTTGGCAATTATTAAAAAAAAAAAAAAAAAACAGTAACAATAACAGACCTGTTCATGAGAAAGATTATACTGTCCAGAGGTACAAATGGTGAAATAGAATAGAACAGTGAGGAAATTATAATCATAAAACTCCAGGTTAGGAAATAACAAGGACCCCACACCAGGGGGGCAGCAGCAGGACAGAGGATTTGAGAGGTAATCTGCATGTATAAAAGTCAGACTTTCTCAATGAGAAACCGGAGGGACAATAATCACTCAGCGGTTTCTATCCGCAAAGACCAGAAAACAGGAGCAAGGGCAGATTTGAAATAGGAAATAAATTCCATTTTATTTTTCATTCATTCATTCATTCATTCTTCTTTTCTGGTGGCCCCAATGCACGTGAAGTTCCAAAGCCCCGGATCTGATCCGAGCTGCTATTGGACCTAGGCCACAGACCCTTAACACACTGTGCGGGCCAGGGATTGAACCTGCATCACGAATTCCTCGGTTTTTTTTTTTTTTTTTTTTTTTTGCTTTTTAGGGCCATACCTGCAGCATATGGAAGTTCCCAGGCTAGGGGTTGAATTGGAGCTACAGCCGCTGGCCTATGCCACAGCCACAGCCACATGGATCCTAGCCATGTCTGCGACCTACACTGCAGCTCACAGCAATGCCAGATCCGCAACCCACTGAGCGAGGGGCAGGGAACCCACATCCTCATGGATACTAGTTGAATTTGTTTCTGCTGTGCCACAACGGGAAGTCCCCAGAATTCCATTTTAGACTCAAAGAATTTAAAGTACAGACAAGGCATCAAAGGGAGTAGGGGAAAAACCATTGGGAATTATAAACTTGAACACATTTAGGGAAGAGATACAAATTTCAGAATCAACAGCTAATAACAACCGGGAGTGACTAAAAGTAAAAGGCCACAGAGATAATAGAAAGAACAAGATATATAAGGGCCATTATCATAAAAGAAGGAACTCAGTTCAGTGACTGGGTATGAAGGATAACAAAGTTGATAATGACTTTGAATCTGAATAACTGGGAGGATGGAAGTGCCATAACAGAAAGAGGAAGGAAGAGAAACAGCAAGTCTTAGAGGGAAAATAAAGCTACAGTGGGTAACCAACTGCCAAAATTGTTATTTGAAAAGACTATCGCAGCAGGGAAAACGGACTAAATTAGTGGCTCTCAAGTTAACCATGGAAAGAGGCACCTGGATGTTGAGGCACATTACGTCGTCATAAAAGTTTGCAAAGCTTACTGATAACTGCCATACTTACCTTGCTGGGGCCCAGTAACAAGCACTGCAGACTAGCCCAGGTCCACAGATCATCCCTGGCATGACCCTAGACTAAAAAATCTCCAAGATGCCTCCCACTTCTAAGATGCTAATATTTCACACCTGGCTGCTGAGGCAGAGTAGCAGCTAGGAAGAGAAAGGCCAGTTCACATCATTTAGCAGCAGGGACAAGGTCTGGCAACTATGGCATTGCTCAATATGTTAAGAGTCCTTCCTTCTTTAGCATTTCTCATCTGTGAAATAAGAAATATAACTGGCTAGCCTAGCTCCCCCAGTTAAGAGAATGAAAAGAAATTATGCATGGGAAATCATAAGTATTATTATTAAAATAGTACTAACAGCTCCAAATACAAAGCAGTAAATTCCAAACCTGACTTCATAAGACTTCGGGCTTGTTCATAATCTCAAGGTATGACAAGAAATCCTCCAAATAAAATTCTTTTTAATTTACTTTATTAAACCACAAAAAAGCAGTATCTTCCCTCAGAGAAAAGATGTATAACCAGATGGCTTCACTGATGAATTACCATCAACCTTTCACATAAAATCTTCCAAAAAATAAAGAGGGAATATTTTTCAACTCATTATATCAGGCCAGTTTAACACCAATACCAAAGTCAGACAAAGACACCAAAAGAAAGAAACAGATGGATATCCCTTATAAGTATAGATGCAAACTTCTCAACAAACACAAACCAATCTAGTTGAATTAAAAAGAAAAAAAAAAAAGATTATATATCATGAATAATGAGATTTACCCAAAAAATACAAACTGAACTCAGAGATGAAAATTAGTCAATGTAATAGGCCATATTAATAAAGACCAAAAAAAAAAAAAATCACCATCTCAGGAGTTCCCGTCGTGGCTCAGTGGTTAACAAATCCCACTAGGAACCATGAGGGTGCAGGTTCAATCCCTGGCCTTGCTCAGCGGGTTAAGGATCCGGCGTTGCCGTGAGCTGTGGTGTAGTTCACAGACGCGGCTCGGATCCCGCGTTGCTGTGGCTCTGGCGTAGGCTAGTGGCTACCGCTCCGATTCAACCCCTAGCCTGGGAACCTCCATATGCCATGGGAGCAGCCCAAAAAATGGCAAAAAGACAAAAATAAATAAATAAATAAATAATAAATCACCATCTCAAGAGACACATGCACAATATGGATAAACCTTGAAGACATTATACTAAGTAAAATAAGCTAGACAGTAAAAGACAATTATTGTACGACTCCACTTATATGAGTTATCTAGAGTAGACAAATTCATAGAGACAGAAAATAGAATAAGAGTTACCAGGGACTGGGGAGAGAGAGAAATGTAAAGCAATTATTTAATGGGTACAGAGTTTAGGTTTAAGAAGATGAAAACATTTTGAACAGAGGTGACAGTTGCACAATAATGTGACGTACTTAATGCCACTGAACTACACACTTAAAAATGATTAAAACGGGCAAGTTTCCATTTTGGAATTTCCATTGGAAATAAATCCGACTAGTAACCATGAAGTTGTGGGTTCGATCCCTGGCCTCGCTCAGTGGGTTAAGGATCTGGTATTGTCATGAGCTGTGGTGTCAGTTGCAGACATGGCTCGAATCATGCAGTGCTATGGTTGTGGCACAGGCCGGCAGCAGCAGTTTCGATTCAGTCCCTAGCCTGGGAACCTCCATATGCCACGGGTTCGGCCCTGAAAAGGGAAGAAAAAAAAAAGCTTAAAATGGGGAGTTCCCATTGTGGTCAATGGGATTGGTGGCATCTCTGCAGTGCCAGGATGCAGGTTCAATCCCTGGCCTGGCTGAGTGGGTTAAAGGATCCAGTGTTGCGGCATGGGTCCCAACTGTGGCTCAGATCTGAACTCCATATGCTGCAGGGGTGGCCTCCCCGCAAAAAAGGTGGAGGGGAGAACAGTAATTTTATTTTATTTTATTTTTGTCTTTTTGCCATTTCTAGGGCCGCTCCCATGGCAAATGGAGGCTCCTAGGCTAGGGGTCTAATTGGAGCTGCAGCCACTGGCCTACACCACAGTTCACAGCAACACTGGATCCTTAACCCACTGAGCAAGGCCAGGGATTGAACCTGCACCCTTATGGTTCCTAGTCAGATGCATTAACCACTGAGCCACAATGGGAACTCCAGTAAATTGTATTTTATGTATATTTTACCACTTTAAAAAAAGGTCTTAGACTGACAGTGTCTCTAAGTACCTTACAGAAGCAAACATAAGTCCTCTTTGGAAGAATCTATTTCCATCTCTGAGTTAAAGTCTCATAAATAATTGTCCTTAAAACTTTTAACATACAAAAATATTTTGAAAACACCTAGAGACATAAAAGGAAACAAAGGCACCTTGAATAAGGTCTGGCAGAAACAAAAATTAACTTCAGATATTGGACAAATCAAACAATAAAAAATGTATACATTGCAAGAAATAAAAGAAAGGTTTTTTTTAATTGAATAAACAACAATTTGATGTGAACAAGAACTGAAGAGAAATTCTGGAAATGGAAACTACAGTAACTGAAATTTAAAATTCAATGTACAGGTGAATAGCAGATCAGACACAGAAGACAGATTTAAGCAAATAATCTAGAATACAGTACAAAGAGACAAGGAAAGAAAAAATATAAAAGCAACAGATGACAGAGTGAAAGGGTATATCATGCGTCTAACTGGATTTTCACTAAGGAGAGAGAAGGGGGTAAAGGCAGTACTTCATGAGAATTTTCCACAAGTGATGGAAGACATCACTCTAGATTCAAAGAGCCCAACCAATCCTAAAGAGAATACGTAAAAAGAAATCCACATGTAACTACTAAAGATAGAAAGACAACAAAAGAATAAATAAAGAATGAGATTTAAAAAAAAAGACAGGGGGAGTTCCCATCATGGTGCAGTGGTTAAAGAATCCGACTAGGAACCATGAGGTTGCAGGTTCGATCCCTGCCCTTGCTCAGTGGGTTAACGATCCGGCGTTGCCGTGAGCTGTGGTGTAGGTCGCAGATGGGGCTCGGATCCTGCGTTGCTGTGGCTCTGGTGTAGGCTGGTGGCTGCAGTTCCGATTAGACCCCTAGCCTGGGAACCTCCCATATGCCGCAGGAGCGGCCCAAGAAATGGCAAAGGGACAAAAAAAAAAAAAGACAGAAGCAGGAGTTCTCTTGTGGTGCAGCAGGTTAAGGATCTGGCACTGTCACTGCAGTGCCCTGCGTTGCTGCTGTGGTACAGATTCATTTACTTCCATATGCCATAGCCATGGCTAAATAAATAAATAGAAATTTAACAAATAAATGACAGGTACCTCCAACAAGACACTGGAATAAAGTTCTATAGGTAGTTTAAAGTACAGGACAGAGGTTCCCGTGCGAGGGCACAGTGGCAGATACAGAGGTGGAGTTGCAAGCACAAATGGGATGACAAACCAACAGAATCCCAGTTTCACCCAAGGCAAAGAATATAGTGCCCCATGCCTGAAGTATAATAAGAGATTACAAGGATATGATGAGTGAGTAAATATGAATGAGTGAAAAGGAAAAGTTTAAAGAGACAGCTGGGCAAGAAGTAAGGATAATTGTTTATAAAAAGAAATAGATACTCAAGGAAAAGAGGAACCAGCAAAGCAGAGTTATTAAGTCAAACAAGCATACTAGCAAAAGTGGCCAAGAAAATAAAATACCAGAGATGAAGAAAATAAGAATGGTCACAAGTCTAAAACAACAAAAGAGGAGTTCCCGTGGTGGTTCAGTGATTATGGAACCTGACTGGGATCCATGAGGCTGCAGGTTGGATCCCTGGCCTCGTTCAGTGGGTTAAGGATCTGGCATTGCTGTGAACTCTGGTTGCAAACATGGCTCGGATCCTCCATTGCTGTGGTGTAGGCCAGCAGATACAGCTACAGCTCCGATTTAACCCCTAGCCTGGGAACCTCCATATGCCGAGGATGCAGCTCTAAAAAGCAAAAAAACAAAAACAAAAACAAAAAGAAATATTCTGAAAACTCTGCAATAGAAGGCAAAATTAGAATACACATTGCTCCTCATCAAGAGCAAATACTCCCCGAGTTCCCGTCGTGGCTCAGCGGTTAACAAATCCGACCAGGAACCATGAGGTTGCGGGTTCGATCCCTGGCCTTGCTCAGTGGGTTAAGGATCCAGTGTTACCATGAGCTGTGGTGTAGGTCACAGATGCAGCTCAGATCTGGCGTTGCTGTGGCTGTGGTGTAGGTTTGGCAGCTATAGCTTCGATTAGACCCCTAGCCTGGGAACCTCCATATGCCGCAGGTGCGGCCCTAGAAAAGGCAAAAAAAAAAAGAGCAAATACTCCCAATTCTGATATTCAGGTAATCTTGAGAATTAAAACGGGATCCATAACTACCATTTATCAATCATTTCCGATGAGCCAGGTATTGCGCTGAGCATTTACTTACGTTACCTCATTTACAGCAATTTGTAAAACTGACCCAAAATACCCCAAGCTAATCTGATATGTATATCAGCGTCAGAAAGCACAACTGATATTATCTATAACTAAGAAAGCTTAAGCTCAACTGTATTTCTGTCTGAAACCAAGAAGATGCTCATGGTAAGGAAACAGTCTTGAACGACATACAAAGTGGAACTTCAGAGCAGAAAGTATACACACGGCCTTTTCCAATACTCCTAGGAGGCAGGGGAGACAGAGATGACTCTTTGGAAGAGAAATCTCAAGAGCAGAAATGGAGTATCGGGCTATTACAGTTTAATGACACTGGCCATTAATAAATCCAACCAGCTCTCCTTGCTCTAATGTCATGTCCAAATAAGCTTCTGATTATAATGTGCTTCCCATGTAGTTTTGCTTAGTGAACATTTGCACGATTTAATGATTTTATTTCTCAATATAAACTGACATTTTAGTTTATAGTCGCTAGTGAATCAGTTTCCTATGCCTAATCACCTCTGGGTGTACTAACAAAACACATTTTAAGCCTATAAATTCAAACACCAGACCCTAGAATATATATCCATACAATGATACTGTGAAATTCTAGGAGCTGGCCTGGGGCAGATAGCTAGTTTCCCTTACATCTTGCTGAATATCTATTCAAACCACAGTACCTTAAACGTATTAAGTGTTTTGAGTCATCTTTTGGCTCCAGAGGCAAGGATCTATCTCAGGACTGTCACACTGCAGCAAGCATATCCCTATGATGCTGACTCAGCCCCCCAGAAAGAGAACTAGCTTTCTTACTACCACTGGAGGGGCTGGGCATGAACCTACCTACAGCTTTCTGACAAGGTGGATAGATAGCAAGAACTTTTAGTGACACTATTTCAAAAAATATTTTAACATATTAGAAATATTAAAGAATGGATCGACCTTGCAGAAGGTAGAGGTGAAGTAAAAAGCACTATTTCCAGCTGCTATGAGGAGAGGGCCAAAGAAGACCTAGAGAAGTCAGATAGGGACCTCAAGTAGCCCTGGGACCACGCGGGCCTAACAAGGCCTTGCTTTCTTCTTCTATAAAATGGAGAAATGTGAACAAATAACCTCAAAAGTACCTCTCAATTCTAAAATTTATTACAAGGGATCCCCCTATGGTGCAAAGGGATCGGCAGTGTCCTTGCAGTGCCAGGACTCACGTTCGATCCCTAGCCCAGCACAGCGGGTTAAAGGATCTGGCACTGCCACGACTGTGGTGTAGGTTGCAACTGCAGCTCAGATCTGATCCCTAGCCCTGGAATTCCATACGCTGCCAGGCGGCGAAAAAAGAAAAAAAATACAATAAAAAATGAAATCTACTGGAGTTCCCATTGTGGTGCAGTGGAAACGAATCCGACTAGGAACCATGAGGTTGCGAGTTTGATCCCTGGCCCCACTCAGTGGGTTGAGGATCTGGCGTTGCTGTGAGCTGTGGTGTAGGTTGAAGACAAGGCTCAGATCCTGTGTCGCTGTGGCTGTGGAGTAGTTGGCAGCTGTAGCCCTGGTTCAATCCCTAGCTTGGGAACCTCCATATGCTGTGGGTGCAGCCCTAAAAAGCAAAAAAAAAAAAAAAATCTATTACAATTGGTTCCTTCTGTTCCAGCTGGGAAAGGTTCAAACAAATTTACCAAGAAAACTTAAAAGTATCTCTTCTCAAATAATATAGCACATTTCTTCCCAAGTAGAATCTATTTTACCTCCATTACAATAAAACTACATCCAATTACATTTTAAAAATTAGTGTATGTACGGAAAAATCAATCTACTTTGGCAGAAATTTGAGAAGAGAAAGGATAAGGAAGACTCACATGTGTCTGTCGTATCTGAGGGTCTCTCGGATGGACCAGGCGACCTGGTATGGCGAGGCCTGCTCTGAGTCCTCCGGTTCTTCTCCGCTTTCTTCAGACCAGTCCAACCCTGGGGCAGATGAGAGGACATTGCCAGTTAGAAAAAAATTTCCATTTATCTGAAATTTAGATAAAAGGCTACCTGAAATACATAACGCACCACCTCTAGCAAGGACTATCATACTGTGATTAAACAGATGCCTCCTGGTGAGTTTCACCCCTATTCTTGCCAAGATATTAATAATGACATGTACTCATATTTAAATTAATGACATTATAACAACAAGGCTATATTCCAAGGATGAACTGCTTTTGTTAAATGCTTCACAAATGGAGTAGAAACGACACAAGCACAGAGTTCAAGTTAAAAAAAAACAAAAACAAAAAAAACACACCAGAATTTCTTAAGTATCAAAACATCATCCACTAAAAATAATGTCACAAAGGAGTTCCTGTTGTGTCTCAGCAGGCTAAGAACCTGACATAGTCTCTGCAAGGATATAGATCCAATTCCTAGCCTCCTCAGTGGGTTAAGGATTCAGCGTTGCCACAAGCTGCCTTGTGGGTTGCAGATGCAGCTCGGATCCTGCGTTACTGTGGCTGTGGTGTAGGTCTGCAGCTGCAACTCCGATTTTACCCCAACCCAGGAACTTCCATATGCTGCAGGTGTGGCCTTAAAAAGGAAAAAAGAAAGAAAGAAAATAATGTCAGAAAAACATGAAACTTATTCAAGACAGCAGGAAAAGAATCTTAATACATGCTCAAGCAAGAAAAAGTTAAAGAGGTGCCAGTGGACTAACTCTATACCTCAACAAAGGGCCCTGGAATAAGCTGTCAAAGGCAGGCACAGTCATCCCGCTTTCCCCACATCTCTGGGGAAAGGACTCCACCCACCAGGCAGGGCCATTCCTTGGCTCTTGCCCCCTATGGAAGAGGGAAGAGTAGGATAGCAAAGCACTATTTCTAATGTGGCTAGAGGTTTCTTTTAGTTCTTTTATTTTTATTTCTTTAGGGCCGAACCAGCAGCATATGGAGGTTCCCAGGCTAGGGGTCGAATCAGAGCTATAGCTGCCGACCTACGACACAGCCTCCGCAACACCAGATCCGAGCCTCATCTGCGATCCACACTGCAGCTCACGGCAATGCCGGATCCTTAACCCACTGAGCAAGGCCAGGGATCAAACCCGCAACCTCATGGTTCCTAGTCAGATTCGCTTCTGCAGCTCCACGACAGGAACTCCTCTTTTAGTTCTTTTAAACAACAGCCGTCACGTTTTGTGTTCATTGTTAAAAATAAGGTTAGAGGGAAAAGTAGAGAAATGTAGTATGAACAATGCTTATTTATTTTGTTAAATGCTATTATTTTTAATGAGTGGATAGACAATTGTTAGAACCCAACATAAAGGTTTCACATACTTAAAATTTTTATATCTTGAAGTGGTCTTGATAAATACTGATTTGCATCGCCTAAAATACAACACTACGTAGGGACTTCATAACTTTAATGTACTCACACCACTATGCCATTTTGATACCTTGATGACTATTATTCTATGTCTTTCTCCTTGAAACCCTCAAAAAATCAGAAGACCATCTTCATTAGACACACTTAAAAAGAACCTCATAGATTTCTTCTGCAATTTAAATAAGTTTGCATGTGCCAAAGATGGAAATTAAGAAAAGGTTAATTGAAATGCAAAATATAAATGCTTAAAATTCAATAACGTTATCCTTGGCACAAAGATACTCCAAACCGTAGTTCCAAGATGACTATCCAAAATGTCAGATCATCTTAAAAATCAAGTTACTTTCTCTATCTAAATAATTAGTAGTTTGTGGAGTTCCCGTCCTGGCTCAAAGGAAACAAATCTAACATCCATGAGGACACAGGTTCGAACGCTGGCCTCACTCAGTGAGTTAAGGATCCGGGGTTGCCATAAGCTGTGGTGCAGGTCACAGATGCGGCCTGAATGTCATGTTGCTGTGGCCATGGTGTAGCCCAGCAGCTACAGCTCCCATTGAACCTCTAGCCTGGGAATCTCCATATGCCGTGGGTGCAGCTCTAAAACAACAGTAAATAAATAAATAGTAGTTTGTTGAAAAGTAAATTAAAAAAAAAAAAAATAGGTGATCACAATATCATCAGTTTTGGGATGTTGAGATGTGAGATCTTTCAAACACACAGTGACACTTAAAGTACCTTTAAAAATTAGAACATGAGTTGCTATTTGTTATTATTTCTATAGAAGTCATAATAATGTCTACTAGGACATCTATGCTTTCTCTAAAAAAGTCAAGATCTAAGTCATAAAAACTAAGATGGAAGTGTTTCTCTTGTAAAATTAATGGTCCAATGAAGCAAACCTTTGAACTTGGCTCCATTATCACCAGTTCTACGTAACTAATTGTGATAACCAGTCCAGGCAGGACCGTAAAAAGTCAATTAAATATTGTGTTTTTTTCTTTAAGTATTCTTTGCTGACATGAATGCATACTATGCTTGGTCATAGAAGTGAATTAGAATTTCTGGTTTCTCCAATATAACCTTTATTGTGAAACTTGGTTCCTTCCTATGGGTGACCTTTTTAAAAATAAAAAGACAATAGTTTTTTTGTGAGTTTTACTTATATTCAAAATGAAAATCAGCCCTCAACATAAAATTTCATGTTTAAAAGCTAAAAAATTATCAGCACCCAGAAATAAATACAAGTATAAATAAAAATTTAGCAGATGATAAAGATAAATGGTGGACTAAGAGGCAGACATTTGGAAAAAAAGTTACATTTTTGCCTCAAAACTAACTCCTAATGAGCTCCAAATAGATGACTAAAATGTAAAAAATAAAATAATAAAAGGACTAAAAGAAAATATAGGTGAATATATTTATATCCTCTTGGAATGAAGAGAGCCTAAACAAGGTCAGGAAAAAAAACCTGACTCAAAGGAAAAAAATCTTGGAGTTCCCTTTGTGGCTCAGCAGGTTAAGAACCTGACTAGTATCCATGAAGATATGGATTTGATCCCTTACCTCACTCAGCAGGTTAAGGATCCAGCACTGACATGTGCTGTAGTGTAGGTCACAGACAGAGCTCGGATCTAGTGTTGCTGTGGCTGTGGCGCAAGCCAGCAGCAGCAGCTTCAATTCAACCCCTAACCTGGGAACTTCCATATGCCATGGGTGTACGCCCCTCCAAAAAAAATTTTTTTTTAATTTAAAAAGGAAGAAATCTTTGTGTGTGTGTGTGTGTGTGTGTCTTTTTAGGGCTGTACCCGAGGCACATGGAGATTCCCAGGCTGGAGGTGGAATTGGAGCTGTAGCTGCCAGCCTACACCACAGCCACAGCAATGTGGGATCTGAGCCGCGTCTGTGACCTACACTACAGCTCATGGCAACGCCGGATCCTTAAGCCACCAGGCGAGGCCACAGACCAAACCTGCATCCTCATGGATGCTAGTCAAGTTCCTTAACCACTGAGCCATGACAGGAACTCCAAGACTTTTCTGGTAAGATTGCTGCTAATATTAATTAATGCAATTTAAAATTTTTTCATAATGAAATATGTTTATATTTGGGAATCTGTATAACTCAGTAAACCCATGTTTTCCAAATGACCAACATATGTTACAAAATCACACATGAGTAAAAGATCCATTTAAAGTACAGGGTAAGCAGTTCCCATTGTGGATTAGTGGGTTAAGAACCAGACATAGTCTCCTTGAAGATCCAGATTCAATCCCTGGCCTTGCTCAGTGGACTAACAATCTGGCGTTGCTGCAAGCTGTGTCAAGATTCGCAGATTCAGCTTGGATCCAGCACTGCCATCCATGGCTGTGGTGTAGGCCTGCAGCTGCAGCTCCAATTGGACCCCTAGTCTGGGAACTTCCATGTGCCACAGGTACAGCATTAAAAAAATAAGAAAAAAAGGAAAAAAAATACAGTACAGGGTAAATCAATGGATTTTAATGTAACACTATACAAAATTCTTTGACATGGTTTCAGATTCCACATTGAAACTAATATTTGAGAAACTACTACTTGTTAAGTTTTAGTGTGGAATCAATTACAAACATCAACAACTATTTGGGAAAAAAATTATTAAAATATTTCTCCCTTTTCCAACTGCAAATGTGTAAGGCCATGTTTTCATCTACTAACCAAAGTCACACATCAGGACACACTGAATGCAGAAGCAGATAGCTAGGAGTCTTCTAAGAAAACAGACAAAAAGGAGTTCCCATCGTGGCGCAGTGGTTAATGAATCCGACTAGGAACGATGAGGTTGTGGTTTGATTCCTGGCCTTGCTCAGTGGGTTAAGAACCCGGCGTTGCCCTGAGCTATGGTGTGGGTCTCAGATGCAGCTCGGATCCCCTGTTGCTGTGGCTCTGGTGTAGGCCCGTGGCTATAGCTCAGATTGGACCCCCAGCCTGAGAACCTCCATATGTCACAGGAGCAGCTCAAGAAAAGGCAAAAAGACAAAAAAAAAAAAAAAGAAAGAAAACAGACAATAAGATTTGTGAAACAATATTAAACAATGCTGCTTTTCCCATTATACTTGTTTCTGTTTTGGGAAACATATTTTTCAAAAAAAGAACATGTTAACAAGCAGTGAGTTTAGTTTTATTTTTTAAATGAATTAGTATTTTTAAAATTTCTGAGTGTTAACTTCTAGTTCAGTAAACATCAATTGATATAACTCACATACACAAAAATCTCTACTGCATCCTTGATAATTTTTGAGCCCCAAAAAAGTGATCCTGAGGCCAAAAATTTGAGAAACACTGATGTAAGGTATGCAAGTTAATTTTTTTTTCCTTTTCTTTTTTCGTTTTTGTTTTTTGTCTTTTTGCTATTTCTAGGGCCGCACCTGCGGCATATGGAGGTTCCCAGGCTAGGGATTGACTCGGAGCTGTAGCCACCAGCCTACACCACAGCCACAGCAACGCAGGATCCAAGCCTCGTCTGCAACCTATACCACTGCTCATGGCATCGCCCGATCCTCAACCCACTGAGCAAGGCCAGGGATCGAACCCACAACCTCATGGTTCCTGATCGGATTCTTTAACCACTGAGCCATGATGGGAACTCCTCTTTTTTTGTCTTTTTAGGGCTGCGCCTGCAGCATGTGGAAATTCCCAGTCTAGGGGTCGAATCGGAGCTATAGCTGCCAGCCTATGCCACAGCCACAACCACATGGAATCTAAGCCATGTCTGCAACCTACACCACAGCTCATGGCAAGGCTGAATCCTTAACCCACTGACCAAGATCAGGGATAGAACCTGTGTTCTCATGGATACTAGTTGGGTCTGGTAACAGCTCAGCCACGATGGGAACTCCTGCAAGTTAATTTTTTTTGGCCACACCCAAGGTATGCAGAAGTTTCAGGGCTAAGGATTAAACCCATATTACAGCAGCCACTCCAGCCACTGCAGTGACACCATATCCTTAACCTGCTGAGCCACATAGGAACCCCTAAGGTATGCAAATTAAAGCAAACTTTTAAAAATCACATTTGCAAAGGCAAAACAGTAATAACATCAAATATTTAGGGCTATAAAGATGTAGTGAAACTGTTATACTCATACACTGCTGAAAGAAAAGTAAACTGACAAAATAATTCTAAAGGAGGAGTTTCCGTCATGGTGCAGTGGAAACGAATCAGAGTAGGAACCATGAGGCTGCGGGTTGGATCCCTGGCCTCACTCAGTGGGTTAAGGATCCAGCATTGCTGAGAGTAGTGATGCAGTTGTAGGTTGCAGCTAGAGCCGTGGCTCGGATCTATAGTTCTGACTGGACCCCTACCCTGGGAACTTCCATATGCTGCTAGTTCAGCCCTAAGCCAAAAAAAAAAAATTCTGAAGGAAAATTTGGCAACATATATTAAAAATCTTTTTAAAAAGTACAAAAGCTTGGAATCAGCAATTTTGCTTCCTGGAATCTATGTGAAGGAAAAAAATTAAAGACGTGATGGTAATTATTTTACTGTGATTATTCAGCTACCACACTCTATAATGAAATAAATTGCAGATGATTTAGAGAAAGAATTCAGCTATGTTGTACATGAAAAAATTACTAACTTGATAATACACTGCAAAAAAATTTAAAGTAGGTTATAATACTGTATGTCTAGCAAGAACTTAATTTTATATATCTGAAAGAATATACCAAAGTATTAATAAATGGGTAGTAATAAGGTTTGGGGTATTTTAATTTATAACTTTTATCTCTATTTTTTCTTTAAGTTTTATTAGTTTTTTAAATTACTAAATATCATACATATTTTAATAACAGGCAAAACAATATAAAGCAATATAAGAAGTTATCACACCCATCTCCCTAAAATTCCACCACTACCTTGGTAGCCAGCATTAATAGCCTAATGGTGTGCATCCATTCATACTTAAACTATGCTCATACCAAACATCTTATCCATATCCTTTTGTTTCCAGCCACGTCCATGCATGCAGAAGTTCCTGGGCTAGAGATTGAACCTGTGCCACAGCAGTGACAATACCAGGTCCTTAACCCACTGAGCCACTGGGGAACTCCAATTTGTATATTTTTTAATATTGTAAGCAATGCTGCAGTAACCATCCTTGAACACATAGCCTTACATTCTGAAATTATTTTTTATCCATAGGATAGAGTCCCAAAAGTGAGTCTGCTGGCTATACATATACTTTTAAGTAGTAGATAATGTCACATTACTCACCAGCAATGTATGAGATCCCATATCCTCATCAACAACACATAGAATTTTTGCCAATCTGATAATTCATTGCTTTTTTAGTTTGCATGTCCCTGTTACCAGGATTGAGGTTTTCACTTGTTCATTGACTATTCATATTTCTTCTTCCTCTATTTTCATTTTTCTATTGCTGTCATATGTCATGAAAATAATTCTTCCTAAATTTAAAATCACAGCTCATACCACATTCAAGAATAAATTCCAAGTGAATCAAAGGTTTAAATGATCAAAAACAAAACAAACTATTAATAGAAAATATAGAATATCTGTAAAAACTTGCCATCAGATTTTCTTGAGTAAGACAGAAAACTCAGGAGTTCCTGTCGTGGCACAGTAGAAATGAATCCGACTAGGAACCATGAGGATGCAGGTTTGATCCCCGGCCCCGCTCAGTGGGCTAAGGATCCAGCATTGCCATGAGCTGTGGTGTACGTCACAGACGTGGCTCGGATCTGGCGTTGCTGTGGCTCTGGCATAGGCCAGCAGATGCAGCTCTGATTAGACCCCAAGCCTGGGAACCTCCGTATGCCGCAGGTGTGGCCCTAAAAAGCAAAAAGAAGGAAAACTCAGAAGCAACAAAAGATAGATATTTGACTACATTAAAGGTTTTTTGTTTTTTCTTTTTTTTGGCCACACCCATGTCAGGCAGAAGTCCCTCAGCCAGGGATCAAACCTGTGCCACAGCAGCGACAATGCCAGATCCTTAACCTGCGGTGCCACAAGAGAACTCCTTAAAGTTTTATGTATATATATATATATATTATATATATACACATATATATAATATATATATTTTAAGGAAACTGTGGGCAGATGTTAACAAAGTTATCATTATTCCAAAGTCCTGTTAAAACAGGTCGAGAACTTCATTAGACACACAGGTACTGAGCTCACAGAGGCACAAAACCAAACACGACTTCCTTTTGATACTGCTACTACCACAGTTAGAAGCTACAACTGGAATTCTAAATTCCCAGTTCCTATTTCTTCTGTATCCTGTATACCAATTATTATCCTCTCTAGTAGCATATTTACTTTAAAGTGGTCTATCTAGATACAGAATCTGTAATTGGACCATCCTATCCAAACATTCTTCCACCTCTACCACATATGGAAAGGTTATGAAAATAAAACCTGGAGTTCCCACTGTGGCTCAGCACAAACGAATCTGACCAGCATCCATGAGGACAGAGGTTTGAACCCTGGCCTCCCTCAATGGGCTAAGGATCCCACATTGCTGTGAGCTGTGGTGTAGATCACAGACGCAGCTCAGATCCTGTGTTGCTGTCACTGTGGTGTAGACTGGCAGCTGCAACTCCAATTTGACCCCTAGCCTGGGAACCTCCATGTGATGCAGGTGTGGTCCTAAAAAGACAAAAAAACAAAACCTTGGGCAAAAGGGCACATTTTGTTATATTATGCACACGTAATGTGGTAGAATATTTAACTCACCTAAATGGGGAAACAGATCAGTGTCCAACTGATGTTTTTGGGTGCACAGTTTCACCAGTCTCTGCAGTCGACTTATACAAGAGAAGTGTGGAGAGAAGGCTGTGGCTTTCATAAGGACCTGGTCAGTCCTGGGTGGGTCCACGACGGGAGCCCTACTGGATGGCAGGAGGGGCAGAGGCCTCTTGTGAGACAACTGCCTTGCTTGTGCTATAGTGTGTGTGGTGGGGGCCACTCCCTGCATTGGTAGGCTGGTGTTCTGAGGTTGAGGTGACTTGCAGACTAAACCCTGCGGTGGCGCTGGAGGTTTTAAAGTGGATAAAGGTGACAGGTGGGAGTGCTGCTGCGGAGGCTGCGGCTGCTGCTGAGAAGGTGCAGGAGGGGGACTAAAGTGCTCTTGTCGAACTTTTAAAATCTCGGTCTCTCTCTGGCGCTGCCGATTCTGGGCCAACTTGCTCTGCAACTTCTTTTTCACAGTTGCCCCTTTCTTTAGGTCATCATCTTCCTCGTTGAAAGCAAATGGGTCTTCCAACTCAGTTTCCAGGTAGTGGAGAGGGACCCTTGCCCCGGGTGGAGAGAGGGACATTCCATCCAGTCCATTGGGCATCTTCAAGGCCAACGTGGGCACCGTCAGGCTAAAGGCCATGGTATCCATCTGGTGCCTGACCTTTACCTCATCTATAGGATCATTCTTTTTCTTCCTCTCTTTTTTCGGGATAAAGCCAAGAACCTGCAAGTGGCTGTTGCAGTACCTTTGAAAATACACACATATACAGGAAAATGTTCATGAAACATATTAGGAGAAGTAGAATATAAAACTACTTATCATAAAATATGAACCCTAATAGGTTAAAAATGCATAACCATAATAACGCTTTGGCATTTGTGGCTTTAATATATGCCATTCCCACTACTCTCAAGTAGTCCTCAAAGTTTGTGCAATTTTGCTAAAGCAAATATACGAACTGCATATGTGAAGAGGCTGCCACACAGAAGCATGTCACTCATGTCAAGGAAGCAGCAAACAGCACTGGATAACCACCCAGCTACTGCTTTTCACACCGCTTTGCTATTCTCTATTCATGTCAAACAAGTAACTCCTCAAGAGTCTAAAGATCACTTAAAATTCTCTTACAGAGGAAAAAAATGTATGTTCCAATGCCATTCAAGTAAAGGAGATTCACAAAGATCTCATGACAAAACCCTTAAGAATGTCAAGTATCTACTGTGTGTCCTACACACACAGAGAGAGAGACAGAAAGAGGGAGGGAGAGAAGGAGAATATAGAAGAGGGGGGTTCCCGTCGTGGCGCAGTGGTTAACGAATCCGATTAGGAACCATGAGGTTGCGGGTTCGGTCCCTGCCCTTGCTCAGTGGGTTAACGATCCGGCGTTGCCGTGAGCTGTGGTGTAGGTTGCAGATGCGGCTCGGATCCCGCGTTGCTGTGGCTCTGGCATAGGCCGGTGGCTACAGCTCCAATTAGACCCCTAGCCTGAGAACCTCCATATGCCGCAGGAGCGGCCCAAGAAATAGCAAAAAGACAAAAAAAAAAAGAATATAAAAGAGGAGGAGAAAATATAATAATAAAACTAGTTAGCGAGATTATGGATTAAATGAGTTCCTCAATAGCCAGATGTTAAATATATGGATTATCTCCTCTAGCTTCTACCCACAGTAGGTACCAAAATAATACCCTTTATACACGTGAGAAAACTATATTTTATACAAATTAAATAACTTGTCCCAAACCACGTATCTGGAAAGTGACAGAACTAAACCAAAACTCTAAACTCATGATGACTTATTAATAAAAGTCTTCAACAATGAGCAGGTTATTTTCGTAATGTAAATGCTATTTTTATTTATTATTTTACTTTTGTCTTTTTAGGGCTGCACCTGCAGCATATAGAGATTCCCAGGCTCGGGGTCCAATCGGAGCTGTAGCTGCTAGCCTACGCCAGAGCCACACCAATGCCAGATGAGTCTCGTCTGCAACCTACACCGCAGCTCACAGCAACACCAGATCCTTAACCCACTGAGCAGGGCCAGGGATCAAACCTGCATCCTCATAGATACTAGTCAGATTCCTTTCCACTAAGCCATAATGGGAACTCCTGTAAATGCTATTTTTAAAAATAATCTGGTAGTTCCCACTGTGGCACAGCTGGTTGAGAATCCGACTGCTGGAGTTCCCGCTGTGCCTCAGTAGGCTAAGAACCCAACTAGTATCATGAGGATGTGGGTTCCATCCCTGGTCTCACTCAGTGGGTTCAAGGATCTGGCTTTGCTGTGAGCTTTGGTGTAGATTGCAGACACGGCTCAGATCTGGCATTGTTGTGGCTGTGGAGCAGGCCGGCAGCTGCAGCTCCAATTCAACTTCTAGCCTGGGAACTTCCATATACCACAAGTGTAGCCAAAAAGAAAAAAAAAAAAAAGTGCGGCTTCAGTCCCTACTTTCAATTCCTGGCCTGGCGCAGTGGGTTAAAGGATCCAGCCGTTGCCGAAGCTGCAGCATTGGTTGCAGCTGCGGCTCAGATTCAGTCCCTGGCCTGGGAACTTCAATGTGGGGTGGATGTTGTCATAAAAAGGAAAACGAACAAATAAACAAAAAAGTCGGAACGGACAGACTCTTTCTACAGAATTAGAAAGTAGAATATTGTCTTATGCCGATAAGCCACGCTGAAAACCTATTGGAGACTTTTTAACCTATAAAAAGGTAGTGTTTCCCAAACTGGTGTTCCTCAACTAGTCCATGGTGTGTTACCAAGCATACCGTAAAAACAGTATTCCAGGCTTAAATAAATTTGGAAAATGCTGGCTTCAACAGAATTAGACAACTATTCTTTCATTTGTTTCTGCTGAACAACCTCTCAAGCATTTTGTATGATAATGTGCATTAAGCTCCCAGGGTGGAAATGGCCCCTTATGGTAGTGTTTCTCAAACTTATTTGAAAATGGCACCTATTTTTACTGCAGCATTCCTGTGACATCTCCAAAGAACACAGTTGGGGAAAAAAAGGCAATAGGGTGAATAATTGTCAACCCCCAAACTCATTGGACTGCACAGAAAAATTGTTTTAAATAATTGTTAAAAATACAGATTCAGCAAAGAATCAGGACACATGGCTTTGTGGTTTTGTCTTAAAAAATAAATCTATCAGAGGCACTTTTTTATTTTAAATACAACTACTAAGAGAAAGCTTTCTGGGAGTTGCGGTGGCACAGAAGAAACAAATCTGACTAGTATCCATGTGGACGAGGGTTCGATCCCTGGCCTCGTTCAATGGGTTAAGGATCCAGCGTTGCCGTGAGCTATGGTGTAGGTCGCAGATGTGGCTCAGATTTGGCGTTGCTGTAGGCCAGCAGCTGTAGCTCTGATTGGATCCCTAGCCTGGGAACTTCCATATGCTGTGGGTATAGCCCTTTAAAAAAAAAAAAGAAGGGAAAGCTTTCTGTACAGTAAAGAGACTCTGCATTGGGTGTATGTTTTTGTGTGTGTATACCCAGCAGATGTGAGCTATGTTCCATAAGATCTTAAGCAGAATATATTCATAAAGCTGTAGCCAACAAAGAGAAGTATTTCAGGGATAACCGTACAGAGCTTCCCCAAAAAAGTTAATGGCTTTTGTTGTTTTCAACTGATTTTTTTTTTTGTCTTTTTGCTATTTCTTTGGGCTGCTCTAGCGGCATACGGAGGTTCCCAGGCTAGGGGTTGAATCAGAGCTGTAGCCCCTGGCCTACGCCAGAGCCACAGCAACTCGGGATCCGAGCCGCATCTGCAACCTACATCACAGCTCACAGCAATGCCGGGTCGTTAACCCACTGAGCAAGGGCAGGGACCAAACCCGCAACCTCATGGTTCCTAGTCAAGTTCGTTAACCACCGTGCCACGACGGGAACTCCTGATTTTTTTTTTTTTTTAAAGGCTACAGTTAAGGCATATGGACATTCCCAGGTCAGGGGTCAAACTGGAGTTGCAGCTGCAACCTACAGTTCAGCTTGTGGCAACACTGGATCCTTTACCCACTCAGCGAGGCCAGGGATCGAATCCACACCCTCAGAGAGACAATGCCGGGTTCTTAAACCTGCTGAGCCACAACAAGAGCTCCTCAAGTGATTTTTAAATTAACAAAAGGATTAGTATTTTTGTTAGATAGAAATGAGGTGAGGGGTTTAATTTAGAAATCAAATTCTTCCGCTCATTTACATGGGCAGCCGCACTGATAAAAGAGGCTACTATGTGCTACATTATACAACATAGCAAAAGAGAGCAGGTACAGTCCTCCTTCACCTTCATCCTCAATGCTCACTCCAGCCACTGTCACAGTATCACAACATTTAGCCTAAACTCTTAAAACACTGCCTCTTCTAAAAGGGGAAATTCTTCACAACTAGAATTGGAACAGCTTACTTAGTTATGAACAGCATTTAAAATAAATACGCAAGAGTTCCCATCATGGCTCAGAGGAAAAAAAATCTGATTAGCATCCATGAGGACGCAGGTTCGATACCTGTCTTTGCTCAGTGGGTTAAGGATCCAGCATTGCCTTGAGCTGTGGTGTAGGTTGCAGACACAGTTCGGATCTGGCATTGCTGTGGCTGTGGTGTAGGCTGGCAGCTACAGCTCTGATTTGACCTAGGAACTTCCATATGCCACAGGTGCAGCCCTAAAAGGACAAAAATAAGTAAATAAATAAAATTAAATTAAATAAATATGAATTTCCAGTCTAAAAGAACAACTATACAGGAACTGGCTGCTAATGGGTCCTTTTGGGGGAATGAAAATATAAAAGTGGACTGTGGTGGTAGTTGCACACTCCTGTAAATACACTAAAAAATACTGAATTCTATACTTCAAATGGGTTACTTGTATGGTATATGAATTATATTTTAATTAAGCAGCCCTTGCAAAGAATAAATATAGGAAATGAGCATTTCTTGGTAAATATATACTATCAAATATGTGTGTGTGTGTATATTTTTTTTTCGTTTTTTTTCTTTGCTTTTCAGTGCCACACCTATGGCATACAGAAGTTCCCAGGCTAGGGGGTCCAATTGGAGCTACAACTGCTGGGCCTATACCACAGCCACAGCCACACAGGATCCAAGCCGTGTCTCTGACCTACACCACAGCTCACGGCAACAATGGATCCTTAACACAATTGAGCAAGGCCAGGGATGGAACCCAAATCCTCATGTATACCAGTTGGGTTCGTTTCTGCTTCGCTACAATGGGAACTCCCATACTACTAAAAATAAATATAATTATATATATATAATATATAATTATAGCAAGCTTAAATTTAAACTATATAAAATAACCAACTTAATATAACCACTTATCTGTGATACCAAGGCCACAGTAATGAGCCTTAGCATCCCACTGTATAAGTATATAACAACATGAACTTTTTTATTTTTCCTCCCTCTCTCTTTCTTATTTTTTTGGCCACGCCCTGGGCATGTAGAAATTCCCAGGCCAGGGATCAGAGCACCCCAGCAAGGACCCAAGCTGCTATAATGACAACATCAGATTCTTAACCTGCTGTGCCTCACAAGAACTCTGGACTTACTTTTTAATTATACCAGTAATTCTACTAAACATTAATATTATTCTATCAAAATATGGAATCCCAGAAGTTAGCATTTATAATACACGCCATATATTTTTATGAAGCTTCTCTCTAGCTGACCACCAACCAGATAATTTTGTCAATTAAAAGTTCTTGGAAATTTGTTCTTTCTCTCTCTCTCTCTTTTTTTTTGTCTTTTTAGGGCCACACCCAGCAACATATGGAGGTTCCCAGGCTAGGGGTCTAATCAGAGCTGTAGCCGCTGGCCTACACCACAACCACAGCAACGCCAGATCCAAGCCAAGTCTGCAAACTACACACAGCTCACGGCAACACCGGATCCTTAACCTACTGAGCGAGGCCAGGGATCGAACCCACAACCTCATGGTTCCCAGTCAGATTCATTTCCACTGCATCACGATGGAAACTCCAGAAATTTGTTTTTTAAAACAATATACAAAGCAGGAGTTCCCGTCGTGATACAGAGGAAATGAATCTGACTAGCATCCGTGAGGCCACAGGTTCCATCCCTGGCCTCTCTCAGTGGGTTAAGGATCCAGTTTTGCCTTGATCTGTAATGTAGGTTGCAGAGGAAGCTCGGATCCGGCGTTGCTGTGGCTGTGGTGGAGGCCAGCAGCTGTAGCTCTGATTCAACCTGGGAACTTCCATATGCCGTGGAAGACCAAAAGAAAAAAGAAAAGGGAAAAAAAGGAAAAAAAAAAACCTTTTCAAATCCCTAAGTGTCCAAGGAGTAACTGCCTTAACAATGATGAAAGCTTATTTTCAAAAGAATATTAACTCTTTTCTACACTGTCATATAGTACAGTTATAACTATTACACACAAGTTTAAACATATGATTACATGAATTCAACCTGAATTTCTTGAAGTAAAATAAAGAATATTATCTCCTACTCATGCCTACTTTAATCTGTTTTCAAACAACCCTACAAACAATACAAATATTAATAGCATTTGTGTTCATATGGTCTCGGACCAATTTTGAAAAAATATAACTTAGTGCTTATTAAGCACAGTTTCTCCTTGACAAAGCAACATAAAAGTCCTTTCCCTTCTTATCTGGTTCTAAAAAGAGAAAATTACTTTGACTATAAAGGTGAAGACATACGCTTCAAAGAATTAATACTTTGGAGAAATTCAGTGTGACTCTCACTTTACTTCTTGCTGTTAGCTATTAAGATAATACTTGCTTTGACTGAAACGTAAAAAAATCCAAGGTTGACAATTGTAACTGTGATAAACTGAATTAAAGACAAAATTATAGAAATGTAATTATAATGGAACTTGAAGGAAAAAATTAATCTAAGTTTATCTACTCTTCACGTTAAAAAAGGGTAAGAGTAAGAAATTTTTTTCAGTCAGCTAAAACCAACTGGGCAGACATGCTTAGCCTAAAACAGTGGTACCTTTTCTTTACCTGAGATTAAAATTTTATTCCTTTCCTCACTAAACAGCTGTTTCTAACTTTCGGGTATTGTAATCTGAAGCCTTAAGTGCTCATTAGAAATTCTAAGAGAGTATTCCCAAATCACCACATTATACTATACTCATTTTGGTGGGATATTTATCAACAAGAATTATTTATTTTACCCTAAAAGTTTAAAAACTGCTCACCATGACAGATAAAATACACAATTCCTTTTCAACCAATGTATGCTGGTAACATTTGCTTACGTATAGGATCAAAAACAAAGGTTACATACATAAGTATTTTTTTTAAGATAGGAGTAAAAAGTTCAAACTTTCTCCCTAAAGATAACAAGTATTTGAAACTTTTTGGAAAATAAGTATGTATCTCTCTATAATATCCTACAATGATCATCCAGAGAAGTGATGAAAAAGAGCCATAAAGAAAAGAGATTGTAAAGGAAAATACATTGTAAAGTTTCCCAAGAATATGAAAGACGAATTATCAGCATAAGACGCCTTTAAAAACACCTCCACATTTTAATTCAGCAAGGTATAAATTCATAATTCTAGTCATAAAACCTACCTTACTATGTAAATTATAGTCTATATGGAACTCTTTTTAACCAGAAGAGGAAGTAAATCTTCTGAATGATTCAAGTAATCAATCCTTTGAATAATTCTTTTTCAGTAAGTACATACCTTTTGCTACATTTCAAGCACAGATTTAAAAATTCCAAAATTATTATCATTAATTATAACCCCTAAGCAGTTCCTATAATTTCTCTCATTTAGGCGGATGAAAAAACTAAGTAGAGAAGTCGGGAAATACTTTATATGGCTACAAACCAAACACATCAGTACTAAGACTTCAAATCAAAAAACAAAACGAAGCAAAACAAACAAACAAACATTAAAAAAAATAATCCTAGACAGCCTATTAAATAAAAAAAAAATTTTTTTAATCAAACATACTTTTCAAATAATTCTCCAAAGTTACAACTCCATTTTTTTTCAAACTGCCATCTCTCATTTTTAGAACCATTCCCAAGTTTACTTAGATTATCCCCCAAACTTAGCATTTCAATTCATCATATCAGAAAAAATATAAAAAATTTAAAAAAGAGAAGAGAAACTTCCAAGTCTACCAATGAAATCAAAGACTGCTCCCCACTGTAAGTACTTACCTGCGGTCCTCCGATTTGGGGATGGGGTTGGTGCAGCGCTGGCTGTTATACTTGGCCACATATTCACATTGCTTGAAGGGGGCAGTCTTGTCCTCCAGAACGTGTCTGATACAGAAAGCGTAGCCGTTGAGTCGCCGCTGCTTGCACAGTTTGGGGCTATATGAGCACAAGGGCTTATTGTCAACCTCAGAGAAGTGTATATGTTTCCCTTCATACATCACGTGACTCTATTCCTTGTGAACATCAGCTAAAAGACCACCACAAAAAAAGAAACCCAAATGATAAATCAGAGAATGTAAGGCAGATTTAAGTTGAGAATTTTCCTGAGGGACTTCTGCCCCCACAGCCATACCTGATTTTAAATCTTCTGCACCATAGCAATGCTAAGAGAACCCCAAGGATACCACAGTGTGGAATGCTGCAGAATCAAGATGAAGCAGATTGTCTACAAAATATCAAAAGGCCTAGTTAACAAATAGAAATAAATAAGCTTGCTCACCTGGGAAGTAAAATACTAGGATATCACCCTTCCTAACGGGACGGATTCTTTAGTACTGAATTCAAATAAGAAACATTATAAAATATTAAGTAACCCTACCACTCTGAATTGAACTAATTTTTACTCTGATTGTTTTATAAATACCTCAAAGCAGCAGGGCTCTTCCACCAATCGAATGTCATAAGGTGGTAGGTCTTTTTCATTACTATTATTTCTCTGCATGCTATACCTATTTTCAGAACCCAAATCTCTTTGGAATGCCATGCAATGACCTCTACAGACCCAAAACTTCCCTCAGAAATTCTATACTTTTTAATATGTTTGCAAAACATTTAGCAATTTGTTAATGTTTCTATGAAATACAAAAAAAAAAGAAGAAGAAATTCCTGTATTAAAAATGTTGTTTTTAGAGTTCCTGTTGTGGCTCAGCGGTAATGAACCCAACTAGTATCCATGAGGATTCGGGTTCAATCCATGGTCTAGCTCAGTGAGTTAAGGATCTGGCGCTGTCGTGAGCTGTGGTACAGGTCACAGATGCAGCTCAGATCCTGCGTTGCTGCGGTTGTGGTGTGGGCTGGCAGTTGCAGCTCCTATTTGATCCCTAGGCTGGGAACTTCCATTTGCTGTGGATATAGCCCTGAAAAGACCCCAAAAAAGTCATTTCCCTCTAATACTCCTCCACACCTATCCCATCCAAACTATAAACTTCATGAGCCCAAAGACTAATCACCGTATTTCCATCATTCAATCCAGAGCTCTGCATCACACTGTGCTCCCAATTACCCCAAAGAGCATAACAGTTGCAGCTTTTGAGTCTTTGGAGGCTTAGTAAGAAAATGGAAGGAAGATATCACACAGTAGTCACTACCTCTCCACACACAAAACTTCCAGCAGTGACATTTATGTCTCATGTAACCATATAGTCTACAATGAAACAGAAACAACTAATTGGTCAAGGCAGGATCATAAGGGGCTGCTATGATTTACGCCACCTTCTCCACACTCCCCAAATCACCCAGAACAGCTTAAATATCAGCTACAGAGAAACTCAAGAAACAAACACTCTCTCGAAGCTCCTGTCGTGGCGCAGCAGAAACGGACCCAACTAGGTACCAAGAGATTGAGGATTCGATCCCTGGCCTCATTCACTCAGGGGGTTAAGGATCTGATGTTGCCATGAGCTGTGTGTGTAGGTCACAGATGCGGCTCGGATCCTGAGTTGCTGTGGCTCTGGTGGAGGCCGGCAGCTGTAGCTCCAATTCCACCCCTAGCCTGGGAACCTCCATATGCCGCAGGTGCGACCCTTACAAAGACAGACAGAAAGACAGACAGACAGAAAGAAAGAAAAGACAGAAAGACTCCTTTGTAAAACCAATTATGAAATTCCTTACACCAACGAATGACAAGATACATAAATCTTTGAGCAGTCAAAAGATATGTTTAATCAAGTCCAGTATCTACGCTCAAGTCCAGTAACTGTGGTGTTGCCTTGAACAAATCCTCTAAACCTCAGTTTTCTCATCTGTAAAATAGGAATAGTATTAGTAACTATGTTATGAGGTTGCTCAATGTAGCAAATGATACAAAGCAGGCAACACACTAAATTCCATTACCAGTATGTTAGTAAGCACTAAACAAGTGGAAATTATTACTCATAATGTTAATTCTTATTACTACTGATGATAAAGGTAGAGAATTTTTATTACCCTTGAGAAGCATTTCACTTACCCTGGCAGGAAAAAAAAAAAAAAACCCAAACCCTGAAATATTAGCTTGGTTCACAGAAATCACAATTATTACTGAGTAAACCTATACATTAATGTAAAACTAAAATAAGAGCTTTCTATTTTCACTCTATTAGGAGGAGAGGGAGAAAAGTCAGACTAAAAATGTAAATTTAGCTGTCCCAAAGGTCTGGATGTTTAAGACAGGAAATTATTTCAAAGCAAACCTATGATGTTTCATTTTTACACTCTCTCTTTGGCCTGCTCATCCACTTGGCAAAGAAAGCTTTCATGAATTAGTTCAGGTGAGTCTATATGAAATTCGGCAAATAAGTAGGCTGAATATAAATATGAAAAAAGCAACTTACATAAACAAATTTGCCATTATCAAAAAAGCCTATATACCTTTTTTTGTCTTTTTGCCTTTTCTAGGGGCCGCTCCTGCGGCATAAGGAGGTTCACAGGCTAGGGGTCCAATCGGAGCTGTAGCCACCGGCCTACACCAGAGCCACAGCAACACTGGATCCTCAACCCACTAAGCAAGGGCAGGGATCAAACAAACCTGCAACCTCATGGTTCCTAGTCGGATTCGTTAACCATGAGCCACGCTGGGAACTCCTACATATCTTTTTTTTTTAAAGCTTTTTTTTTTAGATTTTAGGATTTATGTACTGAAAAAAACAGAAGATAGTCAGTTCCAGGGGGCTTTTTTTATGAGGAAAAAAAAAAAAAGATACCACAGTCTTGCCTGTCACCCACTTCCAAGCAATTCTGTAAATCTAACCAGTTACATAAGATACTGAATGGTGATAGTCTGTCACATTTGTTGCTTTAAATTCCTAAATGGTCAATATCTAATATTCTCACTTCTGGGTAAGAGAAAAGGCACTTTGGTCCATCAATTCACCTACTTGCTCCTGGAGAATATTAACCAACTCTGATATTACGAAGACCTGCGTGTCATCAATGTCTTGAATGATGAATTTCAGGGCGCTGGACTCATCCAAGTACAGGAAAAACTGCTTCATGGCAGGGTCGCATTCTATAAGCACTCCTTTCAAGATGCTGACCATCTTTCCCCAGTCAGAAGGTGCAGATAACCTTTAAAATGCTTTCACCCACGGGTCCAGCAGCGCCTTGGTGTCACCTACAGAGTGCCAGATGCCTATGTATCTATACGTACGAGAATATTTTATAAGACACACGTGGGTAACATTGACATTTCACTCCGACATATTTTAGGTGGCACCATATCTATCGAGATTGATGATTTCCCCTTTCTAATTTCTTTACGCGTCTTTACTTTTCCTATTTGAATTGGCCAGAACTGCTGGAACAATGTTAATAATAACAACCACTGCTACTCCTGTTTGAAGTCAATGGCAGGAATAATGCTGCCTTCTCTATTATGTTGAGGAAGTATGAAGTAATTCCTACTTTACCAAGAGGGTTTTTTTTTTTAACAAAGAAACTCAGAATTGATGGCTAATTTTACCAAATTCTTTTTCAGCTTCTAGAGAAATGATCATTTTCTCTTTTGTATTTTTTAAAAACATGTACTATAACTATTTAATATTTCCTGATACTATACGCATCTTATAACACTGGGGTTAAAAACAACTTGGTCATTAATTGTTATTCTTCTAAGGTGTGGCTGAGTTACACTCACTCTTAGTTAGAATTTTTGTATTTTGAGAATGTCTAGAGTTTTGTGTGTGTGTGTGTATACTTTGTCAAAATTAGGTGTTAATACTTCAAAAAACAAGAAAATTTTTTGTCTTTTTCTATGTTCTTGAGCAAGTTAAAAAACATTGTAGTTATAACCTTCCTTATTAGAAGGTTGTCTAGGGAGTTCCGTTGTGGCACAGCATAATAGAATCTGACTAGGATCTATGAGGATGTGGGTTCGATCCCTGATCTCGCTCAGTGGGTCGGGGATCCAGCACTGCTGTGAGCTGTGCTATAGGCCAACGGCTACAGCTCTGATTCAACCCCTAGCTTGGGAACTTCCATATGTCACAAGTGCAGCCCTAAAAAGCAGAAAGAACCTCCATGCACCACGAGTGCAGCCCTAAAAAGCAAAACAAAAAAAGAGGGTTGCCTAGGCCTAGTAGTGCTTTTTTGTTTTCAAATTTATTTACATACAGTTTAGCAATACAACGTCTTACACTCAATTTCCTAAATGTCTATGATTCATTTTCATATTCTGATTATGTCCATAGACCTATGTGATATTCGTGCTTTTTCCCTTTGTTCATGATTTGGCTCAAAAGGAGTTATTTGTTAAGTATTTTTACCAATACCCCCCAAAAAACTAACAAACAAACAAAATCTCTTGGATTCATTAGCACCTCCATGTATGTTTTCTAATTCATCAATTTCTCGTTTTTATCTTTACTAATACCTTCTTTCTGCTTTATTTCCATTTATTTTATTATTTTTTAATTTGGGCTGATTTCTTTTTTTTCTTTTAGGGCCACACCCGCAGCATATGGAGGTTCTCGGGCTGGGGGTCTAATCAGAGACCCCTGTGCTGGCCTACACCACAGCCACAGCAACGCCAGATCTGAGCCGCGTCTGCAACCTACACCACAGCTCATGGCAACGCCGGATCCTTAACCCACTGAGCAAGGCAACCTCATGGTTCCTAGTGGGATTTGTTTCCACTGAGCCATGATGGGAACTCCTGTTGGGCTGAATTTTTATTGCCATTATTTCCTCGCTTAGTAATTTGTTTACATCTATGAATTTCTCTGAGTTTTGTTTTAATCATATCCCATAGGTACTAATACACAGAATTTTGATCATCAGTACTTTCTAGTCAATTTGGCTTTTATTTTTTAATTTCTCTGATTCAAGAGTTATTTAATTTTTTCAGATGGTAGAGTTTTATGCCTCCCTATACTTTAGTTCTTGTTAAGAATAAGGCACATACCGGAGTTCCTGTCGTGGCTCAGTGGTTAACGAATCTGACTAGGAACCATGAGGTTGTGGGTTCGATCCCTGGCCTTGCTCAGTGGGTTAAGGATCCAGTGTTGCCGTGAGCTGTGGTGTAGATTACAGACACGGCTCGGATCCCGAGTTGCTGGGGCTGTGACGTAGGCCGGTGGCTACAGCTCCTATTCGACCCCTAGCCTGGGAACCTCCAAATGCTTCGGGAGCAGCCCAAGAAATGGCAAAAAGACAAAAAGACAAAAAAAAAAAAAGAAGAAGAAGAAGAAGGCACATACCATACTGGTGTCTGAGCAATTTCCCGGGCCCAGCAAAGGGACCAAGCTTCTGGAGCCCTGAAGACAAGGGGTAACATCCCAGAGCATGTACTCATTTTCCACTCCACCTTCACGGCTGAGCAGCTGCCAAGAACAAAGGCCGCATCTCCTAATATCTAGCCAACAAATGCAGTATTGCCTCACAAACTGACTGCTTCTCTGAGATAGCCACAAGTGTATTTGGGGAGAAATTTTGAGAACAAGCCGAGAAGTGGCTATCCTCTGAGACCACAGAGATTCCCACAAAAGAATCTGGATGTCATGAAGGAGGCAATGGTTCAGGCAGAGGAAGCGGCTGCTGAGATTAACTAGGAAGCTGGGGAAATAGGAGACAAAATGCTTGAAGAAAAGGCTGGGTGCAATTGCCCTTGCATCTTCAGAGCACAGTAGCTGTGCAGAGAAGGAATGAGACAGGGAGAAAGGTGCTGAGAGCTTGCTGTGAGTCCAGAGAGCTGGCTGGAGCACACACTGTTCCCTGGGCAAGTGTGTTCTGTCCTTGGCTACCTCCCAGGAGTGTAAGACCCCAAAAGAGGGAGTTCCCACCATGGCACAGAGGAAGTGAATCCAACTAGGAACCATGAGGTTGCAGGTTTGATCCCTGGCCTCGCTCAGTGGCTTAAGGATCCAGTGTTGCCATGAGCTGCGGTGTAGGTCGCAGACATGGCTCGGATCCTGTGTTGCTGTGGCTGTGGCCGGCACCTGTAGCTACGATTGGACCCCTAGCCTGGGAACCTCCATATGCCTGGGTGAGGCCCTTAAAAAGGAGAAAAAAAAAAAAAAAAGACCTCAAAAGGAAAAAAAAAAAGCAAAAACCCCAGGAGCCCCCCCCCCCCAGAACATCCTAGAAGACCCACGTCTTTCTACAAACCTAAGAAAAAGAAACTTTTTCCAAGGAGAAGCTGGTTAGTAGTGAACTTGAAGAGACTGACAGCAGTAGAAGAAATCTTTCCCCAAAGAGGAACTAGTTAGTGACCCTGAAGAGTCAGGAAGCAAGACTGTCCCCAAGAAAAAGAGGAAATTCTCTTACAAGGAGGAGCCATTGAGCAGTGGACTGTTAGAATCTGCTGGAAGCAAGAACAGCAGATCTAAGAAAAGGTTTCAAAAGCTATCCAGGCAGAATAGAATGGACACTTCCCTGCTTATGCCCATGGAGTTATTTCTCAGGCCATCACCTATGTCCTAATAAAAACAAATTCACAAGGAAAAAAGGAGAAGAAGAACCTTGTCTGATGCTAATATCTGGACTCCAATTTTGAATTTGAATTTGCTTTAAGTTAGGTCTTTGCCCACCCTTTTACTCTCAAGTTTTGTCAAGCACTGTTTTAGATCACAGGTCAGCAAACTCTGTCACTTATAAAATAAATTGGTCCACTGCCTGTTTTTGTAAATAAGGTTTTACTGGAATACTGTCCTGTTCATTCATTTATATGTTGTCTATGACTGCTTTCATGCTGTAACAGAACTAAGTAGTTGTGACAGAGAGTCATAAAAAGCCTAAAATATTTACTAAAATATTATTTGCTGGTTCCTTTTGAGCTGCATCTCTAACAGGTTTCACTTTTTTGCTCCAATCTGAGTCATTTTCTTTTATAAATTAGTCAATCTGATTCATTTTATATTTACTCATGTAACAAATATTTCAACTTTTTTTTTTTTTTGGTCTTTTTGCTATTTCTTGGGCCGCTCTGAGGCATATGGAGGTTCCCAGGCCAGGGGTCCAATCGGAGCTGTAGCCACCGGCCTACGCCAGAGCCACAGCAACTCGGGATCCGAGCCGCGTCTGCAACCTACACCACAGCTCACGGCAACGCCGGATCGTTAACCCACTGAGCAAGAGCAGGGACCGAACCCACAACCTCATGGTTCCTAGTCAGATTCGTTAACCACCGAGCCACGACGGGTACTCCCACCTTAATTTTATTATCTCATTTTTTTTTGTATTGCTTTTAGCTTTCAATTCTATCTTACTATTATATATTTCATTATATAGCATGTTTTCTTAAGCATTCCCGCTATAGCATAGTGGGTTAAGAATCTCACTGCAACAGCATGGGTCACTGCACAGGTTCCATCCTGGCCTGGAGCAGTGGGTTAAAGGATCCTGCATTGCCAAAGCTGTGGCATAGGTCACAGCTGTGGCTCAGATTCCATTCCTGGCTTGGGAACTTACATATGCTGTAGGTGCAGCCAAAAAAAAAAAAAAAAACCCAAGCACATGTTTTTACTCCAAACTAAGAAAATTAGAGTATTTATAATGACTGTGATTGACCTCATGAGAAAATTTTCCATTTTGTAGCTACCTACTCATCTTCAACTATTTGTTCCTTAAATTACTGTTTTCACATTATCATTAATTTATGACATTTTAATGTTTACATTTCAAATTGTGCAATGCTACCACCAATCCTTTTTCTTTTTCTTTTTAAGGCAATACCTGAGGTATATCTTATTATCCAGGCCAGGGGTCCAATCAGAGCTGCAGCTGCAGCCTACACCACATCCACAGGAACACCAGATCTGAGCAGCATCTGCAACCTATGCTGAAGCCTACAACAATGTCAGGCTTAACCCACTAAGCCACAAGGGGAACTCCTCTATAAACAATACTTTTAACTTCAGTTTTCAATTCCACTGTTGATTCAATAGTTTATGATACAGTTACCTCCCTTCTCCACCTCCCCTCCAAAGGCTGACTTATAAAAAAATTAGCCATGGTTTTTCTGTTTAAAACACATGTCAATTGAGGACTTCCCTTTGTGGCTCAGGGGAAAGGAATCTGACTAGTATCCATGAGGACACAGGTTCAATCCCTGGCCTTGCTCAGTGGGTTAACGATCCAGCATTGCTGTGAGCTGTGGTGTAGTTGCAGACGAGGCTTGGATCCCGTACAGCTGTGGCTGTGGCATAGGCCAGCAGCTACAGATCTGATTTGACCCCTAGCCTGGGAACCCACATATGCCACAGGTGCTACAATAAAACAAAACAAAACAAAACAAAACAAAAGTCAATTGACAAAGAGTTCCCACCATAGCACAGTGGGTTAAAGATCCAGTGCTGTCTCTGTGGTGGCACAGGTTTGATCCCTGGCCTGGTGCACTGGGTTAAGGATCCAGCAAAGTCCCAGCTACCACCCAAATTCGATCCCTGGCCTGAGAACTTCCATATGCCATGGGTTGGCCAAAAAAATAAAATGTGTGTGTGTGTGTGTGTGTGTGTGTGTGTGTGTGTCAACTGATAATAAACTAGAGCTTGCCTGGATGTAAAATTCTTGGGTCGTATGTCTTTTGGTCTACTGATTTTGTACAATTTTTTTTCCAAGACTTCTAGAATGAAAAAGCCTAAGGCCAGGCTCTTTTATAGGTCCGATTTTTTCACCCAATTTTGACCTAATAATAAAAGTCTTCATATTTAAAAACTAGAAACCATCCTAGAAATTCAAGTCTTTTATTGCAGAAAACCCTTCCTTAGCTTTTTTTTTTTTTTTTTTAGGGCTGCATCCTTGGCATATGGAGGTTCCCAGGCTAGGGGTCAAATTGGAGCTGCAGCCTGCCAGCCTCCACCACAGCCACAGCCCAACTCATGATCCGAGCCGCCTCTGAGACCTACACCACAGCTCACGGCAACACTGGATCCTTAACCCACTGAGCGAGGACAGGGATCGAACCCGCAACCTCATGGTTCCTAGTCAGATTCATTTCTGCTGTACCACAATGGGAATTCCTCTTCCTTAATATCTTAAGATGTTTTTCTACTCCATTTACTCTATTGCATTTTTCAGGGGTACCAATGATCAATATGCTAGATTTACTATCTTCCATATCTATCACTGTCTCTCTAGTCTTTCTTAAATTTTACTTTGTCCATTTTGGATTGCTCAAATCTCTCAAGCTTATCTCCATTATCCTCAGCTATAGTGAATATGTGCCATCTTGAAAGTGACCTTCACTTCTTTTTTCTTTTTTTTCCTTCTTTTTAGGGCCACACCTGAAACATATGGAAGCTCCCAGGTTAGGGATCAAATCCGAAATGGATTTTTTTTGGTCTTTTGCCTTTTCTAGGGCCACTCCCACGGCATATGGAGGTTCCCAGGCTAGGGGTCGAATCGGAGCTGTAGCCGCTGGCCTACTCCACGGCCATAGCAACTCGGGGTCTGAACTGTGTCTGTGACCTACATCACAGCTCACGGCAACGCCGGATCCTTAACCCACTGAGCAAGGCCAGGGATCGAACCCGCAACCTCATGGTTCCTAGTCGGATTCATTAACCACTGCGCCACGACGGGAACTCCCAATTTCTTGAGCTTTTTTATGTCATCTTTAAATTCCTGTTTCAGAGGAGCCATGTCTCACCCTTAACTCCACACGCTACCTTCCACTATAAGGAACTGTTTATTTATAATTTTTACTTTCTCTGCTCTTTCTGAAAATGATCATCTCCAACACTCCTCCTTTGAGGCTTGACTCAATGCTGGACTAGTCTCCCCACCTCACAATGACCCACATGGCATAGATTTTTAGGGGATGATCATTTAGGCTTTATTTCTCTCCAGTTGACCAACAGCAGTAGCTGTACAACTGCATGCTGCCAGTTTCTCCCCTCGTCTCAACTTCTCGCAAAACAGTATGACTACGCAGTTTGCTATTCAACCCCACCTCTCTTGCCACTCAGGGGGCACAATGTACGTGCCAACCTTGGCACTCCTAATGTGGGGATCACTGGTTTTGTCCCCATCGTGTCAACTACCTGGGAGAAGGCTGCCCCCTGACTGTGCTGAAGTTCTACAGAGGAAATCATCCTTTCTTGCCCTGGTTCGATTTTTTTTTTTTTTTTTTTTTGGTCATGCCCACAGCATGTGGAAGTTTCTAGGCCAGGGATCAAACCTGCACCACAGCTGTGATAAGGCTGAGTCCTTAACCCACTGTGCCACAAGGGAACTCCATGTCCCATTCAATTACCACATTTAAATAGCATTAATTCATACATTCTATTTTTTTTCTTTCTAGGCCCATTACCTGCAGCATATGGAAGTTCCCAGGCTAGAGGTCAAATGAGAACTGCACCTAAGGCCTTTACCACAGCCACAGCAACACCAGATCCGAGCCACATCTGTGACCTACACCACACCTCAGGCAATGCCAGAGCCCTAACCCACTGAGCTAAGCCAAGGATCGAACCCACATCTTCATGGACACTTGTTGGGTTCTTAACCTGCTGAGGCACAAAGGGAGCTCCCATATATTCTGGTTATAAGATTTTGTTAATCGTCAAAGATTGAGCTTCTCTTCTGTAACTCATTCTTTTTATTCTTTTTAGTTGGTTTAGCGAGAACAGAGATGTCAGTATCCTTCCATCATTAACAGAAATATCTTTATCTTTAATAAAGATATATTAAATATCTTTAATATAGAAAAATATACCAAAATAAAATCAAAATCATAAATTTATTATCTAGTTTTTCAACAAACTTGTCCTTATATAAACATTTGCTGTTTTTTTCATTTTAAAGAATCAACCTGAGGAGTTCCCGTCGTGGCGCAGTGGTTAACAAATCCAACTAGGAACCATAAAGTTGCGGGTTCGACCCCTGGCCCTGTTCAGTGGGTTAAGGATCCAGTGTTGCCGTGAGCTGTGGTGTAGGTTGCAGACACAGCACGGATCCGGCATTGCTGTGGCTGTGGTGTAGGCCAGCGGCTACAGCTACGATTCGACCCCTAGCCTGGGAACTTCCACATGCCGTGGGAGCAGCCCTAGAAAAGGCAAAAAGACAAAAGACTCAACCTGCTATTAAGGAAGTTACTAAGCTTGATTCAGTTTATCTCCACTATGAGATTCTAGCTTTAATGGCAAGTATTTATATATTAAACACTATGACAAGTCCATCATTTCCCAAGAAGCTGTGTAGGATATAGTAGGAAACAATGTAATTTTTGCTCATAGAAGATTATAATCTCTGCAATGAGATGTATTTAAAAAAAAGGAAGTGAATTACTGACAGACTTCACTCAGCTCTGAGCACCACAGGCTCCTCTGGTCTCACCAAGCTAAGAATACATTATCTATCCAACTGCCCTCTTTCAGCATTTGCCACAAGGTACCAAAGCGCTCCCTAATCACCTCTATGCCATTATAAAGGGTACTTAATTGCAACACCTTATAAAAAACTTCTCTTCAATCTTAAATTTTTTTACATCTACTTATGATTATTTTTTTTCTAGTTCTTTGATTTTTAATGTTATGAAGCCCTACTCAATGCCAACTTTGTATTATTCTTTCCACCTTCTTTTTGAACAACCACTTACCTGTTCTCCACTTTCAAACCCGTCTTTTAAAAGCCCAATTTAATCTTTTTACTTATATTTTCAATTTCCTGATGTATTCAGACTCACTTTATATACCATAAAAGGAAAAACTGTTGGGATAAATGGCCCTCTGCTATGAAATCTAACTTCCTTCTAAATGAGTATAATTTAATATCAAAATCATTTTGTCTATAAACTGGAAACAAGTGTTCATCTGATTTTTTCTACATTAGAGGTTTTTTCTTTTTTTCTTTTTTTCGCTGTGCCCACAGAATGTGGACATCCCCGGGCCAGGGATTGAACCCATGCCATAGCAGCAATCCAGGCCACCTCAATGACAACACTGGATCCTTAAGCCACTGGGCTACAAGGGATTTCCAAAGTTTTTTTCTTTTTAATTAAAAAAGAAATCATGGAGTTCCCGTCATAGTGCAGGGGTTAACGAATCCGACTAGGAACCATGAGGTTGTAGGTTCGATCCCTGGCCTTGCTCAGTGGGTTAAGGATCTGGCATTGCCATGAGCTGTGGTGTAGGTCGCAAATGCGGCTCGGATCCTGAGTTGCTGTGGCTGTGGTGTAGGCCGGCAGCTACAGCTCCAATTTGACCCCTAGCCTGGGAACCTCCATATGCCGCAGGTGCGGCCCTAGAAATAGAGAGGAAAAAAAAAAAAAAAAGAAAGAAAAAATGACCAAAGCACTAAGGTAGATCTCAGGAAAAAACAAAAAGAACCCTACTATGTTTTCATTCCTTACATCGAGTCTTCCACCACCGAAGCTCTCTACCCCTACTCCACCAAAAGCCAAGTTCACATGGCCTTCACTCTTTGCATTGTAAGATATAATTGAGAGAGGAAACATACACTATATAAAGCCCACATGATCATAATCAAATGTACTACAGACCCTAAGATTTAAATACTACCCCATTGTCTAATCCATGAAGAACTACACCTAAGCTTCATCTTTTACTACATGACTATCACTTAAAAAAGAAATCCAAACTAGGCTAAATTTACCACAGGCATAGCAGATACTCTTCAACTGTGGAAATAGCCTACTTAGGATTGGAATACAAACACATCTATGCTCCCTTACAGAAGAGAATTAAGGCAATTAAGCACTTTAAAGCAGCACTAGGATACCCTTATTAATTATTACCCCCCAAAAAAGCAAAATAACAATTACTGAAAACAGACTCACAGAAAGAATATGCTCAGCAAGCATATCCATATACTGGAATTCAGGGGTACGAAATATGGGTAGGTGGTTTTTTTTCTCTTCAGGGCTGCACCTGCGGCATATGCAAGTTCCCAGGCCAGGGGCCAATCAGAGCTGCAGCAATGCCAGATCTGAGCTGCATCTGCGACCTACACCACAGGTGACCTACACCACAGCTCACAACATCACTGCATCCTTAACCCACTGAACAAGGCCAGGGATCAAATCCACATCTTCACAGATACTAGCCAGATTTGTAACCTGTTAAGCCACAACGGGAACTCCAGGAGGTATGGGTAGGTGTAAAATCGTAAAAACAAAAAAAAAAGGTGTTTCCGTTGTGGCTCAGAGGTTAATGAATCCAACTAGTATCCAGAAGGACTCGGGTTCCATCCCTGGCCTTGCTTAGTGGGTTAAGGATCCAGCTGTGGTGTAGATTGAAGACACGGCCTGGTTCCTGGGACCCTCCATACGCCAAGGGTACAGTCCTAAAAAGAAAAAAAAAAATCCTCTTTGATATTATATGTTGAATTTAATTGAAAAATAAAACAGGAGTTCCCACTGTAGCACAGTGGGTTTAGAATCCAACTGCAGCAGTTCAGGTGCTGTGGAGTTACAGGTTCGATCCCAGCTAGGCACAGTGGGTTAGGCTGGACACAGTGGTTAAAGGATCCAGCGTTGCTGCAGCTGCAGCTCAGACTCAGCCTCTGGCCTGGGAACTTTCATATGTCTCAGGTGTGACCATTTAAAGAAAAAAAAAAAAAAAAAAAAAGGATGAGTTCCAGTTGTGGCACAGCCAAAATGAATCCAACTAGGAACCATAAGGTTGCAGGTTCGATCCCTGGCCTTGATCAGTGGGTTAAAGATCCAGTGTTGCCATGAGCTGTGGTGTAGGTCACAGACAGGGCTCAGATCTGGCTTTGCTGTAGCTGTGGTGTAGGCTGGCAAGGATAGCTCCAATTCAACCACTAGCCTGGGAACCTCCATATGTCGCAAGTGTGGCCCTAAAAAACAAAAAAGCAAAAAAAAATGTAAAACAAAAAAAAAGAAAGAAAGAAAATCAAACAATTCCTTTCCATAGTTTCTTTCTTCCTGCAAATATGAAAGAATAAGACAACAGCAGGGAGAAAAGTAAGGATAAGCTTTCAGCAAAAGCTACATACAGTCCTTCTGGTTTTCCAATAGCAACCATAAACCAAAAATATGAACATTATTCTCTTTGGGACTGCTGCTGTCTCACCTCTGTGTGTAATCTCTGTATGTCATTACTGTTCTTTTGAGTCTCATGTTTCAGGAGCATGTTCATTTCACCGCCACAGCATTCTCCCCTAATTGCCATCTGTAATTGTATACCTACCCCCTTTTAGGAGCCTAGTCCTACAACATAACCTTACAATTTTTTCTTCTTTCATTTTTTTGGTGGGGGGGGTAATACCATTCCATTTTTATTTATTTATTTACTTATTTAATTTATTTATTTGTCTTTTTGCCTTTGCTAGGGCCACTCCCTCAGCATATGGAGGTTCCCAGGGCTAGGGGTCTAATCGGAACTGTAGCTGTCAGCCTACACCAGAGCCACAGCAACTCGGGATCTAAGACCTACACCACAGCCCATGGTAACGCCGGATCCTTAACCCGCTGAGCGAGGCCAGGGATCGAACCCGCAACCTTATGGTTCCTAGTCAGATTCATTAACCACTGCGCCACGACGGGAACTCCCCTAATATATTTAATACAAACAAATATTTACTCATCCCAGATAATATATTGTAAAGTCTTAAAAAATGTGTCCTCCCTCCACCATTTTAAGCTTTTTTTTTGGAATGAGTTTTGTTTTTTGGCTTCAGCATGCCTGCAGCAGGATCTGATGCCGATCTTAATGCAGGATCTCAGTTCCCAGACGAGGGATCAAATCCAGGCTTCAGTGGTGACAGCGCCAAATCCTAACCACGAGACCACCAGGGAACTCTCCTGAAATGAGTTTTAAATCAACTTCATGAGCATAAAAATCTGATACTAAAAGATGAATGTATTGATATTTTTTTAAATCCCACATCAATGTGAAAAGTAGTAAGATTAGCTCAGAAATGATGAAAATCTATCAACTGATGATTCAAAGAGAAAGGTCAGTGAGAAAATTTGCCTATCGCCCCAAAATATAAACAATACCCAACATAAAATTCAAACTAGAATATTTAAAAATAAATCAAAAGCTTATCGAATGCCTATTATGTGCCAAATACTGTGCTCAAACAGTATTGTACAAATACGTTTGCATTATAAATTGTAATTAAAATGGCCTTTATGCTAGTTGAGTTCCTTACCTAATTTATTAAAAGGAAAGGATAGCTCATCCAGTCACTGGCTTTAGTGGGTTTCAAAGACTGGTCAAATCTGGTTCTGCTAATAACTAGGTGTTTGACCTTGGGCAAGTTATTTAGTTTTCTCAACTGCAAAGAGAGGATTATAATAGTATCTACCTCATTGAGTCACTTAGGAGAATTAAATTAGGTATTTCATGTGCATGGTACTCTGCACATAGTAATCACTTAATGTTAACTACTATTAGAGCACTAAGTAGTAGTTTATTGGTATTATCATTTTAATCAAAGATCTGCAGGGCTGAAATGCAGTCTCCAGCTGCTGGTGGTTTTCTGAATGGTACTATGTAATTCTCCATTAAATCAGGCCCTCCCATCTTCTTGGGGGTAAGGGTAACAAAATCCACTGAGAACTGTTTCCTACAATGCATAATAAAAATCATATTTCCTACACTCTACATACTGGTCTTCTTGGGATGGAAAATATTAACCATGAGCAGTGTTTGGGTCACAGCGTTTATTAGTTCCAGTTAATAACCCTTTAAAACAAATGCTTTCTGAGGTCCTATCCATGACACAGTCACTCTTAATTAGAAACCCTATAGTGCAGGACAAGAAGAAGAAAAATTAAATTGTAGCTGTAGTCCTCAAAGTTCTTCTATACTAAGAATCTGAAACTAATGGCCTCTCAGTTGCTAAATTCCAGGTACACTTTTCCATGCTTATCTTACTTGACCTCTCCGCAGCCTTTGACACTGCTGACTACTTTCTCTTTCTTAAAAAAATCTCTTTGTGGCTGCTCAGCCAGTGGCCTCCTTTCTCTTAGCCTCCACACTTATATGTCAATTTCCCCAAGATTCTTTTAATCTTATTTTATAGGGATGCAAGATGAAATGCCTCCACAGGCTGCAGGGGTGGGTCAAGGGCAGACTTTGCTCGTCTAAAGGGCAGACTCAAACCAGTTCCAACAAGTCATTGCGATTAGGGGGTAAAAAAATGCAGATCTAAGGTTTCCGGATCTTCCAATTTTTCAAAAGAAAATAAAAATCCAAATTTTCCCACAAAATCTTTTTCAGGTCAGCAGCTCATTTAAACTGTTAAAATACAAGGTGTGACCTTGGGCCAGTTATTTCATAAAGCTGTTTCCTCATCTGTGAAGTGTCTGTGACAAAGTCACACACACACAGAATGAGTGTCAAACCAAACATTTTTATAGGCTTTCATTTTATCTACCCCAAACCAGAAGTTATTATCCCAGGTTTCAAGCCAAATATATACAATTGTGAATATGCATAAATGCACTTTTCTGGAGAAGAGTCCAGAAAGTTCATCAGATTGCCCAAAAAAGGCTAAGAACCACCGACTAAGCCAAACTTTTCTACTTCTACAGCTTCAGCTGTCCATCTACAGAAGTATGGTTTCCCACACCTACATCCGGTCAATCTCTGCAGGCCACTTTACCTCTATAACCCGTCTCTCCACTGACTTCTCTCCATCTCCACTGCCAGGTTAGTTCAAACCTTCACTCTCTTCTCAGCAGCTGTCTCACTGGCCCTCCTTTGTTCCACTTTCTGTACGATTCAAATCCTCTAAAATGCAAACAATTTATCTGGCCAAAGGCCTTCACAAATGGAAACGGCATCCAAACCCCTTTGCCTACATCCAAACTCCTTAGGACCTGGCCAGGCTGGCCCCTCCCTTGCCCACTATTTATTCCCACTCCCCCGGCTCCTCCAATTTGCAATACAGATTACTCCTTTGTCCTGAGGCCTTTATTCGTACTTGCAGGTCCCACCTCCTGGAATGCCTTTCTAACTCCTCCCATTCACTTAGGGTAGAAATCCCCCCCCCCAAAAAAAAATCCTTACTGCTTGCCCCTAGGCCAGAATAAGTAGGTTTCCTTCCTCCGGGCTAATCTATCCCCCATCATTCAATGTTGTAAATGTCAGCATTATTTTTCTTCTCCACTAGACTGAAAACTCCTCAAGGGCAGAGAATGAGTCTTTTATTACAGGCCTGTAGCTACCACTAAAGAAGTTTAATGAAGGAAACAGCACTGGCTTCAGCAAATCCCATCATCAACTCAGATAAACATCCCACCCTCCCAAGGTGAGCCTACAAGCCACAGACTATTCGGCCCTTCAAAGCCAGGCAACACAGATACCTGCAGGCAGATTACTACTGCAAGTGTTTAAAAAGGGGCTAGAAGTAAACCCACCTTTGCCCATGACTTTACATGTGCCGCCTCAAGAGTTCAACAGCAGAGACTAGGCTAAACATCAAGCTGCTGAAACTTTGTGAATATCCTGATTTTTTATTGGCACAAATACCCTTATTTGTCCGATGGAAGAAATTATATTGCATCTGTACCCAAATACTAGTATTACTGAGTCAAGCATTCACACTGAAATAATTCACATCAAGAATATTACAATTTTTTAAAGGAAAATAGTATATAAAGGTCATGCACCAGGCACCACGCTAAAGGCTTTCTGTGCAATTCCTCGTTTGATCATCTCAGCAACCCTATTAAGAAGGTGTTATTATCACCCCCTTTCACAGATGAACGAGACTCAATGGGATAAGGTAATTTATCCAAGTCACATAGGTAGGATTGAAGGTTAACCTGACTCCTCAGCCCAAGCTTTTAACCAATACAAAACCATTTAACATTGTTAAATGTATGATCCTAGGATTATGTGGTATATACACGCATACAGTGACAAAATAGAAAGAGAAAACACAACTAAATGTTAACAATGATTATCTTTTTTTTCTTTCTTTTTTTTTTTTTTTTTGGTCTTTTCACCTTTTCTAGGGCCGCTCCCAAGGCATATGGAGGTTCCCAGGCTAGGGGTCGAATGGAGCTGTAGCCGGCGGCCTACACCAGAGCCACAGCAACATGGGATCGGAGCCTCATCTGTGACCTACACCACAGCTCACGGCAACGCCAGATCCTTAACCCACTGAGCAAGTGCAGGGATCGAACCTGCAACCTCATGGTCCCTTGTCGGATTCGTTAACCACAGCGCCACTATGGGAACTCCAAAAATGCTTATCTCTTGAATGGGATGAATATGGGCACATATTACCTTTAGTAAGGAAAAAAAAAAGCAAACAAACAATAGAAACAGTATTTAGATGCTGCTAATAGAAAAGTAAGGTGGGCTAGGGGAATCTAGACCAAGCACATGGGCTAACTCATCTAATCTTTACCTCAGAAAAATCTTACTTCCATTTTTACCGAGGAACCCGCCCAGTGGAAGAACTGGGATCAGAACCCAAGGCCCAGTCTAAATGTGGCTGAGTGCAGGATACCCTGGTACAAATAAAATGCAACCAAAACGCTCTTAAAAAACAAGTCAAATCTGGGAAAGAATCAAAACCAAGTAGCCTGGCATCTTAAATGCAAGGTGGGAAGAAATAAAAGAGGCCTAAGGTTTGCACTTTAAGCTGATCAAGAGTATCTTTGCAAGTGTTCCCCTAAATCCAGAAGCACAGTCTAAAACCAGCCACTACAGTCTGGGTTCTGAGACAACTGTTACCAGATGGGAGTGGGAAGGAGACTCCACTTCAGTTTGTTTTGCAAAGCACAGAGTTTCATTAGCATTAGTTAAAAGGACTTAGATGGGAGACCATTGTAGAAGCAGCAGAGTATCTGCTTTGAGAACAATTTGCTGCCTCCAACCCAGTCTTCACCTATTCATCCACTGTTTACAAGTTACCACTACGACGTGTGGTCTGAGAATACTGCTAACTGTACTCAGATATAAACGACCTCTCATTTTCCATATCTACCGTTCCAAACCTGGACAGTGAGAGCTGCAAGCCCTGGGGGGGGGGGGGGGGGGGGCACCTCCCATAAGAATGAATGGATCAGCATTTTTTTTTTTAATACCATGTTTAACTTTGGGTGTTCTGACTTAGAAATTTTTAAACCCATCTAAACTATAACTTCATTTCTCTAAAAACAGCACTGACATGATGTGCTGAGAAAAATGCTTGGGGTAGGGTATACAAATTTCCTTAATACAACCTTTCAGAGGAAAGAAAACTTGATTACTTCAAATATATACATTAATCATCTACTTTTGAAACTAAATGTTTAATAGCAAAAAAGCACATTACCTTAGCAATTTAAAATTAAGTCAATATTTGCCCTGAAAGCCTTTTTAGTTTCAAATACAATGTAACTGTTTAGATGATCAAATGCACCATTCCTTCAAGAATAAAGTGGCCCATGGGTGATTAGATTAGGAAAGTGGGGGAGGGGGGTTTGTACAGAACTTTGGGATTTGTACATACATAGTTTTTGAAAGCTTAGCAATGTGAAACTGACCGTATTAGCTTAAAAATATCAAATTATGAGGCAAAAAACTTTTTAAAAATTTATAAATCCTAAGAGACTCATAGAGTGATTTCGTCTATCCAATATGCTCTAAAAATAAAGGCAAGCTGTAACAGAAATAACAATTTTGGGTACACCAGTATATGAATACACCCAAATCAATAAGCAATTTCAATTAATCAATAATGTTAAACCACCATTAAATGTAATTTGCATTGCTGTATGAAACCCATACAATCTCAAATATCACGCTTTTCTTAAGTAAAATGCTAAATGGCTGGGTAGCTGTCACTGTGGAGAAACAGAAGGAGTTTTATTTTAGGCAGACAAAAGGAAAACACAACACTTAATAAGGATTACAGAAGGAATCTTGCTTCCACACCAACAGAAGTGAGCACTGACCAAGTCATGGGTTACCCATGGCTCTGCAAGTGCCAGCTTCTCCCTGGGAAATAGTGCTCTGGGGGCTGAGTGGTCAGAATGTGGAACACCTTTACCAGCGAACTCCAGGCTGCACCAGGCAGGACCCACATACCCACACACAAGCTCCTGCCCTAGGTCCGCTAAAAAGCGCAGGGAAGAAAAGAACAAATGAAAGAGTCAAAGTAACCTCTGCAAACCTGCCCAGGCTGGGGGCTGGGAGTAGGGGGCAGGGCACATTAACATCTCGACTTCCACACTAAAGAACCCCAGGAGGTTAAGTGTATAGCCACAGGAAACATCCCATCCCCGAAAAGCAGGAAATCTAGATGTGGAAATTTCAGCTTTCGACATTTTTTTTTTTAACTTTCAAAACTCATGCCACCAAAATATAGCTAAATCCGTTTAAACATAGAGGAAAAAAAACAAAAACCATACCCAAACCACACTGTGTCAGCTATGTTCAGTTCCCCGAGGGCTCTTCCACAGACCCTTCTGAGCTGTGGCAATAACAAGTTTCCTTAAAATCCCCATTTTTTCTATTTCGAGGGTCGAAACATAACAGTATTGCAAAAATCCAAATAGTTATTATCAGAATAAATAAACGACTCATCTTTAAACTGTAGACCTCGTTTCAGGAGCTGCCCTGCCCACCTCCTCTCCTCCCCCATTCTTACTGCTTCCCAGCAGGGTCCGTCCTGACAGCCAGGGTCTCCCCTTTTGGCTCCTGTCCCGTGTTTGTTTTCCCGGACAGTGACCAAATAGCACAGGAAACTCCTCCATCTGGGGGCTGCTTCAGCCCCCTCTCACTGACAGTCTCTTCGCCGCTCCCTACATCTTTCCCCCCGCAGGGCTGTCCAAAAAAGGGGGCCCAAGACCCAAAGGATTCCGGGATGAAAGAAGGGTGGGTGCGAAATCTGAAATTAACACCCCCCGCTTTCCCGGGTAAGGGCTGAAAAAGCGATTAGGAAAGCCTGCCCGGTAGAAATACCACCTGAATTTACCTCCTCCCTTCCCACTGCAAAAAGCCCAGTCACTAACTAATAGACTAAGACAAATCCCTGGAAAACTTTTGCAAACGGGCAGAGAGGGCCCTCTCCCCAGCCGGGGGGCTCCCGGGGACCGGGCTGGAGTTCGCAGCCCTGGAAGGGCTCGCCGGGGGAGCGGGGTGGGGCGCGGGCGAGGGGTGCAGGGGCGGAGTACCTTCCACGGACAGGAACTGGCAAAGAGTTTCAAAATAGCCGAGTGCTCTCCCCCACGCCCTCGGGGGTCGCGAGCGCTAGGACCCGGGCTCCCCGAAAGGAGGCCAGCCCCCAATTCGGGCCTAAAAGGAAACTTTCCGGGCCGCGGCTGCACCTGACTCCTCACCGCCCCTCCACCCCACCCCACGCCCGCCAGGCCGCCCGCCCCGCCCCGGCCTGGCCGCCCGGAGCGCGGAGGAGGGAGAGAAATAAATTCAACTATTACCGGAATCGGGGGTGGGGGGCGTCGGCGAGAGACCCGGGGGAGGGGGCGACTGAGCGCCCATTCCCCACTCCTAGGCCCTGACGCCCCTGTCCCGGCCGCCCGGGCCTGCCGCCCCGCGGGGGAGCCTCCCGGGGGCCCGCGCAGGCTTCGGCCCAGCAGCGCCGCTGTCCCGCCCGGAGGCCCCGGGGGAGCCGAAGGGCGCGGGGAGGCCCGGGTTGCGGGGGCAGGGCGCGGCCCCCGAGAGGCCCGCCGGCCCGAGGCCTAGCCGGCGCCCCCCCCTCGCCCCACACCCCCATCCCGGCCCGCGCAGGCCGCGCCGTTCGCCCCGCTCCGGTCCCAGCTGGACCCCCGCCCGGCCGCCGGCCGTCGCTGCCCGTGGACGCCCCCCAGGTCCCCGGGCCCTGAGCCCCCGCCACCCCGGCGCTGGCCCCTCTCACCCTTTCATTCTCTGCCCGGGGCCTGGCGCGGGCCGGCGAATCCCCGGCCTCACGTAAGCGCGCTCGCCGCCCGCCCTGCCAGCGCGGCCCAGCCCGCCGCCCTACGGGAGCCCGGGGATGTGGGCCGGGCCTGGGGCCGCCTCTGCTTACCTTTCAGCTGCTTTTTTTTTTTTTTCTCCTTCCCCCCTTTTCCCTCGGCTGGGCTGACAGATCAGAGTGAGAGGCGCTGGCAATGGACTAGGAAGCTCGGCTGCCGCTGCTACTGCTCCCCCCTGGGCTCCGGCGAGAGCCTTTCCCTGTCAAGCAAGAGGGGTGAGGATCATATTTTTATTTTGGAAACTAAAAAGTGCTCCCAGGGTCGGTGATTATTAAGGGGAAATCCCTGAATATACTCTCCAGCCAAGAAGGCAGGGCTGCCGGGGCTGCACAAGAAGAGGCAGCAGCCTCCTACAGCACCACTACAGGCACTGCGAGGACATAACACCAGAGAGCAGCTCCTCTGCCCTCCGAAACGACAACTTTCCTACCATCTTGGAGGCAGAGGAAAGGGGGGGCCGGGGGGAAAAGTGCACCCGCTCCCGATAAAGTACAAATTTCTACCTCTCATCTCTGGAAAAAGGTCCACACCGGCCGTCTACAACCGGCGCCTGGGGGAAAAAAGCGGGCAAGAAACTGGGGGTGCTTGAGAAACGTTTGCATTTGCACCAGGGGGAAAAATGTTTCTGCATCTTCAGATGGAAAGAAATCTTTACAAGACACAGGTTTTCCGGTGATTATTATTTTCTATTTTCTATTTAATTTTTTCCATGTTAGTGACAGTGGGATATGACATTTTTTTTTCAGGCTGATAATGATTTTTTTTTTCATTACAGATCTAAGTTCTGGGTCTGGTGGTCAGTTTATAAATTTGGACTTTAAGAGACTTTATAGCCACTTTATCTTTGTCTTCTTATACATTTGTGTATAGAAAATATTTATGTCTCCTTATATTATATATAAGAATTTGTGTTATATAGCCTTCTCCAAACTGAGATTGCTGGAAGACAATTGTAAAGGGATGTCTTTTGTCTCCTTTTCTCAAAGCAATGTAAATAAAACCTATTGACAATCCAGAAAGGCAAGATAGAGCAGTTTATTTTTCACAGTGCAAATTAAGGCAGAGATCACTGGGGGGTTAAATACAACTTAAGTGTAACTGACCACGTTTCTGGAAAAAATCCTAATGCTGTTATGTTCTGCCCATGAAGAAAGGTTACTGTAAAACTGGAAATAGATTTTAAAGACAGCATTAGATTTTCTTAAAGAAAAATTGCTTATTTAGAATTATACCAGGCATTTAATTTTTTTTTTTATTTTGTTCCTTTAAGGTTCAGATCTTTGGTGCATTACACATACTGCTGTCCACTTTTTGAGAAATATGTCAATTTTTGTTACAGTTGACATGTTCAGAACTTCCAGTGTGCTGTCAAACTGTATAAAATACTTTTAATATTTTGCAATGAATGTCATGGATCTATTTTTTTTTTTTTTAAATGAGCAAAGCTTTGTAGACAGATGGGATCAAAGTTACCCAATGCTGAGGTAACCCAGAGGTAAGAGAGAATAGGATGCTGCCCACTTGCAACAATTCCCATAAAACTCTTATTGGAGGAGAATAAATTTCAGAGATATTTTGCTATTTTCATAAAGAAAGAGAAGAGTACTAGAAAATGAACAAAAGGTTTTTTGTATGTTCTACAGGGAAAGATGAATTGATTCTTGTACTAAAAGTTATTTTTCTGACCCATGTTGGCTAACATAGGAGGAATGAATTTGTAATATTAGTGTCTTGAATCAGTTGAATATTTAATTTTCATTTAAAATTTATTACAAAGCATTTAGAAATAACTGCTGACTCATTTAAAAAAAATGCTTATTTTTTCAGCATCCAAATTTAGAAATTCCCGTAGTTAAAGTGAGTTCAGATAATGCGTATAACAGATTTTTATTAAATTCATGCCGACCCCAATCTTTATCATTTAATTTTGAATACAGTACCTGAATAGTCCTGATTTTCTTTCCCTTACAACTTTCTGAAATCAGTCACCTTGATCATGACAAGGAAATCCGTTCCCTCGATGAAGAAATTTAGTAGACTTGAAAAACATGTTTTGAACAACCTGTTCCTTGTATGTGATGTGACTTTATAGATATGCTTTGAATTTTTCAAGAAATTAAGATGTATTTGCTTTAAGCTGACTGCACCTTTTTATGCAATCCCTCTTGTGACCAGCAAGCTTGTTTGTATGATGTCTGTCTGGGGAGAGGGATATGGTGCATAATCTTAGCATTTCAATGTCTTTCCCTTATGAAGCTTGACTTTTACTGGGCTGTAATCCACGATGTTTATCCATCAGCTGAGCTAGGTAGCCCAGACTTGGGGAGTTACAACCCAAATCAGAAAGGAATCCTGCTATGGTTGCAATATTGGTGAATTTTATTGGTCAGTGTTTATTTCGATTGACAATTGAACTCATTTCAGGTGTTAAGTCTCTAATTCCTAGAAACTACAGGTGCTAACAAAACTGACATCATTAACCTTAAATAACCCTATTTTGGCCAATAAAATTCCCAATGCTCAAATTTGGCCAAGACTGAGCACCTAATACATCTCGGTAACCTTGCTAGACACTTTCACGTATGTGCTCTCCTTTGACTCCCTCAAGAGCCCCCAAAACTGTTATTTTTCTTTCCTTCCTTGTTCCCTCTTTCCCCTTTTTTCCTCTCTTAAAAACAGTTGGGGGAGTTCCCGTCATGGCTCAGCGGAAACGAATCTGACTAGTATCCATGAAGACGAAGGTTCGATCCCGGGCCTGGCTCAGTGGGTTAAGGATCCAGCGTTGCCATGAGCTGTGGTGTAGGTAGCAATGTGGGTTCCACATTGCTGTGGTATGGGCCATCGGCTACAGCTCAGATTCCACCCCTAGCTTGGGAATGTCCGTCCGTATGCCACTGGTGCGGCCCTAAAAAGACCAAGGGAAAAAAAAAAAAAAAAAAAGCAGTTGGGATAATTGTCTTCACTTTCAAGGAGTGCAGAGCTTCTTGGCCCTAAAGCTTCCCAATATGATTCCAAATCCTTTGGCTCTATAGTTTATGAAGTGGCTAGCTTAGCTTTATACTGTCTGTCTGGAAATGTTAAGTTCCTGCCATTTACTCTTTGCCAGAAACAAACTTTGAGTAGCCAGCAGTTGGCACCCCCTTCGTTCATTAGTGGTAACCCGTGGCTTGTTTCACCTTGGGAACTCCCTTACTCTCTCCGTTGTTTTGAGGAATGCAAATATATATGTATATAGTTATATTTTTTTGTCCATTGAAATGGACTGCAATTAAGAGAGATTTCCTTCCTGATCCTGAAAATGAGCAGTATGTGTAAAGCACTAGCATAATTAGAAATGTCACTTATTGTTGTAAAATTGTCGTATTTTCTAAAAGATTTAGTCAATGGATGAAGTGACTTCCAGGCATAAATCCCAGAGTTTTACCTATGTGATGCTTAAAGCAGTACTGTCTTTTATTTATTCTGTTATTACGCCTTTATTTCTCAAGTCGCTTGTTTGGTCTTTAGTTGAAATAGGATACACTTGCTTAATATTTTTACTCTTATTAGAAGCTTTAATCAATCTGTCTTTTGGTATTAATGATTTTAATTTTGTAAAAATTAGCCACCTCATGTGAACACTTAATATTTTTATTAAGAAAATAACACCTATATCCTTAAAAGAGCTCATTCACAGGTTGTGTGGATTTAAAGTGAAAGATTTATGCGTGTTTACTATACTAGATATCTTTAAGCAATGCCTTTATTGCCAGATGTTTTGCTGACAGAATCACCAAGTATTGGAGTTCCTGTGTGGCGCAGCAGCAGAAACGAATCCAACTAGGAACCATGAGGTTGTAGGTTCGATCCCTGGCCTTGCTCGAGTGTGTTAAGGATCTTAAGGATCCATTGTTGCCATGAGCTGTGGTGTAGGTCGCAGACAGGGCTCGGATCTGGCGTTGCTGTGGCTGTGGCGTAGGCTGGCGGTTACTGCTCCGATTCAGCCCCTAGCCTGGGAAACTCCATGTGCCTCAGGTGTGGCCCTAAAGAGACAAAAAAATAAAATAAAGAATCACCAAGTATTTAAAAGACACCGACAGGCGTTCAGTATCCATAAGGATGCAGGTTCAGTCCCTAGCCTTCGCTTGGTGGGTTAAGGATCCTACGTTGTCACAAGCTGCAGTGTATGAAGATGGCAGATGAGGCTCAGATCTGGTGTTCCCCATGGCTGTGCAGAGGCAGGCAGCTGCAGTTCCAGCTTAACCCCTAGCCTGGGAACTTCCATATGCCGCGGCTGTGGCCCTAAAAAGACAATAAATAAAAAAATAAATAGACACTGACAGCAGACATGGTTATACAAATTTAGTGGAGGATTTTGGGGAGGAGTAGGTGTGTGAATATAAACCTTCCCTAATCACAGAAATGTTTTTTTCTAAGTCATACCAAGAGGTCCCCAGTAGTTTAAAAAACTCCCAAGGAGCTGAAAAGAAGCAGGGTGTGTACAGAGCCTAAAAATTTTCAAAATCATACTATTATGGTCGTAAATGTAAATTTATTAATTTATTTATTTGCTTTTATTTATTTAATTTTATTTTCCCACTGTACAGCAAGGGGATCAAGTTATCCTTACATGTATACATTACAATTACATTTTTTCCCCCACCCTTTGTTCTGTTGCAACATGAGTATCTAGACAAAGTTCTCAATGCTACTCAGTAAATTTATTTTTTACTTTTTTTTGCTTTTTAGGGCCACAGCCACAGCATATGGAAGTTCCCAGGCTAGGGGTCAAAGCTGAGCTACAGCTGCTGGCCACAGCCACAGCAATGCAGGATCCGAGCCGCATCTGTGACCTACATCGAAGCTCACAGCAACAATGGATCTTTAACCCGATGATGGGGGCCAAGGATCGAACCTGCATCCCGTGGATACGGGTTCATTTCTGCTGTGCCACAATGGGAACTCCTATAAATTTTTTTCACTTTAAGCATTTCTGTTTGGGAAACACTTATTGGCAATGTTTCTATCTAAAACAAAGATTTTGGTTAGTATTGCCCTGAAGAAAATGTATCTGAGACAAGCTTTGTATTTGGGAGACATCCACATCATAGCCTTAGGTTATTCAAATATGAAGTTTCTGTAATATAGATTCAACTATAGTCAAAACATTATCAGGTAGGAGTTCCCTGGTTCAGCAGGTTAAGGATCCATGGTTGTCAGTGCTTTGACTCTGGTTACTGCTGTGGCACAGGCTTCACCCAGGCCTGGGAACTTCCGCATGCTGTGGGCATGGCCAAAAAATAAATAAGTTAAAAAAAGGAAAAGAATGATCAGGTAATCTCCAAGTTCTAACATCTACCCAGGGGCACTGAGATCTGGGAACTACTACCTAATGCCAAGCCAGAAACCAAGAAGGTTTTGGGGTTTTTTTCATTCCCATAAGGGATAAAAGATATCCTCTGGGAACCAGATGGTTAGTGGAGGTGGCAGGGACAAGACGTGTCCCTTGTGCCATTTCACTGCCTTCTTGTCCTGCTGCTGGCAGAGAATGTGAGCTTGCCTGGGCTATCAGCATTCTTGGGCTATTCTATTGACTCCTGTCGTTAGGCTACGGAGAACAACTCTCCTTACTAATGATGTTTACTAATGATTAGTAAAAAGAAACACCCCAAAACAGTATTAAAGATTGGATTTGGGGAGTTCCCGTAGTGGCGCAGCACGAATCCAACTAGGAAGTATGAGGCTGCAGGTTCGATCCCTGGCCCGGCTCAGTGGGTTGAGGAACCTGTGTTGCTGTGGCTGTGGTGTAGGCCAGCAGCTACAGCTCCGATTAAACCCCTAGCTTGGGAACCTCCATATGCCGCGGGTTAGGCCCCAAAAAGCAAAAAAAAAAAAAAAAAAAAATTGGATTTGGGTAGAATTACAAGTGATAGTCAACCTTTCCTGTAATTAGTAATGAGAAAACTGTGTCCCAAAAGTGGTGGTTAGCTAAAACATTGTAGTAAGAAGAGAAAGAGTCCTTGGAGTAAGATCGACACAAAGGTGACAGTGTTCGTTTCTGCTACATTCCTGGTTAAGCTTTTGCAGACCCACTGGGAACTTAACCACTATCTCCATGGGAAAATAAACCCCAGGCTCCAAATAGCTAATTTACAGCGATCCTCTGGAACACAGCCCATTAATAAGTTTGGACTTCCTGTACTATAATATCTTGGCCATATATCTGTTACAGGCTTACTGGAATTCAATGGTAAGGGTGGGGGAAAAGGGGAAAATCCTCTCCCTCAATTAAAATAACGAATAACTATTAACACAATTTAAACTGCTTGATTTAAATTCAAGGAAGGAAGATTATCAAATATATAAAATGGTAAGGCCAGTTGTAGTACACCAGGAAGGAGAAAAAGACCTCAGTCAATAATTAAAAATTGGGAGTTCCCGTTGTGGCTCAGTGGTTAACAAATCCGACTAGGAACCATGAGGTTGCAGGTTCGGTCCCTGCCCTTGCTCAGTGGGTTAACGATCCGGCGTTGCAGACGTGGCTCAGATCCCGCGTGGCTGTGGCTGTGGCGTAGGCCAGCGGCTACAGCTCTGACTCAACCCCTAGCCTGGGAACCTCCATAGGCCATGGAAGCGGCCCAAGAAATGGCAAAAAGACAAAAAAATAACAATAATTAAAAATTGTACTGTTTACCTTAACTGCATACACTGGTGTTTCTGTTTTATGCATGTCTGGATACCGTATGGTCTTAAAGTAGGTATTTGCATTTTGCTTAATTTTTTTTTCTTTTTTAGGGCTGTACCTGCGGCATATGGAAGTTCCTGGGCTAGGGGGTCAAATCAGAGCTGCAGCTGCAGGCCTGTGTCACAGCCACAGCAATGCCAGATCTGAGGTTCATCTGCAACCTACACTGCAGCTTGTGGCAAGGTTGGATCCTTAACCCACTTTTTAGGGCCGCACCCGTGGCATATGGAAGTTCCCAGGCTAGGGGTCAAATCAGAGCTGCAGCTCCTGGCCTACACCACAGCCACAGCAACTTGGGATCTGAGCTGTCTGTGACCTATACCGCAGCTCACGGCAACACCAGATCCTTTAACCCACTGAGCAAGGCCAGCAAATGAACCCACATCCTCATGGATACTAGTCAGATTCTTAACCCACTGAGTCACAATGGGAACTCCTATTTTATGGAGTTCTTAAGGAAAACCAGAAAGAGAAAGAAATGATGGCAGCAGAAGTAGATAGGATTCTACTAAAAATTACCCAACCTAGGAGTTCCCCTTGTGGCACAGTGGAAACGAATCTGACTAGGAACCATGAGGTTGTGGGTTCAATCCCTGGCCTCACTCAGTGGGTTAAGAATCTGGTGTTGCTGTGAGCTGTGGTATAGGTCGTAGACTCGGCTCGGATCCTGCATTGCTGTGGCCTTGGCATGGGCTGGCAGCTACAGCTCTGATTAGCCCCCTAGCCTAGGAACCTCCCTATACGGCAGGTATGGCCCAAAAGACAAAAAAAAAACTACCCAACCTAGCCTCCTTTTCGTTTTTTGCCCCCATGGCAAGCCTTGACCCTTCTTGATGCCTCTCTCCTCAGCACTGCCAGTTAAGTCCCACTCTGCTCTGATACCTTGCCCAAAATCTTGTTCCTGAAGCCTTCTTGTGCCAGCTTGAGTGTATAATGACCTTATTCTTACATTAATGCCTTGAATTGTTTTCTAGAATGCCCCCCCATGGGTTCCTCTGGTGCCAGAGAGCTGTAGTGGTTAAGAGTTTAATCCTCAGGAGTTCCCGTCGTGGCGCAGTGGTTAACGAATCCGACTAAGAACCATGAGGTTGTGGGTTCGGTCCCTGCCCTTGCTCAGTGGGTTAACAATCTGGCGTTGCCGTGAGCTGTGGTGTAGGTTGCAGACGCGGCTCGGATCCCGAGTTGCTGTGGCTCTGGCGTAGGCCGGTGGCTACAGCTCTGATTCGACCCCTAGCCTGGGAACCTCCATATGCCGTGGGAGCGGCCCAAGAAATAGCAACAACAACAACAACAACAAAAGACAAAAAAAAAAAAAAGAGTTTAATCCTCAGTCAAGGCCATCTGATTGAGCAACTTGGCTCCACAAATTTCCTTGGTAGTGAGACCCTGGGCAAGCCACTTAACCTCTCGGGGATAATAATAGTGTCTGCCTCCTTGCATTGTTGAGGATTACAGGGCAGAGTGCATGTAAGGCACGAGGTGGGGTCTTAGTGCCATGTAAAGGTCACTGCTCTCTTGGGTTGCTTGCCAATAAACACCTTGCCAGGCGGCACCACCCAAGGTCATGGAGCCATGTTTTCTCTGTGTTTTGCTTTGTTTTGTTTTTAAACACTACTGAGACAGTGGACCTAGCAGCTACCAGTCACAAGTTAATTCAACCCAAAAAAAAAATAGAAGATTATGATTATGGCATACCAGCTACCTATAAAAAAAGTCCATTGATTTTTTTTTCCAGGTGTTTGGGAGTACCCAGATAGTTGACAGTCTGCAACAAAGAATTTTAAGATTTCAGTGTCCTTCAGACTCAATCAAGTTCTTAAAAATATAAAATGGGAGAAATTCTCCTGTGGTATAGTTGGTTAAGGATCCAGTGTTTTCACTGCTGTGGCTCAGGTTCGATCCCTGGCCTGGGAACTTCCACACGCTCTGGATGTGACCAAAAATAGTTTGTGTGTGTGTGTAAAATGGGGTGCAGAAAGAGTACATATGGGGACTACACAACAGGAGAAATATCGTGACTAATTAACACTTTCCCCAGCCATTCTAAAGAGAGAGAAATGCATTTAAATTTCAATATGAGGTATTGAAAAGGAAAGACTTTTGACAGCAAGGCATAGAAAGGTTTATGAAATATGTTCAGGGAGTTCCTGTTGTGGTTCAGCAGGGTTTTGTTACCTCATGACTAGTATCCATGCGGATGTGGGTTTTTGGGGTTTTGTTTGTTTTTGTTTTTGTTTTGCTTTTTACAGCCGCACCTGTGGCATATGGAGGTTCCCAGGTTAGGGATCGAGTCAGATCTGTAGCTGCTGGCCTACACCACAGCCACAGACAGCATCACAGGATCCGAGCTAAGTCTGTGACCTATGCCACAGTTGACAGCAAGCCAGATCCTTAACCCACTGAGAAAGGCTAGGGATCAAACCTGCACCTTCATAGATGCTAGTCAGATTCATTAACCACTGAGCCACAATGGGAACTCCATGAGGATGTGAGTTTGATCCCTGGCCCCACTCAGTGGGTTAAGGATCCGGTGTTGGCAAGAGCTACGGTATAGGTTGAATCTGGTGTTGCTGTGGCTGTGGCGTAAGCCAGCAGCTGCAGCTCTGATTTGACCCCTAGCCTGGGAATTTCCATATGCCCCAGGAAAAGAGAAAAGAAAGAAAAGAAAAATAAATAAAATGCACGTGCAGAGTTCCCTAGTGACACAGTGGGTTAAAGATCTGGTGTTGTCACTGCTATGGCTCAGGTTGTAGCTATAGCACTGGTTTGATTCCTGGTTGGGGAACCTCAGTGTGCCGTAGGCCCAGCACCCCCGCCCCCCCCCCCACCGCCCGCCAAAAAAAACCTTGTATGAATCCCAGAGCTAATAGTTTTTGTTTGTTTTTGTCTTTTATCTTTTTAGGGCCACATCCGCAGCATATGGAGGTTCCCCAGGCTAGGGGTCAAATTAGAAGCTGTGGCTGCCGACCTACACCGCAGGCACAGCGACACCAGATCTGAGCCAGATCTGCAACCTACACCACAGCCCACAGCAACACTGGATCCTTAACCCACTGAGCAAGGCCAGGGATTGAACCTGTGTGCTCATAGATGATAGTCAGGTTTATTTCCTCTGAGCCACAGTGGGAACTCAAGAGCTAATATTCATTTACTAACTGTACAAACTGAGGCAAGTTCCCTAGCCTCTCAAACCTCAGTGCTCTCATTCTCAGCACAGTTGCTTGAATGAGATGATTTATAGGACCATAGGAAGTATAGTGTATGACATATAACAACTACTCCATAACTGTCCATTTCTGTTTCTTTTCTCTGAATTCATAGAAAGCGCCTGGAATTAAAGTAGGTCTTTAATTAGAAAACTGTAAATGGAGTTCCTGTCGTGGCGCAGTGGTTAATGAATCTGACTAGGAACCATGAGGTTGTGGGTTCGATCCCTGGCCTTGCTCAGTGGGTTAAGAATCCGGCATTGCCATGAGCTGTGGTGTGGGTTGCAGATGCGGCTCGGATCCCACATTGCTGTGGCTGTGGCATAGGCTGGCGGCTGCAGCTCCGATTTGACCCCTAGCCTGGGAACCTCCGTATGCCACAGAAGCGGCCCTAGAAAAAGGCAGAAAGACAAAAAAAACAAAAACAAAAAAAAACAACTGTAAAAAGGGACCTTGTTCTAGAGTCAATTTCTAAGTTATTGAAAAGCAAATATCAAACTAATTAAAAGCCTATTTACATAATTTACTATTTTCTTGCATGATTTGTGTGAGATCTTTTTTTTTTTTTTTTCCAGGGCCACATCTGCAACACATGGAGGGTCCCAGGTTAGGGGTCTAATTGGAGCTGTAGCCACTGGCCTACGCCAGAGCCACAGCAACGCCATATCTGAGCCGCATCTGCGACCTACACCACAGCTCACGGCAACACCAGATCCTTAACCCACTGAGCAAGGCCAGGGATCGAACCCATAACCTCATGGTTCCTAGTCAGATTCATTAACCACTGAGCCACGACGGGAACTCTGAGATTTCTCTTTTTGATTAAAGTTATTAGTGTTCTTGGGCAACTGATTAATTTTTAAAAATATAATTGAACTATATGTTTTCATAGTAGGAACAGGCTCAGCCAACACAAACCACAAACATTTATTCACTCAGCCATGTGCCAGACACTTAGGCATTTCCCTGGCATTTGGCTGTAACAGAAAATGATTATAGGGGTCTTATTCAGGGTGCTGGGTTGCACAGTGTCAAGGGAACTCAACTCTGTGGAATGAGTGTTTACAACAGGGAACTTAAGAAATCACTTTAGCAGGAGTTCCCTCGTGGCAGCATGGGTTAAGGATCTGGTGTTGTCGCTGCATGCAGCAGGTTGCTGCTGTGGCACAGGCTTGATCTCTGGCCCCAGAACTTCCATATGCCATGGGCACAGCCAAAAAATAAAAAATCACTTTAGCAGTTTGTAACCTACTGAAAAGAATAGAACAATATAGAATAGAAAACATGTTGATGGCAAATTTGCTGACTGATGAGAACTTTTGACCTGGATAGGTTATCTCATCAAAATACAGCTTGGAGTTCCCATCTTGGCTCAGCGGTATTGAACCCCACTAGTATCCACTGAGGATGAGGGTTCCATCCCTGGCCTCACTCACTCAGTGGGTTAAGGATCCATCATTGCCACAAGGTGTGGTGTAGGTCACAGCCATGGATCGGATTCCACGTGGCTGTGGCTATGGCACAGGCTAGCAGCTTTAGCTCTGATTCGACCCCTAGCCTGGGAACCTCCATATGCTGTGGGTGTGGCCCTAAAAAAAAAAAAAAAAAAAAAGAACTTGAATCTCAAATAAGATTAAAAGGAAGTATTTTTTCACACAGCATGTTCTGAGCATATAGAACTTAAGAGACAGAATTTGTGGCAAAGGTTAACTTTCTAACAGTCGAAAGTATGAAACTTAGCCTGAGTTGGTTAACCTTCTCAGTGTGATAATAAATAGGCTGGCTGGGCATGGTACTCCATTAGGCTCTTCAGAGACAGAAAAGAAAATATAATACACAGTTATGCACAGGGAGCTTATGATCTAGTTGTAAAAATAAATACCATCTGGAAAGCCATTGGAGACCAAGCAAGGGCTCTTAGTAGAGAATGAAAGGGGCAGGGTCGGGAGAGAAGGCAGCCTGACTTAGCCAAGGGACCTGGGGCTGCTCTCAGAACTCTGAACTTATCCTACTCCTAAAAACCGAAAAAAAAAGTGTGTGCAGATTCAAGAAGATTCGTGGACATCTCACACAGTCCTGGCACATAGAAGATATTAGATCAGTGTTTGTTGATCTAAATGGAGAGAATTTCTATTTCCCTGCAGCAGAGGAAATAGTATTTGGTAAAGCAGGAGTGAGCACGCTTCCACATAAAGTGTTGCAGAAAAATAGAGGAAAAAAGCGGTAGGGTAGAGCCCAAATAAGAGGACTTTGAAAGCCAAGCCAAAAAGTTTGAACAGATATAACAGGGAATGAAGAACCATTGTTTGTGCTTAAGCAAAAAGGATCTTCTGGGAGTTCCTGTAGTGGCTCAGTGGTTAACAAATCTGACTAGCATCCATGAGCACACAGGTTCGATCCCTGGCCTGGCTCAGTGGGTTAAGGATCTGGCGTTGCCGTGAGCTGTGGTATAGGTTGCAGATGCAGCTCGAGTCTTGCATTGCTGTGGCTCTGGTGTAGGCCAGAAGCTACAGCTCCAATTCGACCCCTAGCCTGGGAACCTTCATATGCCACAGGTGCAGCCCTATTAAAAAAAAAAAAAAAAAAGGATCTTCTGCTATTTAATTATTCAAGGAGTACCTATGAATCATTTATAGTGTGCCAGGCACTGTGGTTAGAGTATTGGGGAAACAGTGGTTCCTGCCCTCAAGTGGCTTAAGTCTGGCAAGAAAGAAAAGGATTATTTTCAGGGGGGGTAATATTTTATACAGATCCTACCTTTAAAAATATCAGCTCAGGCGTTCCCGTCATGGCTCAGTGGTAGACAAATTCGACTGGGAACCGTAAGTTGCGGGTTCAATCTCTGGCCTTACTCAGTGGGTTGAGGATCCAGCATTGCCGTGAGCTGTGGTATAGGTTGCAGATGCAGCTTGGATTCCACGTTGCTGTGGCTGTGGCATAGGCCGGAGACTACAGCTCCAATTGGACCCCTAGCCTGGGAACCTCCATATGCCGAGGGTGCGGCCCTAGAAAATATAAAAAAATAAAATAAAAAATATGTATCAGCTCAAGCAGTTCCTGTGGTAGCTCAGCTGTAATGAACCCAACTAGTATCCACGAGGACAAGGGTTCAATCCCTGGTCTTGCTCAGTGGGTTAAGGGTCTAGTGTTGACATGAGCTGTAGTGCAGGTTGCAGATGCGGCTTGGATCTCGTGTTGCCATGACTGTGGCTGTGGCATAGGCCAGTAGCTGCAGCCCCATTCAACCCCTAGCCCAGGACCTTCCATATGGCATAAGTGCAGCCCCCAAAAGCCCCAAAAGGCTTTATTTGGCCCTAAAAAGGCCAAATATATATCCATGGAGTTCTCTTGTGGTGCAGCGGTTAAGGGTAGACATTGTCATTACAGTGGCTGAGGTCACTGCTGTGGCAGAGGTTCCTTGTCTGGCCTAGGAACTTCCATATGCTGAGGGTTCGGCCAAAAAAAAAAAAAATCAGCTCCATGAAAGTGGAGTGGTTTTATCCTCTTTTTCTTTTGATCTGTTTTGTTGACTTAGCATCCAAAACAGTGCCTAGCACAAAATACACACCATAAATATTTGTTGAATTAATGAATATTTTAGATACTGAATTTTTAAGCAGTACAGTCCCTGAGACTCTTAGATAATTAAGACATGGCTTTTAGATGAGTTAAATGAGAAGCGTTCTAAGGAAGCAAGTGTGGACTTTCTGTTAATTGCACTGAAAGAGTCCGAGATGATTAGTAAAATATCTGCGCAATTCTAATTATGCCCGTAACCTTTGAGCATTATATTCCATTTGACCTTGTGATAGTCAAGCTATAAAAAAAAAAAAAAACAGCCAAACCCTGGGAGTGGTGTTAAGTATTCTGCTTTTTTTCTATTGGCATATTTCTGTTGTGCATTCTTTATTGCTAAAAACACTTAAAATATCTACGCTCTATTTCTAAAAAACTAATGTATACTCTATTTTGAAATGACTTGCATCACTTAATATTGAAAACTTCACAGGTTGGAAAACAAGAGAATCACCGTACAAGAGGAAAAATAAAATAGGGCTTTCATTACAGCCTTTTGTATGGAAACTCTCGAGCATATTTGAGCAAATGTCTTTGAGCATTCCCTTCCCCCACCTTGTAGGACGTGATCAATGAAACCATCTGCTCCTCCAGGTAACTTGGCAGCTGTTAATTAACTCACATTGTTCCCTGAGTTTTGCTGTCACCATAGATGGTTCTAGAACATAATAACAAAAGATTTGTCAGAATAGCTTTCATAATACAAGTTTCCTTCAAATTATAGACAGGAAAAAAAAAATCAATATTGACCAACTGGGAAGAATTAAATAAATATTTACATAGCCATAAATCATGTCACTTTTCTCAGAGGTTATTACCATGATGTTTTATATAGCTAAACATTTTAAATGTAGAAAGCAAGCACAGTTAAGTAATTTTTTTTTTCTTTTTTTTTTTGGTCTTTCTGCCTTTTCTAGGGCTGCTCCCTCGGCATATGGACATTCCCAGGCTACGGGTGGAATCGGAGCTGTAGCCGCTGGCCTACACCACAGCCACAGCAATGTGGGATCCAAGCCACGTCTGTGACCTACACCACAGCTCATGGCAACGCCGGATCCTTAACCCACTAAGCAAGGCCAGGGATCGAACCTGCAACCTCATGGTTCCTCGTCAGATTCATTAACCACTGAGCCGCGATGGGAACTCCACAATTAAGTAATTTAATAGGAACAGAATTTGTACTTCACATGGGGAAAGAATGGACCATCTCAGTTTGTGGTAGGATGCACAGATGCTTCCTATTGCTCTGTCCAGAGGGATGTTAACTTTAGCCTCAGAGGAGGCCCGTTAGGCCCGCCTCGAGCCAGATGGTAAGCACCACGTTTCTCTGCCCGGAGGAAGGAGGGAAGAATTCCGTTACCTAAAGTGTATGAGCAGCAAAGTCAGAGCAGTTCACGCAGGAATCTCTGATGATGTGATAAATTATCACTCTATCTCAAAGTAGGTATCCAGCTCTCAGAAATGAAACTAAGAAGTTCCCTTCCTGGCTCAATGGTTAATGAACCCGACTAGGGACCATGGGGTTTCGGGTTCAATCCCTGGCCTCGCTCGGTGGGTTAGGGATCCATCGTTGCCATGAGCTGTGGTGTAAGTCACAGACGTGGCTCGGATCCCACGTTGCTGTGGCTGTGGTGTAAGCCAGCGGCTACAGCTCCGGTTAGACCCCTAGCCTGGGAACCTCCATGTGCTGCGAGTGCGGCCATAGGAAAAAAAGACAAAAAAATAAAAATAAAAGAAATGAAGCTAAGAAAATAATCACAGGGAGAGAGGCACATGATACAATTCCTAGAAAACTCATGTAAAAACTCCATGCAGGTAATTTGTCCTTACTTTTTTTTTGCTTTTTAGGGCAACCCCTGAGTCGTATGGAGGTTCCCAGGCTAGGGGTCAAATCCGAGCTGTAGCCACTGGGCTATACCACAGCCATAGCAATGCAAGATCTGAGCCGAGTCTGCGACCTACACCACAACTCACAGCAACACCAGATCTTTAACCCACTGAGTGAGGCCAGGGATTGAACCTGCATCCTCATGGATCCCTAGTGGGATTTGTTAACCACTGAGCCACAACGGGAACTCATTTGTCTTTACTTTTCTATTGGAATGGAGGGAGTTTCCATCATTGCTCAGGGGTAAGGAACCCAACTAGTATCAATGAGGACAGAGGTTCGACCCCTGGCCTCTCTCAGTGGGTTAAGGATGTTGTGTTGCTGTGAGTTGTGGTGTAGGTGGAAGACGTGGCTCAGATCTGGTGTTGCTGTTGCTATGGGTAGGCCAGCAGCTACAGCTCAGATATGACCCCTAGCCTGGGAACCTCCATATGCTGCAGGTATGATCCTAAAAAGACAAAAAAAAAAAAAACTCTATTGGAAGAGGGTTTCTATCTTATCTGAAACAAACTGTTGGTGTGTTAGTTTTGAGGGGACGGGTTTTGCTTCCCTCTTTTTTTTTTTTTTTGTCTTTTCTAGGGCCACACCCGCGGCATATGGAAGTTCCCCGGCTAGGGGTCAAATCTGAGCTGTAGCTGCCGGCCTACACCACAGCCACAGTAACACCGGATACTTAACCCCCTGAGCAAGGCCAGGGATCGAACCCGCAACCTCATGGTTCCTGTCGGATTCGTTTCCACTGCACCAGGGTGGGAACTCCGCTTCCCTCTCTTACCTTCACTCGAATTCAGGACACTTCTGAAATGTTCATTCTTTTAAGCTGTCGAAGGAGTTTGTGTATTTATAGTTTCATTTTTTATTATTTGTGTGGGGTTTTTATTAATTTTTTTTTTTTTTTGGTCTTTTTGCTATTTCTTGGGCCGCTCCCGCGGCACATGGAGGTTCCCAGGCTAGGGGTCCAATCGGAGCTGTAGTCTCCCGCCTACGCCAGAGCCACAGCAACGCGGGATCCGAGCCGTGTCTGCACCCTACACCACAGCTCACGGCAACGCCGGATCGTTAACCCACTGAGCAAGGGCAGGGACCGAACCCGCAACCTCATGGTTCCCAGTCGGATTGGTTAACCACTGCGCCACGACGGGAACTCCGGTTTTTATTAATTTTTTTTAGGGCTGCACCTGCTGTATATGGAGGTACTAAGTTGTCAAATTTTTCATTTTTGGATTGCACCCATTAATGGTATTTGTTTTCATTATTGAATCAGAGTCATTACACTGTTGAAGCATACTGAGTCTTCCAAAACACACCACTTCTTCCAAAATTAAGCCATCTTAAGAGAAAACAGTATTATTAAAAGACAAACAGGAGTTCCTGTCTTGGCTCAGTGGTTAGAGAACCTGACTAGCAACCATGAGGATGCGGGTTTGATCCCTGGCCTCAGGCAGTGGGTTAAGGACCTGTTGTTGCCCTGAGCTGTGGTGTAGGTCAGCCCCTCGGATCCCTAGCTACAGTTCTGATTGGACCTCTAGCCTGGGAATCTCCATATGCCCTAAAAAGACAAAAAGACCAAAAAAAAAAAAAAAAAAGACAAACAGTGGAGTTTCTGCTGTGATGAAACCGGATCAATGGCGTCTTGGGAGGGCTGGGATGCAGGTTCCATCCCTGGCCTGGCACTGTGGGTTAAAGATCCAGTGTTGCCACAGCTTTGGCTTAGAATCAGACTACAGCTTGGATCTGATCCCTGGCCCAGGAACTCCATATGCCTGGAAGGGGGCTTGGGGCAAAAAAGAAAAAAAAAAAAAAAAGACAAGCAGTAAGCAACCTAACTGCTACTGTTTCAGCTAAAAACCTTAAAGCATACTACAAATGCTTTCCGTGTTACCTAACAATTGGAAAAACAAATTCTAGAAATGAATTGCTTAATGTTACGTAGAGTAGCCCAATTCTAGAGAGAAATAACTTTGGGTATGTTCTGTTGTAATTTTTGTTGTTGTTGCCTAAACTGCAGACTTTATTCAGATTTTGCCAGTCTACTGCTAATGTCCTTTTTCTGCTCTAGACACCAGTCTCTCCATGTTTTTCAGGACCTTTTGAAGAGTACCAGTCAGTTATTTTGTAGAATATCTCTCAATCTAAGTTTCTTTGATATTTCCTTTTTTTTTTTTTAATAATTTTCCCTCAGAATTTTTTTTTTTTTAATCTTTTCAGGGCCACACCTGTGGCACATGGAGGTTTCCAGGCTGGGGGTCTAATCGGAGCTGTAGTCGCCGGCCTACACCACAGCCACAGCAATGCCAGATCCGAGCCTCGTCTGTGACCTACACCACAGCTCACGGCAACGCCGGATCCTTAACCCACTGCCTGAGGCCAGGGATCGAACCTGCACACTCATGGATGCTAGTCAGATTTGTTTCCACTGAGCCACAATCGCAACTCCAGTATTTCCTTGTGATTAGATGACGGGATGTATTTTTGGCAAGAGAATCTCAGACGTGACGTGCCCTTTCGGAGCATCCTCTCAAGGAGGATGTGATATTGACTCGTGTTGTGACTTGGTCTAGTTTTCTGCTGCTGCTGTAACACATCGCCACAGACCTAGCACCGTCAAACAACATCCACTTATTATCTCAGGGTTTCTGGAGGTTGGAAGTCCAGGACACGTGTGGCTGGGCTCTCTGCTCCGGGTCTCCCAAGGCTGACGTCAGGGTCCCGGCTGTGCCACGTTCTCACCTGGAACTTGGGGTCCTCATACAGCTCATTCAGGTTGTTGGCAGAATTCAGGGTGGACCATTTGTTGTCTCGCTGGCTGGCAGCAGGAATCAATCTCAGTTCCTAGAAGCCACCATCAAGCTCTCACTAGCGTATGGTATTTGTCTTTCTCTTTCTGACTTACTTCACTCAGTATGAGGGTCTGCTATCTATCATTTATATTTGGAATCTAATATATGGCACAAATGAACCTTTCCACAAAAAAGAAAATCATGGACATGAAGAACAGACTTGTGGTTGCCAAGGGGGAGGGGAAAGGAGGGGGATGGATGGGGAGCTTGGGACTAATAGATGCAGGCTATTGCCTTTGGAATGGATTAGCAATGAGATCCTGCTGTGTAGCACAGGAAACTCCATCTAGTCACTTATGATGGAGCCTGATAATGTGAGAAAATAGAATGTACACATGTATGCATAACTGGATCACCATGCTGTACAGTAGAAAAAAAAATTGTATTGGGGAAATAACAATTAAAAAAAAAGTTCTCACTAGCAGTGCCTCTGTTTACAAAGGCAGCAGGAGGATTTCCCTCCCCTACAATCCCTGGCACACTTCAAATCTCTGACTTCCAAACTCAGATTTAAAAGGTTCATATGATTAGGTCAGGCCCAAACCCATAACCTCCCTTTATTTATTTTTTTTTATTTTTATTTTTTTGTTGTTGTTGCTATTTCTTGGGCCGCTCCCAAGGCATATAGAGGTTCCCAGGCTAGGGGTCGAATCGGAGCTGTAGCCACCGGCCTACGCCAGAGCCACAGCAACGCGGGATCCGAGCCGCGTCTGCAACCTACACCACAGCTCACGGCAACGCCGGATCGTTAACCCACTGAGCAAGGCCAGGGACCGAACCCGCAACCTCATGGTTCCTAGTCGGATTCGTTAACCACTGCGCCACGATGGGAACTCCCTCTCCCTTTATTTTAAAGTCGTCTGTGTCACATAATATAACCTCGTCACAGGATTAAAATCCATTGTATTCACAGCCTGGCTGATTATGAAAGGCTTGTAAACCAAAAGTGGACAGGAAAGGGGGGAGACTGGGCATCTGAGAATTCTGCCTGTCACACTAGTGATAATAGCTTGATTATTTGGTTAAGCGGGTGTCTTCTGGTTTCTCCACTGTGACACTACTGTTTTTCTGTCTGCAATCAGAAGATACCTTGGGGGGAGATAATTTGAACTATGCAGATATTTTATTTCTCCTCAGACTTTCCTACCCTAATTTTAACACTCATCAGTGGAATTGTCCATTCTCCTTCATTTATTTATTTACTTATTTTTGTTTATTTCATTGCAGGCTCATGGATATATATTTTATTTGGGGAGTTATAATCTAATTTTTAATATTTTTATTTTTATTTTTTGCTTTTCAGGGCCTCTCCCTTGACATATGGAGGTTCCCAGGTGAGGGGTCCAATCAGAGCTACAGCTGCCGGCCTACGCCACAGCCGCAGCAATGCCGAATCTGAGTTGCATCTGCCGCCTACACCATAGCTCATGGCAATGCTGGATTCTTAACTCACTGAGTAAGGCCGGGATCAAACCTGCATCCTCATAGTTCCTAGTCGGATTCGTTTCTGCTGCACCACTACAGGAACTTGGGGAGTTAGAATCTAACACTGTCTTTATTTTGCTGTTCAAATTGTTCCAACTTCGGCTGCTGGGAGCTCTTTCAGGTTAGCGGCTGTGTGCTTTCTACATGCCGTGTCCTTTTTGAGCCCTTCTTGAATTTCTGGCACCACAAGACACTTTGGGTTCATCTTGGGTTCTTTTCCTGCCCCAGCTCTGGAATAAATCACTTTTCCAAGGACAACTTCAGCTTTAATCCAAGAGAACTAGAAGTACTTTTCAGTTTGGATTGGCTACAGATTAGCGTCTCCACAGTTTAGATGCAGATTAACGAATACAGTAATTTCCACTTGCTGTCCTAAAAAAGCACCACAAATCTAGTGGCTTAAAAACAACACAAATTTATTATTTTACAGTCCTGCAGGTCAGAAATGAAATGGGTTTTACCAGGCTAAAATTAAGGTATTGTCTGTGTTCTTTCTGGAGACCCTAGGAGATAATCTGTTTTCCTTGCCTTTCCCAGCTTCTAGAAGCTGCTTACCTTTCTGGACTCATGATCCTTTATTCTGTCTTTAAAATCAGCAACATAGCATCTTCCAATCTCCTCTGACTCTTGTCCTCCTGCCTTGCTCTTCCTAGGATTTTTTTGCTTACATTGTGCCCACCCAGAATGATCTCCCCTTCTCAATAGCCTTAACTTAATCAATCTACAAAATTCCTTTTGCCTTGTAAGGCAATATTCACAGGTTTGGGGATCAGAACATGAATGTAAGGGAGTTCCCTTTGTGGCTCAGTGGTAATGAACCCGACTAGCATCCATGAGGATGCAGGTTCAATCCCTGGCCTCACTCAGTGAGTTAAGGATCCGGTGTTGCCATGAGCTGTGGTGTAGGTTGCAGACGTGGCTCAGATCTGACGTTCCTGTGGCTGTGGTGTAGGCCGGCAGCTGCAGCTACGATTCAGCCCCAGCCTGGGAACTTCCATATGACGTGGGTGTGGCCCTAAAGAGCAAATAATAGTTTAAAAAGAAAACAAAACATGGATATATTTGGGGGCCATTATTCTGCCTACCTTGTGAATATATTTGGACGAAAAGGACCATCAGTCCACATAAATCAGGCAAAAGGAAAATAGCCCTTTAATACCAGGTCCCTTTTTAATTTTTCTTCATAGCGCAGTAAGTCACTTTTTGAAAATTGCAATCTATTTGTACAATTGTCTAAACCCTTTATAAAAGTAGATGTCATTAATCCTCCATTGGTAGGACATTGGTTTTGATCCAGCAGCAGTGAGGAACTCCTATTCATCCATCTCTCTCTCCTCCTCCTTCATTTGTTTGTTACCCACAGCACAGATTTTACAGGATCCTACCCAATTATAAAATCAAGGATTATACATTTCCCATGATGCAGTCTCTGCTGTCCAGAGAGCTCAGTTTATAAAACCCGTATGCACACTACAGGTCGGGAATTACATTGCCAGAGTGAAATGAAAAAAAAATTTAAACGTTCTCTTCATACTCTTGCTTATAATTGTGCTTTTACTTTTTATTCATTTACTTAATGAGCAAATATTTATTGAATATCTGACTGGGGAAGACACTGCAATAGATACTAATGATGACCAGTAAGAGGTAATAAATCATGGTTCAAAATATGGAGGTACTGCATTTCCTGTCGTGGTGCAGGGAAAATGAATCCGACTAGGAACCATGAGGTTGTGGGTTCGATCCCTGGCCTCTCTCAGTGGGTTAGGGATCCCGTGTTGCCGTGAACTGTGGTGTAGGTCACAGACGTGGCTCAGATCTGGCATTGCTGTGGCTGTGGTGTAGGCCGGCGGTTGCAGCTCCAATTAAATTCCGAGCCTGGGAACCTCCAAACGCCGTGGGTGCAGCCCTAAAAAGATTAAAAAAAAAAAAAAAGGACAAAATATGGAGGTACTAGAGTTCCTGTCGTGGCGCAGTGGAAATGAATCTCACTAGGAACCATGAGGTTGTGGGTTCGATCCCTGGCCGTGCTCAGTGGGTTAAGGATCCAGTGTTGCCATGAGCTGTGGTGTAGGTCACAGACGTGGCTCAGATCTGGCGTTGCTGTGGCTGTGGTGTAGGCTGGTGGCTGCAGCTCCGATTAGACCCCTAGCCTGGAAACCTCCATATGCCTCGGGTGTGGCCCTAAAAAGGAGGAAAAAATATATATGGAGGTACTGTTTTATCAGTTTAACATCAGGGAGTAATTCAAGTATCTAATTTTTATACACTTATTTTCTGACTGGGAGGTCATTTCTAAAACCAAGTTTTTCCCATTCGTATTACTTTCAACTAACTAGAAATAAAATGTTTTATATACAGTATTTTGTGTAAAAAGCCATTTCATGCCTTCTATTCCAGTACTAAACTATGGATTGGTTGCATACTAAATCACAGGCTTCTAGGTATACATTTTCATTCTTTCTTTTTAAAGGATGAAATAGCAGTAACAACTTCCCCTTAGTAAGCACTTATTCCTGCCCAGGGCTTTTCATGTGTTAAGTTATCTAGTCAACTCTGTGAAGCAGGTGTTACTATCATTATCACCATCCCCATGTCAATATGTAAGAGTAATAGAGATGACGTGGCTGTTACGTGGAAAGCCAGGACTTCAATCTGAGGAACTGATTCCCAAGCTTTGTCCTTTAACACACAAATCAGTGTGTACAGAATCACAGAGTGTTGCCACCGAGTAAAAAACTTTCAAATGTTGGATCTAGGAGTTCCCTGGTGGCTCAGTGGGATTCCGAGTTCCCTAAGGATCTGCCATTGTCACTTCAGTGGCTCCAAGTTGCTGCTGTGGCATGGGTTTGATCCCTGGCCTGAGAACGTCCACATGCCATGGGTGCAGCCCCCAAAATGAAATAAAATAAAAATTAAAATGTTGGGTATAAGGAGTGCTCCAAATTCTCCTCACTACTGGGTCATTTCCCCCAATTTTGACACAGAGCTAAAAACTATAGTTTCAATACACTGTGATACATACCGTGAACAGAAATTTTACAAACAACCTAAGTGCTGCACAGATTGAGTAAATCCAAGTCCTGTGGACACACACACACAATAACTGGAGCCCAGGACATTTCAGACTTAAGTTCATCATTGCTGCTGTTGAAATCGACTCTCTGATTTGATAGCATGACTCAGGGAGAATGTAGCTCCCAGCACAATTATTGAGTAATCCAAAAAAAAAAAGAAAAGAAAAGAAAGAGTAAGGCAGAACTATACACTCATATTTGTTTTGCCATTGGCAATTATTTTCCCATAATTGAAGACTGCTGCCAGTTTAGGTATTTGCTATGATTTCAGTGTTCGTGTCCCATTAAAATTCCTATGTTGAAATCCTAAATAATGCCCAATTTGTGGAGTTCTCTTGTGGCTCAGCAGGTTAAGGATCTGGCCTTATCGCTGCAGCACCTAAGGTTGCTGCGTGGTATAGGTTCAGTCCCTGGACCAGGAACTTCCACACTCTGTGGGCATAGCCAAAGAGAAATAATTTCCTTCCTAAATGCCCATCGGGATGGCATTAGGAGACAGAGCCTTTGGGAGGTGCTTAAATCGTGCATATGGACTTTCACGAATGGGATTGGTGCTCTTAGGAAAGACAGTCCACAGAGCTCCTAGTCCCATCCATCGCATGAGGGCGCGGCAGGACGTGGTAATCCGCCCTGCAAGAGGGTCTTCACCAGAACCCGACCATGCTGGCACCTGAGCTTGGACTTCCAGCCCCAGAACTATGAAAAACAAACTTCTGTTGTTTATTTTATTTTTGCTTTTTAGGGCCACACCCGTGGCATATGGAAGGAAGTTCCCAGGCTACGGGTTGAATCAGAGCTACAGCTGCCGGCCTCCATTACAACCACAGCCACGCTGCCTCTGCGACCTACACCACAGCTCATGGCAAGGCTGGATCCTTAACACACTGAGCAAGGCCAAGGATCAAACCCGCATCCTCATGAAGAGTAGATTCGTTTCCATTGTACCACAGCAGGAAATTCCAAACCTCTATTGTTTATAAGCTACCCAGTCTGTGATATATTGTTACAACAGCCCAAACAATTTAAAACAATATTATTTCTCCAGTTCTTGGGAAAATCCTGGATGGAAACTTGAGCAAATAAATTTAAGCTTCCTCGTGATACATTCTTAATAATACATTCTATTCACATTTAATTAAAAAGGTTGCTTTTCATGTTGGCTTTATTTGTACATTTGAGTTCTTACATATTTCATTCATAGAAACTTGTAAAGTTTTTCTTTTTTCTTGTTTTTGTCTTTTCTAGGGCTGCACCTGAGGCATATGGAGGTTCCCAGACTAGGGGTCTAATCGGAGCTGTAGCTGCCGGCCTACACCACAGCCATAGCAATGCTGGATCCGAGCCAGGTCTGCCAACTACACCGTAGCTCACGGCAACACTGGATCCTTAATGCACTGAGTGAGGCCAGGGATTGAACCCGCAACCTCATAGTTCCCAGTTGGATTTGTTAACCACTGAGCCGCAACAGGAACTCTTTTTTTTTTTGAAACTTGTAAGTTTTTTCTATTTCAGAACACCCGAATCCAAAATATTTATGTTGAAGTTCATAGATATTTCCCAATCTAGTTTTAAGAATGTTTTAAGTCTAGACAAATTGGAAAGGGGGAAATGAATTCAATTTATATCCACATTTGTACAAGCCTTTGAAATATGGATACACTCAACAAGAAGGAACATTATTCAAGATAATTGAAATTTTGGAATAAAATAGATGAAGTGTATGTATGAAATGTGATTTATATAGTCCAATAAAATACCCATAATCTAAAATATATTCAAAATAAGTTTATATTATAGTTTGAAAGTAAGTTTTATCAGCATATATGACTACAGATGACTAGTTTCTACTGAATAGCTGATCACTTGAAAATGATTTTCATAAATAGGGTTTTCTATCAATAATTTTAAAGAAATAGGAGATGGTTTCCTGAAGGACAAATAAATTGCACAGCGAAAGGAAAAAGTTACTAGTCAATAAATGGATTATTTTTCTACATTTCTATATTTTTCAAATTTATACAGATGCAGTTACTAAACATTTGACAAACTAGATAATTTCAGACTCTTCGCTCTGAATAATTTTTTTACTTTTTATTTTTTGTCTTTTCTAGGGGCGCACCCATGGCACATGGAGGTTCCTAAGCTAGGGGTCCAATTGGAGCTGTAGCCGCTGGCCTACACCACAGCCACAGCAACTCGGGATCCGAGCCTTGTCTGCGACCTACACCACAGCTCATGGCAACACCAGATCCTCAACCCACTGAGAGAGGCCAGGGATCAAACCCACAGCCTCATGGTTCCTAGTCGGATTCCTTTCTGCTGTGCCACAACAGGAACTCCTATCTGTTGTCTTTTTAAGGCCGTACCCACAGCATATGGAGTTTCCCAGGCTAGGGGTCTAATCGGAGCTACAGCTGCCGGCCTACACCACAGCCACAGCAAGGCCAGATCTGTGCTGTGTCTGCCACCTACACCAAGGCCGGATCCTTAACCCACTGAGCAAGGCCAGGGATCAAACCCGTGTCCTTATGGGGGCTAGTCAGATTCGTTTCCACTGTGCCACGATGGGAACTCCCAGACCTGTATTTGCTTCACGTTTTCGAGATTCTTTTCTCATCTCTACTTAAATGTCCTCTCTAGGTGAGGGGGCACATCATTGATGCCTCCAAATACAGTTCTTTTGAAGCAAACCACATTATCTGGCTTCTACAAACCTTTATGGCTCTATTTTGTCAGAGCTGCTCCCTGCTTTCCCAGAGGGGCCTGCTTTCTCGGATGTCCATGTCCTTGCTCTCTGTGCGCCGCCTGTCCACTCGGCTAATTCCTACTTGACCTGCAAGCCCCCTCACAGTAAACACTTCCTCTTGTAAGCCTTCCCTGATAGCTCGATACCCTCCCAGCCAGGGCTGCACGAAGGCGCCTTCCCTGCTGTTCCCAGGGCACCCTATTCTAGTTCTGTCACAGCACTCGCACATACATGCAGTTATCAATGATTTGTCTGTCTTTCCCACTGAGAATGGGGTCTATCTCTAGCACTTGTAGAGTGCCTAACCCATAGGAGTTGCTCAGTTAATGTACAAGAACCAGGGATGGTTATTACTGTTCACACTTCTTGAGCTTTTTTTCTTTATTTTTAGGGCTGCACCTAGGGCATATGGAAGACCCTAAGCTAGGGATTGAATCGGAGCTGCAGCTGCCAGCCTGTGCCACAGCAACATAGATCCGAGCTTCACCGGTGACTTACACTGCAGCTTGTGGCAATGCCAGGTCCTTAAACCACTGAGGCCAGAGATCGAACCTGCATCCTCATGGATACTAGATGGGTTCTTAACCCGCTGAGCCACAATGGGAACTCCTTGAGCTTTTTTTTTTATTATTAAAATATAGTTGATTTACAGCATTGTGTTAGTTGCAGGTGTACAGCAAAGCGATTCGGTTATACATTCTCTATCTATCTATCTATCTATCTACCTATCTATCTATCTATCTATTTTTGGCTGTGCCCATGTCATGAGGAGGTTCCTAGGTCAGGGAATGTTTGTTTGTTTGTTTTTGTTTTTTGTCTTTTTGCCATTTTCTTGGGCCACTCCTGCCGCACATGGAGGTTCCCAGGCTAGGGGTCAAATTGGAGCTGTAGCCACCAGTCTACACCAGAGCCACAGCAACGCGGGATCTGAGCCACGTCTATGCCACAGCTCACGGCAACGCCGGATACTTAACCCGCTGAGCGAGGCCAGGGATCGAACCGCAACCTCATGGTTCCTAGTCAGATTCGTTAACCACTGAGCCATGACGGGAACTCCGTTTATCTGTTTATGATACTGTGCGTGTGCTTTTTGTTTTGTTTTGTTTTGTTTTTTTGTCTTGTCTTTTTAGGGCTGCAACCACAGCATATGGAGGTTCTCAGGCTAGAGGTCGAACAAAAGCTATTGCTGCCGGCCTGCACCACAGCCACAGCAACGCCAGATTCGAGCTGCATCTGCAACCTACACCACGGCTCATGGTAACGCCAGATCCTTAACCCACTGAGCGAGGCCAGGCATCAAACCCAAGTCTTCATGGATGCTAGTCGGGTTCATTAACCACTGAGCACGACGGGAACTCCTAGTATGCATGTGTTAATCCCATACTCCCAATTTGTCCTGCCTCCCCTTTGGTAACCATAAGTCTATTTTCTCTGTAAGTCTGTTTCTGTTTTGTCAATAAGTTCGTTTGTAGTATTTTTCGTATCCCATACAGAACCGATATCATATAATATTTGTCTTTCTCTTATGGAATTACTTCCCTTAGTATGATCATCTCTAGATCCATGTTGCTGTAAATGACCAGCCAATATTTGATGTATTAGTTTGATGGATGGGTTTGGGGGAAAAAAATGACCAGGGGAAAAAATTACAGGCCCTTTAGGAAATTGAGATCTGGTATCTTTTTGGTCACTAAATACATACATATGTTCTACTGCATCAAGACCTCTAGCAGAGACAATATTTTCTCAACCGTTTACTGTGTATAACCGTGCTGAGTCAGAGGGTGGGTCAACCTTGCTCTCTGGGAGGGAGGTGCTCGCAAGGGAAAAAGAATGACTTCCTGGGCTGCAGGGCTGATTTAGGAAAATTCCTTGCCCCGCACCTAATCACTGTCTTGGTACCTGGAAACATTAACTGTTACTCCCAGGAGTGAGTAATTACCTTGATCCACTCAACCTTGAGGATCAGGCGTAATAATTCAAGTGAACATCACAGTGTTCAAATTTCAGAGCACACTGGGTACGACCCAGGGAAAAGAATTGAGCAGGCACAGTCCTGGCCTAGGAGCCGTAGCTGTGAAGCTATTAAGGATAATAGCAGGTTGCTGTATTAGAATATTAGAAGCTCCTAATAATCCCCATCAGAAAGGTCTCTACCCCCTTTTAGGGTGTTTTTCACTTTTGTTCTGAAAATTGCTTTTCTTGCATAGGGATTTAATGAATTAAACCAGAAAACATGAAATGGAAGAACCAATTCCAATCAAAAAGATCCTAGTGGAATAAGATGTAGATTCTCAAAGACTCAAATAGGTTATAAAAAAAAAAGATTAGGTCTCTCTTTTCTGGCAATCTATAGATTTATGCAGGGTACCCCACTTTCCTAAAACCATTCCCTTACAAGAGATGTGTTCTCATATTCCAGTTTTGAAGGAGCATCACTCCCGTTTTACCAAAGGGCAAAATATTTTGTTTGCCCAGGCACAGTGAAGGAAAGGTATCAGAATACCTGAGATGACAGTGACCAGTGGGAAACTGTAGAAAAAGCACGTCATATCTGCCTGGGAATGATGTGAGAGGAAAGTATTAGGTGAGAACATTAGAGACAACTCCCCAGAGATACTGAGATGGAAGGAGTAAGGAACACATGCCACCTCTCACGGAACAAAAGGTTTGAAGAGAGAGGGACACCCTAGAGAGATGGTTAGAAAGTCAAGGGTAAAGGAGGCGAGGGCATAGGTCACAGAGGAAAGACACACACGGAAGTTACTGAGGAGGAATTCCAAATTCTCAAGGGAATGCTGCTGCCCAGGGACACACAGCCCCGCCCTCCTCATTCCCCCGGGGAGGACGGGGGGCTTGCAGGTACAAAACAAGCCCCATCCCATGAAGGGGTGGGGCTGTTCTTTCCAGCTACTAAGCAAACCATAAATTTCCACCTTACCCTTTATGGAAATTACAGTTCAGGGTTTGGGGAGCCACTGGAAGGCATGTGCTCTATAATGATTCAACTTAATCCACATAACAATACAACTCAGATAAAGACTGGGTTGCTTCACGTCTTAAACAGAAACAGAAACAGGCAAGAAAAAAAAAAAATGCTGGCCTTTATTCTTGGCAGGGGAAATTGAGATGAATGAAATGTAGTCATGCTTTACTGCTCCTTTTAGATGTCCAACATCATCCCAGGGCTTCCCAGCAGCAAAGTAGATGCTTCTGTTCTAGAACAATAGGACAAGGTCAGCCTAACCCTAGGAACATGAGGAAAATCCCCAAGTCTTGGAAGAGTTTAAAAGTTTCAATAGACTCAGTTCCTGTCCTAGTTTGCCTTCATGACTTGCCTTTTTTTTTTTTTTTTTTTTTAATTCAGAAAATAATCTGGGAGTTCCCATCGTGGCGCAGAGGAAATGAATCCGACTAGGAACCATGAGGTTGCAGGTTCGATCCCTAGCCTCACTCAATGGGTTAAGGATCCGGTGTTGCCATGAGCTATGGTGTAGGTCGCAGACGCGGCTTGGATCTGGCATTGCTGCGGCTCTGGTGTAGGCCGGCAGTTGTAGCTCTGATTAGACCCCTAGCCTGGGAACCTCCATATGCCATAGGTGCAGCCCTAAAAAAAAGTCTGTATTAATAACATACAGTGTATCGTCTTGCAGGGAGGTTACTTATCCTGCTCAAGAAGATAGTAAATCCTGTAAAGTGGGAATGGAATAGAAGGTACTAAAAAACTATAGTTTGGGTTCTACTACTGTATTCAAACTGATACTAAATATATGACGTGTCCCTGTCATGGTTCAGTAGTTAATGAACCCGATTAGGATCCATGAGGATGCCGGTTCCATCCCTGGCCTCGATCAGTGGGTTAAGGATCTGGCATTGCCATAAGCTGCAGGGTAGACTGCAGATGCAGCTGGATCCCACATTGCTGTGGCTGTGGCATAGGCCGGCAGCTGTATTTCTGATTCAACCCCTAGCCTGGGAACTTCCATGTGCTGTGAGTGTGGCCCTAAAAAGCAAAAAAATAAAAAATATTACTTGAGGAACGCTACTTCATTTGGCCTAGTATTTACCTAATCTGTAGCAACCCAGGCTGGACAATTTGTAGGCAACCTAACAAGGCCTCATTTCCTCCTATAAACAGCCTTAATCCCATAAAATGCATTTCAGTTATAGGTGCTAAGATTCTTGAATTATATTTAAAAGCGAACAGAATTTGAGCCAAAGGGAAGGGCCTCATCACTGTCCTACATATGAGAGGGGACTTAGCAACTCTGTACTGCATACAAAAGCAGAGTAGAGTTGGGTATGAGGTAAGTAATGAGAAAATGGTCATAGATTAATTGGTATATTATGGAAACTTCACTTTATAATTTATTAGTCTTTTTTTTTTTTCTCCTATGCATCTCCCCTCTTCATGATTGCAGTATCTGTCATTGCAGGCCCCCAATACCTATACTCTTTTTGTAGTGGTTTTAACTATATGACCCTCCTTCCATCAAGAGGTGGGATGTGTGCTTCCTCCCCTTCAATCTGAGTGGGCTCTGAGACTGGCTTGACCAGTCAGGTACAGTCAAGTGACGCTCTTTACCTTCTGAGGTTGTCATAAAAAGCCTTGCAGCTTCCTTCTTGGTCTGGGAATGCTCTTGCTCTTGGAGCCCTGAACCACCCTATGAGTACAACTGTCCTGAGACTGTCAGGCTGAATAGGCCACAGGTAGATGCTCTGGCAGACAATCCCATCTGAATCTGCCCTTCCACCGTTCCAGCCACAAGCCAAACGTGTAAGTGAAGATGCTGCTTGGGGAGCCCCCAGCTGTGTGGAGTCATCCCCGAATACTCTAGCCACCCACCCAAGGCTCCAACCTTAGGGAACAGAGAAAAGTTGCCCCCATCTCTCTGTGCTCTTTCTCTATTTTGTTTTTGTTTTTGTGTTTTTTTGTCTTTTTAGGGCCACACCTGTGGCATACGGAGGTTCCCAGGCTAGGGGTCGAATCGGAGCTGTAGCTGCTGGCCTAAGCCACAGCCACAGCAACACGGGATCTGAGCCACGTCTGCAACCTACACCACAACTTACGGCAATGCCGGATCCTTAACCCACTGAGCAAGGCCAGGGATCGAACCTGCAATCTCATGGTTCCTAGTCAGATTCGTTTCCACTGAGCCACGACGGGAACTCCTCTATTTTGGACCCATGGAATCTCACGAGCCTAAAAAAATGGTTGTTGTTTTACACACTAAGTTTTGGGATGGTTTGTTACACAGCAAAAGATAACTAGAACACCTCTTAGAATCTGTTTTAGTTGAGAAGATGGCTGGCCAGCTAGAAGCTGCATTTCCCAGCATCCTCTCTTGCAGGTGAGTGTGACTCTAAGTCTTGCCAATGGTCTGTGAGTGGAAGTGAGGCAACCTCCTAGTGTCAGTAAAATGTTCGTGCTTGTCCTCATTTCCTCTCCCTCTCCACTTCTTGTTGGCTGAGACACAGTAATAATTAGAGCAGCTACACAGGGTCCACAGATATTCTGGATGGCTGTCATGCACTGGATTCTCTAGCTAGCACCCTCTGAACTTAATGTGTAAAATATTTATTAACGAATTTGATGGGAGTCAACACCAGTAAGGGAAGAAGGTAGGATAGGGCAGAGCGAAAAGTTAAGCTGCAGTGCAAGTCCAGTGACAACTTCAGCCAAGCCTACAGAGTGCTTGGGAGCTAAAATAGCCTTTCAGAATTGTCCTCCGAGGGAGTTCCCATTGTGGCTCAAGCAGTTACAAACTTGACTAGTATCCACGAGGATCCCTGGCCTCACTCCGTGGGTGAAGGATCCGGCGTTGCTGTGAGATGTGGTGTAGGTGTCACAGAGGCTATATTCCCTTGTTGCTGTAGCTGTGGTGGAGGCCAGCAGCTGCAGCTCCAATTCGACCCCTAGCCTGGGAGCCTCCATATGTCACAGGTGTGGCCCTCATAAGCAAAAAAAAAGTCCTCCCAGAAGTTCCCTTACAGTGCCACAGAAGAGATCTGAGAGGAAGAGAATCAGAGAGAGCCCAAGATGGAAACCACAGGCTGTTTAGAACAATCTCAGCAGAGAAATCTCTACTCACTAGAAGTGATTCAGTAGGTCCAACCCATACTCAAGGAGAGAGGATGACAAAAGAGCATGAATCCCAAGAGACAGGGATCATTGGGGGCCATCTTAGAGGCTGCCAATCACACATAGCACAAAATCTTATTTATTTTTTATTTATTTATTTATTTTTCTTTTTAGGGCCACACCCGCAGCATATGAAGATTCCCAGGCTAGGGGTCCAATCAGAGCCGTAGCTGCTGGCCTGCGCCACAGCCACAGCAATGCCAGATCTGAGCCGCAACTGTGACCTGCACCACAGCTCACAGCAACACTGGATCCTTAACCCACTGAGCAAGGCCAGGGATCGAACCTGCATCCTTATGGTTCCTAGTCGGATTCGTTTCTGCTGTGCCACAACAGGGACTCCACATGGCACAAAACTGCGTCCTATTTTTAATTTTCATCAACTTAAATGTTTTCTACATATTCTTCATTTAAAAAATGTTTAAGGAGTTCCCGTCGTGGCGCAGTGGTTAACGAATCCCACTAGGAACCATGAGGTTGCAGGTTCAATCCCTGGCCTTACTCAGTGGGTTAAGGATCCAGCGTTGCCATGAGCTGTGGTGTAGGTCGCAGATGCGGCTCAGATCCCACGTTGCTGTGGCCCTGGCGTAGGCTGGTGGCTACAGCTCCAATTCGACCCCTAGCCTGGGAACTTCCATAAGCCACGGAAGAGGCCCTAGAAAAAGCCAAAAGACAAAAAAAAAAGTTAAAAAAAATTATGGAATTCTCTTGTGGTGCAGTGGGGTTAAGGATCTGACATTGTCACTGTAGGGGCTTCTGTCATGTTTGATTCCCAGCCTGGGAACTTCCATCGCCATGGGCATGGCCAAAAAAAAAAAAATTATAAGAGCAATATATTCTTATTGTAAAAAGATTTTCAAATGTTCAAATGATAGAAGAGTACATTTCTTCTGTTTATGCTATTCCTCAGACTAGTACGACTACCCAGAAGTAACTACAATCAAGTTGGTTTTGTTATCGGCTATGACACTTTTCACACATACATAAAGACGTATACGTGTGTGTGTCACATCTGTGATAATACTGGACACTTAACCCACTGCCCCACATGAGAACTCCATGAACGGCACTGTTAACATTAAAAAACCACCACCTCTTAGCACTGCTTTGGTTGCTATGCTGCTTTAATTCCTTTCTCCTTGGGAGCTTCAATCACGGTGGCGTAATCTGTGCGGACAGCAGTAAGGCTGACAGTTATATTAGCCAAAGGTTTATGTGGGCAAAAGAATCCACCTGTCCCCTTAATGCACATCAATAGCGCTCACGCTCCTCTAGTTCTTGTGTCTTTTTTTTGTCTTTTTAGGGCTGCACCCACAGCATATGGAGGTTCCCAGGCTAAGGGTCCAATCGGAGCTGCAGCTATCAGCCTATGCCAGAGCCACAGCAACGCCAGATCCGAACCCTGTCTGCAACCTATACCACAGCTCACGGCAACGTCGGATCCTTAACCCACTGAGCGAGGCCAGGGATCGAACCTGCAACCTCACGTTTCCTAGTCGGATTCGTTTCTGCTGAGCCATGACGGGAACTCCTCCTTTAGTACTTTTCTATCACCAGCACATGGCTTCCCCTCTTCCAATAGCACTGTTTTATGGTTTGTTTGCTTTTTTGGCCATGCTGGCAGCATGTGGAATTTCCTGGGCCAGGGATCACACCCATGCCACAGCAGTGAAATGCCAGATCCTTAACCTGCTGAGCTACATGGGAACTCCTGCTTTGCTTTTGTAAGTAATCTTTTAGTGTTCTCTTGTGCTGCAGTAGGTTAAGGATCTGGCATTGTCACTGCAGAGGCTTTGGAGCTTCCACATGTTGGCATGGCTGGAAAAAAAAAAATTTCTTCCAGTGGTAATGAACCTGATTAGTATCCGTAAGATGCAGGTTCGATCCCTGGCCTCATTCAGTGGGTTAAGGATCCTGCGTTGCTGTGAGCTGCAATATAGGCTGCAGATGTAGCTTGGATCCCGTGTTGCTCTGGCTGTGGTGTATGTCGGCAGCTGTAGCTCTGATTCAACCCCTAGTCTGGAAACTTCCATATGCCGCCGATTTGGCCCTAAAAAGATAAGAAAAAGTTAGAATCCAACAGATAGTAAATCCTACTGTGACTGGTTAAAAATTCCATCAAAATATACAACGTTCTTCAGAGTAAATGAATCTTCATAACCCTGATGATTAATTTGTAGTAGCAGTAATCTGTTAACTAGGTTGACCTTGGCCAAGTCATTTAATTCTATTGAGTCTTAGTAAGGAAATACACTTCTTTAGGAAAATAAAAGCTAGAGGTTACATTAGGCATGACTTTCCCTCATAATTGAAGGAATTAAGTTTTTCACTTGAGTCCTTGGAATGGGGACCTTAGTGACTCCCATGAGTGGTTAGCTGCAATGTCCTGAAACTGTCAGCAAAATTTGAATACACATTTTCTTTTAATGATGGTTTCTCAGTTATTAAGCACATTGTGCACTTACTATGTGTCAGCAAATAGGCCAAGAAAGTTTTAGAGGCTTTCTGACTTAATCTTCATAATAATACTATGAGATTAGAGGGTAGGTACAATTATTAAAATTTTTAATCCTTATTTTATAGATGAAGAAATAGTCATAAATTTTCCTAAGAAACTTCCAAAGCTGAAAAAGATCATCCTGGACTGGCAAGAATCAGTGTTTAAAAAACTCGGCAACAAACAATATTATTACTGAGCATTGTTAAGAGAGTATAATACTTTTTATTAATATATTCATTATAATACAGTTCACAATAAATTTGGCAGGCATTCTGTATGGAGTTTTAGGCTTTAAGATTTTTCCTGTACATCTATTCAATTTTTACAGCAGTTCAAAAGGGGTTTTTTGGGAGTTCCCGTCGTGGCTCAGTAGTTAATGAATTTGACTAGCAACCATGAGATTTCGGGTTCGATCCTTGGCCTTGCTCAGTGAGTTAAGGATTCAGTGTTGCCATGAGCTGTGGTGTAGATCACAGACGCGGATTGGATCCTGCATTGCTGTGGCTCCGTGTGTAGGCCAGAGGCTACAGCTCTGATTCGACTCCTAGCCTGGGAACCTCTGTATGCCGCAGGAGCACCCCAAGAAATGGCAAAAAAAAAAAGACAAAAAAAAACAACGGAAAAAAAAGACAAAAGGGTTTTTTGCCATGTGGAAGTTCCAAAGGGGGGCCAGGGATCAAATCTGTGTTGCAGTTGCAGCCTGCAGCACAGCTACGGAAATGCCGGATCCTTAACCTATTGCGTCATAAGAGAACTTGACAAAAGGTGTTTATTTGAGGCAAAATGGGACAGTAAAAATATCTCTAATTAAACATTCTTGCCTTTAGTCTCTAACAGGGTAACAATGAGCAGGACAGTAAAAATATCTCTAATTAAACACTCTTGTCTTCAGTCTCTGGGTAACAATAAGCAAGTTATCTGATTATTTCTTGGGTCTGAATACCATTTGTTAGCAGGGTTTTTGTAAAAATTAGGTACTTAAAGCTTTAGTGGCACACATTTCGGTCTTTTCTAAACAGTATTATTGTTGCAGGGTCTTTCCAGACTGTCATCTTCACCTAAAAGGACTTAGCCTTGATCCTTTGTAGATTTCTCACTAACTCCCTCATTGCTTAGAATCAAAATTCCATCAGCCGTTTTATTCTTCTCATTTACATGTATTTTTTCTTCTAGGAGCTCTTCAGAAAGTCTTGCAACCATCTTCAGTGTCTATGCTCACAATAACCTTAATTTTTAGTATTAAGTGACTAATAGGTACCATGGGACAGACTGTCGTATTTACTTTATGTAAAATCCAACACATTTTCCTATGTACTACTTGGCCTAAAGAAAATATTCTCTTTTTTTAGAGCCACACCCACAGCATATGGAGGTTCCCAGGCTAGGGGTCCAATTGGAGTTGTAGCCGCTGGCCTACACCACAGCTACTGCAAAAGCAGGTCCAAGCCGCATCTGCAACCTGTACCACAGCTCACAGCAACGCTGGATCCTTAACCCACTGAGCCAGGCCAGGGATTGAACCCACAACTTCATGGTTCCTAGTCAGATTCGTTTCCTCTGTGCCACAATGGGAACTCCCAAGGTATTCTTTATAGAACTACAAGTTCAACACATGCTGCCTAGAAGGCAGCCCTAGGATCCTGGACTACCTCAGTTATACATCACCTTTATTCCACTTGAAAATAATATTCCCTTACCAAGAATCCCGTGAAGTCTTGGAGTTCCCATCGTGGCTCAGCGGTTAACGAACCCAACTAGCATCCATGAGGATGTGGGTTCGATTCCTGACCTCACTCAGTGGGTTAAGGATCTGGCGTTGCCATGAGCTGTGGTGGTCACAGACATGGCTTGGATCACACGTTCCTGTGGCTGTGGTGTAGGCTGGCGGCTACAGCTCAGACTGGACCCCTAGCCCAGGGGTCTCCATATGCTTTGGGTGTGGCCCTAAACAGACAGGAAAAAAAAAAAAAAAGAATCCTATGAAGTCTACAGCCATTCAATGAAGAGTACTGTGTAAAACACAAAACTGAAAGTATATGCCCCCTTGAGGTCAGCAACAATGCTAAGCGGTAAAGAAAGTAGAGACGGATAAGTTTGTATTAAATTCAAAGAGTTTCAGCAAGAATTTATACAATTCCTGGAGTTCCTGTTGTGGCTCAGTGGATTAAGACCCCAACACAATGTCTGTGAGGATGCAGGTTCGATCTCTGACCCCACTAGTGAGTTAAGGATCAGGCACTGCAGCTCCAATTTGACCTCTAGCCCAGGAATTTCTACATGCTGTAGATGCATCTGTATAAAGAGGGAAAAACAAACAAACAAAAAAAACAGAAAGAAAGAAAGAAAAACCCTGGTGTTCCCTCTGTGGTGCAGCAGTAACGAACCTAGTATCCCTGAGGATGTGGGTTCGATCTCTGGGCCTGCTCAGTGGGTTAAGGATCCAGTGTAGTTGCAGTTCCCGTCATGGCGCAGTGGTTAACGAATCCGACTAGGAACCATGAGGTTGCGGGTTCGGTCCCTGCCCTTGCTCAGTGGGTTAAGGACCCAGCGTTGCCGTGAGCTGTGGTGTAGGTCGAAGATGCGGCTCAGATCCCGTGCTGCTGTGGCTCTGGCGTAGGCCGGTGGCTACAGCTCCGATTGGACCCCTAGCCTGGGAACCTCCATATGCCGCGGGAGCGGCCCAAGAAATAGCAACAACAACAACAACAACAACAAAAAAGGATTCAGTGTTGCTGTGAGCTGCAGTGTATGTCACAGATGCGGCTCGGACCTACTGTTGTTGTGGCTATGGGTAGGCCCGCATCTGCAGCTCTGATTTGACTTCTATTCTGGGAACTTATATATGCTGCAGGTGTGGGCCCTAAGGAAAAAAAAAAAAAATTTATACAATTTCAGGCAACTGAGAATTTTAAGCAAAGTACACAATTTCATGACTGAAGTGAATAAATGATTCTGAAAAAGCTGTTAGTGTGGCAAATTTTGTACAATTTTTGAAGATAAAGTACCGATGACAAACTATATTCTAAAAACTTATCCTTTGTTCTATAACAAATAATCACAACCTAAAGTTGGGCTAAATATTTAGTGAAAGCAGAAGGGAAGAGTATTACAAAACAAAAGATTCTGAACATAGATTTCTGGGGAAAAAAATCTAATATAGGAGTTCCCGCTGTGGCACAGTGGATTAATGACCCATCTTGTCTCTGGAGGCACTGGTTCAATCCCCAGCCTGGCAGAGTGGGTTAAGGATTCAGCATTGCTGCAGCTGTGGCATAGGTCACAGCTCTAGCTCAGATTCTCTCTCTAGACTGGGAACTTCCACATGCTACAGGTACAGCCCAAAAGAGGAAAAAAAAAATTTTTTTTTTGGACTTTGTAGGGCTACACCCACAGCATATGGAGGTTGCCAGGCTAGGGGGTCAAATCGGAGCTTCAGCTGCCAGCCTATGCCATAGCCACAGCAACACCAGATCCGAGCCGTGTCTGCGACCTACACCACAGCTCACGGCAATGCTGGATCCTTAACCCACTGAGCAAGGCCAGGGATGGAACCTGTCTTCTCATGGATACTACTCAGATTCATTTTGGCTGAGTCACGACAGGAACTCCAGGGAAAAAAAAAATTTAATACAGCATTAGATTATTTTCTAGAATAATCATGTAAGTTTTACTTTTTTTTGAAAAAAGCTGTTAGTTTTGTTTTTTTTTTACTGAAATAATTTAGCTGACTTAATACTATAGATGGTGTTAATAAAATAAATGTGGAACATCAATGAGGACCTAAATTATATCTCTTGAGACCACCCTCATTCAAGGCTGTATATGTGTGTAATCTATTATACAAAGAAAAATATCACATAAATCACCATGACATTATATAAACAGATTCAAAATACAACAGAAATATGTGTTATCCATTAAGTTTCTCAATACTAATTCTTAGAATTAACAACCTATGGGATCTGCATTAATGGGAGGAAATTATGTCCAGCAGTTAAGAACAATGAGCTTTGAAGTCAGAGAAGCAGGCTTGATTTAGTGACTTTTTTGCTGTGGCCTTGAGCAAGCTATCTAACATCCCTGGGCTTCAGTATTTTCATCTATAAAATGAGATAATACTGTTTCACAGGGGTATAAGAAGGACAGAACTACCTAATGTATGTAAAACCAGAGTGCTTAGTACACTAAAAGTCCTGAATCATTAGTATTATGATGATTATTATTAGAATTATCTAAGATATATATCTGATGTATGATTATATATATATACATATATATATTTTTTTTTTCCAATTTACCCATCTTGACAGAATACTTAAATCTTTTCTTTAGCAATAGAAAAAAACAGGTCCTGATGAAAGACATTTTTTTTTGGCTGTGCCTGCAGCATGCCAAAGTTCTGGGGCTAGGGATCAAACCATGCCACAGCTGTGATCCGTGCCACAAGCTGTGACACCATCAGATCCTTAACCCTTTAGGACATCATGGAACTCCCTGAAAGCTTTTTTTTTTTTTTTTTTTGTCTTTTGTCTTTTTGCCATTTCTTGCAGCATATGGAGGTTCCCAGGCTAGGGGTCTAATCAGAGTTGCAGCCGCTGGCCTATACCACAGCAAGGCAGGATCTGAGCCACATCTGCAACCTACACCACAGCTCACTGGCAATGCCGGATCCTTAACCCACTGAGCAAGGCCAGGGATCGAACCCGCAACCTCATGGTTCCTAGTCAGATTCGTTAACCACTGAGCCATGAGGGGAACTCCCTGAAAGCTATTCTTATTTCATCCATTTTATAAACATAAGTGGTCAGTGAACGTAAATAAAAATTCATATTTTTAAGGATTTTTTTAATGTCACAAAGATTATCAATGCTTTTACATGAAAGCACGTTTATATAATGCTTATTAAGCTATTTACTCAATGTTTACACATAATACATAAATGTTTCGAAACCTCAAAATTCTTTGATAATTGCAATATCTTTTTCAAATAAACCAGGGCAGAACCTTAAATATTACATCATCCAAATAATTTTTTTAAAGAGATACACCTCTAAGAGATCATTCCAACATAACTGTCCATTAACTAACTGGAGCAAAACTGGGTCCTGGTAGATGTTTCAGCATATGGATGGCTCCTCTACTGCCTGGATACCCTCTGTGACAGCTTTGACACATTTAGCCATTGTCTGTGAGGCTCTGCTGATTGAATCTGAAAGATATCAAGAAAATGTGTGTTTTGATAATAAAACTTCAAAAGAAGCACACAGTAAAACTTTCCTGCTGCACATATTAAGGAACAACAACAAAAAGAACTGTAAGAGGAGTTCCCGCTGTGTCACATCAGAAATGAATCCAACTAGTAACCATAAGGACACAGGTTCAATCCCTGGCCTCACTCAGTGGGTTAAGGATCCGTGTTGCCACAAGCGGTGGTATAGGTCACAGATGTGGCTTGGATCCTGCGTTGCTGTGTCTGTGGTGTAGGCCGGCAGCTGTAGCTCTGGTTTGAACGCTAGCCTGGGAACCTCCATATGCCACAGGTGTGGCCCTAAAAAGCAGAAAAATTAAAAATTAAAAAATAAAAAAAAATAAATTTAGTTAAAAAAAAAACTGTAAGAGTCTATGTAACTATATGTAAATATTGTAAAATCAACCCTTAAGTTCAGAAGCCCCTTATTCTTTTAATGAGTACTCCTAGAAATGATTAAATGATTATATATAGCCATACAAAGCTGTAATATGCAACCATTAAAAATATTAGAGAAATGTATTAAAGACAGAATGTACATATATACCATTATTGCAAAAAAAGATTACAAAACCGCGTAATAAAATCCATGAATTTTTTGCTCTACAGCAGAAACTGACAACATTGTAAATCAACTATAACAGAAAAGACAAAAATCTTAAAAAATAAAATCAAATTCATGAATTGCACACTTTATGGGTGAATTTTATGATAAGTGAATTCTATTTTTTTTTTTTTCCTTTTGTCTTTTTGGTTGTTGCTGTTGTTGTTGCTATTTCTTGGGCCGCTCCCGCAGCATATGGAGGTTCCCAGGCCAGGGGCCGAATTGGAGCTGTAGCCACCGGCCTACGCCAGAGCCACAGCAACGCGGGATCCGAGCCGCGTCTGCAACCTACACCACAGCTCACGGCAACCCCAGATCATTAACCCACTAAGCAAGGGCAGGGACCGAACCCGCAACCTCATGGTTCCTAGTCGGATTCGTTAACCACTGCGCCACGACGGGAACTCCAAAATATTTACTATTTAAATAACAAAGGAGAACAAAATACTTACCCTAGATTAGCAGCTTCTATCAATATCCAGCCAAAGGGAATTTTATCAAAAGCAAGGCTACTTCACAGCAAGGTTTATTAAGGACACAGGAGTTCCCACGATGGGAACTCCTGAATTCTATTTCAACGAAGCTGTCCAAAACCCCCTCCCAGAGTAAATAATCTCATTTTTAGTTTAAATATATGTGTATATCCCTGAATGACTGACCAAAATGTAAAACATAAGTGTAGTTATTTTTGGGATCTAGAATCACAGTGACTTTTCCTTGCTCTTGTGGTATTAGGTACATATTCTAAAATGAACATAACTTTTTTACAATCAGAAAACCTATTAAAAATAATCTTAGATAACAAACCATACCAAAAACTTAAAAACACACTTCTATCTGATCTTAGAAAATTATTTTAAATCATCTATCAACTACCTCATAACCTAGACATTATATCAAGTTTTGTAAAATCTGTAGTAAACAAGCTTGCTAGTCTGCATTCCTTAAGAACATTCTTAACAATTTACACCAGAAGCACCACATAACATGTTTCTCATTTTAGTGTTTTGATTCTTCTATTGTAATTCTCAGAAAGACCTTCGTAGTTGTTTTGTCACTTAAAATTCCTTCTAAATTGCTACACAGTTTTACATCTAACAGTAATATCTATATTTAAAATCTGTTAATTCTTCTTGGACTTTCAAATCAACTTACATTTCAGAAAAGAAAAGAAAAGAAATTAAAGCAAAATCAGAAAATATAAAGTTATATTAGTTTTTTGTTGTCTTTTTATGGCCACGCCCTTGGCACATGGAGGTTCCCAGGCTAGGGGTCAAATCAGAGCTACAGCTGCCGGCCTATACCACAGCCACATAACGCCCTATCCGAGCAGCGTCTGTGACCTACACCACAGCTCAGGGCCACACTGGATCCTTAACCCACTGAGCGAGGCCAGAGATTGAACCCACAACCCTCATGGTTCCTAGTAGGATTCATTTCTGCTGCGCCACAACGGGAACTCCAAAGTTATATTAGTTTTGATATTTGAAAACCTTACTACATCAAAAATATCAAATACTACCTACCACTAAAAGGTTAAAATCCTAAGGCCAGGAGTTCCCATCGTGGCGCAGTGGTTAACGAATCTGACTAGGAACCATGAGGTTGCGGGTTCGGTCCCTGCCCTTGCTCAGTGGGTTAACGATCCGGCGTTGCCGTGAGCTGTGGTGTAGGTTGCAGACGCGGCTCGGATCCTGCGTTGCTGTGGCTCTGGTGTAGGCTGGCAGCTGCAGCTCCGGTTAGACCCCTAGCCTGGGAACCTCCATATGCCGTGGGAGCGGCCCAAGAAATAGCAAAAAGACAAAAAAAAAATAAAATAAAATAAAATCCTAAGGCCAAACTAAGTGATCTTATTCCTTCCTACATTTCCTGTTTGGTAGTCATGTTAACAATGGCATACCTGTCATATAGAAGTCTTTTATTGTTAGCTGAGGTGGAACAAGTGGATCAGCAAGAAGTTGTTGGTTTACTAGCTGCAAAAAAAGATCAAAAATAGTATTGAAAATTAGCAGTGATACACCAGAGGATACATTATTATGAAAACTGCATACTCAACAACAAAAAAGCCAGCAACCCAGTGGAAAAATGGGCAAAAGACCTGAATAGATATTTTTCCAAGGAAGAGGTACAGATGGCCAACAACCATATGAAAAAATGCTCAACATCACTGATTATTAGAGAAATGCAAATCAAAACTACCATGAGATACCACCTCACACCAGTCAGAATGGCCATCATTAATAAGTCCACAAATAACAAATGTTGGAGGGGGTAAAGAGAAAAGGGAACCCTCCTGCACTGTTGGTGGGAATGTAAGCTGGTACAACCACTATGGAAATTCAGTACGGAGATATCTTAGAAATCTATACATAGAACTACCATATGATCCAGCAATCCCACTCTTGGGCATATATCCGGACAAAACTTTCCTCAAAAAAGACACATGCACCTGCATGTTCATTGCAGCTCTATTCACAATAGCCAAGACATGGAAACAACCCCAATGTCCATCAACAGATGACTGGATTCGGAAGATGTGGTATATATACACAATGGAATACTACTCAGCCATAAAAAAGAATGAAATAATGCCATATGCAGCAACATGGATGGAAATAGAGACTCTCATACTGAGTGAAATAAGTCAGAAAGAGAAAGACAAATACCATATAATATAACTTATACCTGGAATCTAGCGTAAGGCACAAATGAACCTTTCCACAGAAAAGAAAATCATGGACTTGGAGAATAGACTTGTGGTTGCCGAGGGGGAGGGGGAGAGAATGGGATGGACTGGGAGCTTGAGGTTAACAGAAATTAATTGTAGGCCAGACTATTGCCTTTTGGAATGGATTAGCAATGAGATCCTGCTGTGTAGCACTGGGAACTATGTCTAGTCACTTACGATGGAGCATGATAATGTGTGAAATTAGAATGTGTACATGTATGTGTAACTGGGTTACCATGCTATATAGTACAAAAAACTGTATTGGGGAAATAACTGCTAAAAAAAAAAAAGAAAGAAAGAGAACTGCACACAGCTAAGGTTTTACCTTGGAAAGCTCATTTGCTTGCTGGAAATAATTAGCTCCTTCAACATCATCATATCGAACAAGATTAGGAGAGACTTCTTCCAATCTGCTCCTCACTTGATCCAGAGTTTCATAAGGGAGAGTCATACCTGCAATCTATAATACAACAGGCACCAAAAACTGAATAAAGCATTAATACTTAAAATTTTCAAATAATTTATCACTGTGACCACAGTAAAATAATACAGTGCTATTGAAAAATATATTGGTGTCCATTTGTATGTGTTAAGCAAGTGGTTAAGTGGGGTGGGAACACTATTGTCACTAATTCTTCTAATTCATAAACAGCTGTCAGTACATCAGTAATTTATTTTTAGAAAACAGACTGATTATGAAATTAAAAAAATGCTTTGCAGAGTTCCCACTGTAAGAACCTGACCAGTATGCATGAGGATGTGGGTTTGATCCCTGGCCTCACTCAGTGGGTTAAGAATCTGGCATTGCCACAAGCTGTGGCACAGGTCACAGATGCAGCTCATATATGGTGCTTCCTTGGCTGTGGTGTAGGCCAGCAGCTGTAGCTCCAATTCAACCCATTCAATTCGAACTCCCATATGCCACAGGTGCAGCCTTAAAAAGCAAAACAAAAAAAAAGAGAAAGAAATGCTTTCCTAAATCTGAATGCTTCTGCTAACTTGTTATTGATAGTGTTGCTTCTTTTTATAGTATAGGAATTAAAAGAAGTCTTTTTAGGCAAAAGACAAGTTAAAAATAAAAACACCAATTTCAAATCCCCATTTTCTGAACATGTTCTTCCTACAAAGATTATTCAAATCATCTCTGCATTTCAGACTTGCATATTCCTTGACTTTGAAAATCATTCTGACAAGCCAGCATGTCAAACACCCCATTTAGCAGCATCACTAAGGACAATACCTCAGAAAGGGCTCTTATAATTTTCCAGTCCTCTCTTGCCAAGCCAGGAGGTGTCACTGCTACTTTAGTCTGCTGAGCTCGGCCCTCAGTATTGACGTAAGTAGCAGACTTCTCTGTGTAAGCAGCGCCAGGGAGAATAACGTCAGCCATAGGAGCTCCAACATCGCCATGATGTCCTATAAAAAGATGGAAAATGGCAAACCACATTTTAGCACAAAGCTGATTAGGTATTATACGTGAACAGAGTATAATATATATCCTTTCAAAATTCTATTTTTATAAGTGTTCTAAAAATTAAAACACAGGGAGTTCCCTTCATGGCACAGCAGAAACGAATCCGACTAGAATCGATAAGAATGTGGGTTCGATCCCTGGCCTTGCTTAGTGGGTTGAGGATCCCACATTGCTGTGGCTGTGGTATAGGCCGGCAGCTGTAGATATGATTTGACCCCTGCCCTGGGAACTTCCACATACTGTGAGTGCAGCCCTAAAAAGAAAAAAAAAATCTGGAGTTCCCGTTGTAGTGCAGTGGTTAACAAATCTGACTAGGAACCATGAGGTTTCGGGTTCGGTCCCTGACCTTGCTCAGTGGGTTAAGGATCCGGCATTGTCGTGAGCTGCGATGTAGGTTGCAGACGCGGCTCGGATCCCGCGCTGCTGTGGCTCTGGCGTAGGCTGGTGGCTACAGACCTGATTTGACCCCTAGCCTGGGAACCTCCATATGTCACGGGAGCAGCCCAAGAAATGGCAAAAAAAAAAAAGACAAAAAAAAGAAAAAAAATTAAAACATCAGTATTGAAGCATTTGGAATAAAAATTAAAGCCCATTTTGTCCACAGTTCAACTTCTTTACCAAAGAAAATTATTTTTAAAGCATTTGGTATGCGTCTTTCCAGATTAATTTTTGCAAATACACAGACATGCATAGCATGATGCACACACATATAATGGGCAACTAGGTGTATTATTTCTCTTTTAATGATTACAAAGTGGAAATGCTCAGATAAATGCTAGTGAAATTTGGTAAAGTCAAATAGTAGAGGAACAAAAAATGTATAAGAGAAACTATCACTCGTTAAGTTTCTTCCAACAAAAGTGTTGGAAGAAAAAAGAAACTTGAATCAAGTGAAAGGAAGCCATATAACAATATATAAAGCTTGATTTCATTTATGTACATGTCTGCATATATATAGAAACACGTATGGGGAGTTCCCGTTGTGGCTCAATGCAAATGATTATGACTACTATTCATGAAGATGCAGGTTTGATCCCTGGCCTTGCTCAGTGGGTTAAGGATCCAGCATTGCTGTGAGGTGAGGTGTAAGTTGTAGATGCAGTTCAGATCCCATGTTGCTGTGGCTGTGGTGTGGGCCAGCAGCTGTTGCTCCAATTTGACCCCCTAGCCTGGGAACTTCCATATGCTGTGGGTGCAGCACCAAAATGCCAAAAAAAGAGAAAAAGAAATATGTATGAAGTATGTGTATTTCAACCATCATCAATGATTATCTCTGGACGGAACTAGTACAGGATTTTTTTTTTTTTACTTTTTAGGGCTACACACGGCATATGGAAGCTCCCAGGCTAAGTAAGGGTCAAATCGGAGCTACAGGTGCCGGATCCTTAACCCACTGATCGAGGCCAGGGATTGAACTCGCATCTTCATGTTTACTAGTTGGATTTGCTTCCGCTGCACCTCAACAGGAACTCCAATGCTACAAGGAACAGCATTGTCGTGAGCTGTGGTGTAGGTCACAGATGAGGCTTGGATCCCGCGTTGCTATGGCTGTGGTGCAGGCCGGCAGCTGTAGCTCTGATTGGACCCCTAGCCTGGGAATCTCCATATGCTGCGGGTGCAACCCCCCCCCAAAAAAAAGAGTCAAACATAAAAAACCAAAGGAGTATTGCTAAATATAATTCATTATATGAACAAAGACTTCATGATTCCTTAACTCTTACACTGTTTATACAAAAGTGCTTTCCCTTGATTATATAATAATACTAAATATTTTTTGAAAAACTAAATTTAATGTTACATATTTTATAATTTAAATTACTGCTACTGGGGACACTTTGGTTTCTTCTTTGTTATTAAATAACGTGAGGTAGTAATTCCTTTTTTTTTTTTTTTAAATATATGACTGGAGTTCCTGTCACGGCTCAGTGATTAACAAATCTGACTAGGAACCATGAGGTTGCAGACATGGCTCGGATCCCATGCTGCTGTGGCTGTGGTGTAGGCTGGTGGCTATACAGATCCGACTCAACCCCTAGCCTGGGAACTTCCATATGCTGTGGAAGTGGCCCTAGAAATGGCAAAAAGACAATAAATTAAATAAATAAAATAAAATTATATGGCCATGCGCACAGAAAATGGACATTCCCAGACCAGGGAATGAACTCCAACCACAGCTGCAGCACACAGCATGGGGCCAGGGATCAAACCCACACCTTCGTAGTGACCCAAGCTACAGTAGTCAGATTCTTAACCCACTGTGCCGCAGCAGAATTCCTTAATATATTTTTTTTTTTTTGCTTTTTAGGAGGTTCTCAGTCTAGGGGTCGAATTGGAGCTACAGCTGCTGGTCTACACCACAGCCACAGCAACTCGGGATCCGAGCCACATCTGTGACCTACAATGCAGCTCACAGCAACACTGGATATTTAACCCACTGAGGCCAGGGATCAAACCCACATCCTCATGGATCCTAGTCAGGTTCATTAACCACTGAACTATGATGGCAACTCCATTAATAAATAAATATTTTAAAATCTTTGTGTGTATAGGGAAATTCTCAAATGCAAAATATTTAATCCACTAAATATACTGCCATACAGCTTCTTTTTTTTATTTTTTGGCCACTCTACAGCATATGGAGTTCCAGGGTCAGGGATCAGATTCAAGCCACAGTTGTGATGTAAGCTGCAGCTGCAGCAATGCCAGATCCTCAACCCACTGTACCAGGCTGGGGACTGAATCTGCGTCCCAGTTACGCCACAGCAGGAACTCCACCATGCAGTTTCTAATATACACAGTGTACTATTCTTTTCTGTTTCTAGTGTCATAGATGCTACTAACCTTGATAAATAATGAAACAATCCTTAGGCAAATCTTGTCGAGTGATACAACCTCCATCTGCTCCCAGGAGGAACAGCACTTTGGGAGGGTTCTTCCGAATTGCTTCTACCCCAGGTTTATAACCAAGGTCCAAAGCAGCTACTTGGCTTGCAATTCTGTAAAACAATTGTGAGTTTTAGCATTCCTGCTGTGTTTTCATTATAAAAAATTAAATGTGATTCTTGAAATGACAGTCTCTTTCCAATGCAAGAAAAAAAGACCTTCCCTCATCTTTTTCTACCCATTTAAAATAGATGTCAATACCAGAAACAGCAATCTTTCACTGTTTTAAGAGTGGCAGACAAAGAAACAAGATACTTAGCACACTATCTCTTCATGAAATAAAACTTAATGGAATAATTTTGGAAACTTTATGCCAACTGCAATTTCTTACGTTGATTTTTATTCAATACAGTTAAAAGGTTTTTTGTCTTTTTTTTTTTTAGGGCCACATTGTGGCATATGGAAGTTCTCAGGCTAGGGGTCAAATTGGAACTACAGCTGTCGGCCTACACACTGCAGCAATGCCAGATCCAAGCCAGGTCTGCAATGTACACCACAGCTCACAGCAATGCTGGAACCTTGACCCACTGAGCGAGGCCAGGGATTGAACCCATGCCCTCATGGATGCTAGCTGGGTTCATTACCACTGAGCCACAATGGAAACTCCCTCAATACAATAAGACTTGATAAGACAGAGTCATTAGAGAAAAATTAGATGATTCTGAAAATCAGAAGGGAAAATTTTATTTATTTATTTATCTTGCCATTTCTTTGGCAGCTCCTGCGGCATATTGAGGTCCCCAGGGTCAAATCAGAGCCATAGCTGCCGGCCTATGACAGAGCCACAGCATTGCGGGATTCTAGCTGGATCTGCAACCTACACATGTGGCATATGGAAATTCTCAGGCTAGGTAGGGGTCAAATCAGTGCCACAGCAACTCAGAATCTGAGCTGCTTCTGCAGCCTACACCACAGCTTTCGGCAATGCAATCTTTAACCCAATGAGTGGGGCCAGGGACTGAACGTGCATCCTCATGGATACTAGTCAAGTTTGTTACCACTGAGTCACAACGGGAACTCCCCCAAAAAAGTTTTAAGATATATTTTTCATGTTCTGAACAGGCACTAAAAGATACAGCCTAATAAACTACAGTAAATTTTCATGAGAAGTAAATCTTAGGTAAGAATGAAATGAAATAAATTAAAAAAAAGGTTAATCAATTAAAAATTACAAAGGTATCAGTGCTCTCCATAATGAAAACTCACAGATAATAGAAGATAATATAAGAAATTCTCTCTAAACACAGAGAACAAATGAGAAAAATTATGAGAGAAAATGTAAGAGATGAAAGTCAAAGACCAACCAATGCATAATATAAAGAAGCTTCTTCTTTTTTGGTCTTTTTAGGGCCACACCCATGACATATGAAGTTCCCAGGCTAGGGGTCAAAGCTGAGCTGCAGCTGCCAGCCTACACTACAGCCACAGCAATGCCAGATCTGAGCCGCATCTGTGACCTACACCACAGCTCATGGAAATGCTGGATGCTTAACCCACTGAGCAAGGACAGGGATTGAACCTGAATCCTCATGGATACTAGTTGGGTTCATTAGCCTTGAGCCAGAAGGGAACTGCCCAGAAGCTTCCTTATGAGAGCAAATAACAATGTGAAAGTAAACCAAATGGCTTTTTCTGAACTTACAAGAAAAAGCCAAATTGAAAATTTCAATTTGAGGAAGTTCCTGTGTGGCAGAGAGGCACAGTTAATCTTTTAATCAGCAATGCTGCAGCTATCGCAGAGGTTGCAAATGGGGAACAGAGGTGATCCTCAGCCCTGAAACTTCCATGTGCTGCAGCTATGGCCAAAAAAAAAACCTTTTAATTTGAAAATGGAGAGTTCTATTATTCCTAGGCAAAGGTAATGTCAAATGAATGTCATCCAATTATATTCTAAAAGAATTTTTGTTTTTCCTTTCTTGGCCGCCCCGCTGCATGTGGATTTCCTGCGCCAAGGATCAGATCCAAGCCATAGCTGCCACCTAAGCCACAGCTGCTGCAATGCCAGACCCTTAACCCATCGTGCCTGCTGGGTGTTGAAACTTGCGTCTCAGCACTCCCAAGCCGTGGGTCTTGCTGCAACACATTGGGAAATCCAGAGTTTTTTTAACATCAAGAATAAGGAATCTGGAGTTCCCAACATGGATTAGCGGTAATGAATGGGACTAGTTTCCATGAGGACACAGGTTTGATCCCTGGCCTCAAACAGTGGGTTAAGGATTTGGTGTTGCTGTGAGCTGTGGTGTAGGCAAGCAGCTATAGCTCCATTTGACCCCTAGCCTGAGAACTTCCATATGCCAAGGGTATGGCTGTAAAAAGAAAGAAAGAAAGAAAGAAAAAAAAGAAGAAGAAGGAATCCAGGAGTGCCTGTGTGGCTCAGCAAGTTAAGTATCTGGCATTGTCACTGCAGCAGCTCAGGCCACTGCTGTGGCATGGGTTCAATCCCTACTCTTTTATGTGCTGTGGGCACAGCCAAAAAAAAAAAAAAAAGAAAAAAGAAAAAGAAAAAAGAATATATCCAAAGGATAACAAGCAGACAAAAACACACACATATCTAAAATCAAGTTATCATCAGACAAAACTCAGATTAGATGAAATCTCTCTAAAATAACAAAGGAATGGTGAAAAAAAATACTGAGTGTTAAAGGAAAAAAGTCTGTGATCTTTGGATCTAGCCATGTGGTTATTTGTGAGAAGGAACCAGAACACACTGTCAGTCATTCAGGAATATTTTTAAAAAGTTATTAAGTACTCATTCAGGAAAAAACAAAAACAAAATTGCCCCGCCCAAAAACTGTATTAACAAAGGCATGGATTCAAAAGTGAATTAAACATAAGAAAATACCTAGTTGTATAAAAAAAACTATTAATTTTTTTGGCTGCACTTGCAGCCTGCAAAAGTTCCAGGGCCATGGGGCTGAACCCAAGCCACATCAGTGACAATGCCCATCCTTAATCTGCTGAACCACCAGGGATCCCCTAGTCTTTTTTCTATTCTAAAAATTCTAAAATTCTAAAAGGTGTGGCTAGAAAGCATCTAGAGATAGTCTATACAAATAACCTTTTTTTTTTTCTAATTTTTAATTTTTGCTTTTTAGGGCTGCACCCTCGGCATACGGAAGCTTCCCGGTCTAGGGGTCAAATCAAGCTACAGCTGCCAGCCTATGCTACAGCCACAGCAATGCAGGATCCTTAATCCACTAAGCAAGGCCAGGGATTGAACCCATGTCCTCATGGATCCTAGTCAGGTTTGCTACCACTGAGCCACAACAGGAACTCCAAGAACATGTTGATTTTTTTTTTTTTTTGGCCACACCCATGGCATGTGGAAGTTCTCACGCCAGGGATCCAACCCTTAGTTGCAGCATGTGCTGGATCCTCAACCCACTGCATCACACAGGAACTTTCCAAATAAACTTTTAAGAAATGTTTATATGATGATCTATAATGCCAAATTAAACCAAAAAGTGGGGCAATATGACACTGAAATCGGTGTTTAAGATGCATCTGAGGAGTTCCCGTCGTGGCGCAGTAGTTAACGAATCCGACTAGGAACCATGAGGTTGCGGGTTCGGTCCCTGCCCTTGCTCAGTGGGTTAATGATCCGGCGTTGCCGCGAGCTGTGGTGTAGGTTGCAGACTCGGCTCGGGTCCCGCGTTGCTGTGGCTCTGGCGTAGGCTGGTGGCTACAGCTCCGATTCAACCCCTAGCCTGGGAACCTCCATATGCCGTGGGAGCGGCCCAAGAAATAGCAACAACAACAACAACAAAAAAGACAAAAGACAAAAAAAAAAAAAAAGATGCATCTGAGGAGTTCCCTTGTGGTACAGCAGGTTAAGGATTTGGTGTTGTCACTACAGCAGTTCAGTTCACTGCTATAGCACAGGTTCAATCCCTGGCCTAGGAACTTTCCATACTGTGAGCACAGTAACCACTTACATCCCCTACCAAGAAAAGAATGCATTTGAATATTCTTAATTTTTTTTTTTTTGGTCTTTTTAGGGCTGCATCTGTGGCACATGGAGCTTTCCAGGCTAGGGGTAGAATTGGAGCTGTAGCTGCTGGTCTACACCTCAGCCATAGCAACTTGGGATCCGAGCCATGTCTTCGATCTACACCATAGCTCAAGGCAACTCCAGAGCCTTAACCCACTGAGCAAGGCCAGGGATCGAACCCGCATATTAGTCGAGTTCGTTAACCAGAGCCATGATGGGAATTCCTGAATATTTTTAAATTTAAAAAATTTGCCTGTAATACTTAACCTCAATCTTTAAACAAATTTGAAGATTTGAAAAATAATACTTAAGGTGGGCAGGAATATGGAAAACGGAAGACTCATTCACTAATGTAAAGTTAGTACAACATTTCTAATATTAATTGGAAATAGGCACTAAAAGCCTCAGAAATATTTATTCCATTCACGCCAATAGTTTTACTTTTAGAAATCTACCTTAAAGAAATAAAGTTCAGAGATATCTGCATATCAGTGAATTACTTATAAATATACACTAGCACCAATTTACATGTTAACAAGAAGGAAACACTAAAATATTATATATATTCATAATATTAAATAGTCATTAGAGTTTCTATTCACTAGAGGAAATTTTTGTCTTTTTTTTTTTTTTTGGCTTTTCTAGGGCTTGCTCCCATGGCACATGGAGGTTCCCAGGCTGATCAGAGCTGTAGCCTCTGGCCTCTGCCAGAGCCACAGCAATGCGGGATCCAAGCGGCATCTGTGACCTATACCACAGCTCACGGCAGTGCCGGATCCTTAACCCAACAAGCAACCTCATGGTTCCTAGTTGGATTTGTTAACTACTGAGCCACGATGGGAATTCCCACTGGAGGAAATTTTATCTGGTAATGAAATCAATCAAAATCAAGACATAAAAGTGTATACACAAGTATGACTTCAACTATGTAACCAAAAAAATATTTACACATATACAAAAAAAAACCCCAAAAAACCAGAAGAAAGTGAACAGGAGTTCCAGTCGTGGCTCAGCGGTTAGCGAATCTGACTAGCATCCATGAGGACTCAGGTTCGATCCCTGGCCTTGCTCAGTGGGTTAAGGATCCGGCATTGTCATGAGCTTTGGTATAGGTTGCAGACACAGCTTAGATCCCGAGTTTTTGTGGCAGTGGCATAGGCCGGTGGCTTCAGCTCCAATTGGACCCCTAACCCGAGAGCTTCCATATGCCTCGGGTGGCCTAAAAAGACAAAAAAAAAAAAAGTACACAAAAACAGGAATAGTAATTACCCACAGACTATGAACTATGGATAATTTCCATTTTCATATACTTTCTTTTCTTTCCAACTTTTCTAAAATAAATCTGCATTGTTAATATTGTCACAGAAAAACCTCATTTCAGGTGAGTTCTCATGTTAGCTTAAAGTCAGAGGACTTACTGCAATTTTTGAATCAAGGTTTATCAATATGATATAGATTTTCAAGATTTTCTTAGCACTTGCTGCTATTTGGATATTTAAAAAATTTTTAGAAAAATTTTACAGCCACACCCACAGCATGTGAAAGTCTCCAGGCCAGGGACTAAATCCTAAGACACAGCTGTGACCTATGCGGCAGCTACAACAATGTCAGATCCTTTAACCCAGTGCACCAGGGTTAAAGGATTGAACCTGCATCTCTGAAGCAATCCAAGGTGCTGCAGTCAGATTCTTTTTGTTTTGTTTTTTGCTTTTTAAGGTGGCACTTGGGGCATATCAAAGTTCCCAAGCCAGGCGTTGAATCAGAACCGCAATTGCTGGCCTAGGCCACAGCCACAGCAATGGCAGATCTGAGCCTCATCTGCAACCTACACCACAGCTCACAGCAATGCCAAATTCTTAACCCACCGAGCAGGGCCAGGGATTGAACCTACATCCTCATGGATACTAGTTAGATTCATTACCGCTGAGCCACAACAGGAACTCCTGCAATCGATTCTTAACCCACTGTGCCACAGAGGGAACTCCTTGATTTTTTTTTTTTTTGGGTCTTTTTAGGGCCACGCCAGTGGCATATGTAGGTTCCCAGGCTAGGGGTCCAATGTGAGCTGTAGCTTCTGGCCTACGCCACAGTCACAGCAATGCCAGATCTGAGCTGCATCTGTGACCTACACCGCAGCTCACAGCAACACCAGATTCTTAACCCACTGAATGAGGCCAGGGATCAAACCTGTGTCCTCAAGGCTATTAGTTGGGTTTGTTAACCACTGAGCCACAATGGGAACTCCCTCCTTGATTTTTTCTTTTTTTTTTGTCTTTTGTCTTTTTAGGGCCGCACCTGCAGCATATGGAGGTTCGAGGTTCCCAGGCTAGGGGTCGAATCGGAGCTGTGGCCGCAGGCCTATACCAAAGCCACAGCAATGCAGGATCCAAGCCGAGTCTGCGACCTACACCACAGCTCATGGCAATGCCGGATCCTTAACCCACTGAGCAAGGCCAGGGATCGAACTCGTGACCTCATGGTTCCTAGTCGGATTCGTTAACCACTGAGCCACGACAGGAACTCCCCTCCTTGATATTTTTATTATTTATTATCTTGGGCTCTTTTCACACAAAATAAAAGTTTCTATTTCATATCTGCCACGGAGATAATGTTGGTAAATATTAAGTTATCTGTAAATCTAAATGTGATCTTGTAATAGGAACACATATACACAAAATTATAGACTACAAAACAACTACTCAACATACCTGTGAAGGATATTCATAACTTTCCAATCACCAGTAACACCACTACTCAGCCGAATGTTTTGAGCAATGTTGGAAACCGCTGCAAGAATTGCTGTCCCATCACTTCTCTGGAGTGCAGAACTGCCTAAGACCACCATTGGTTTTTTAGCTTCTTTCAGAATCTATTTAAACAAAGGAAGTTTGATTTAAAAGACTATACCTAACCAAATTTGCATCTATACAATGCTGTCCAAAGTTTTAGTTCTAACATGAATCTCTTGATCTCTTAGTCAACATATGTGCATATGTATAGCTGGACCCACTCATAAACATCTTGCCAATCTACTATGAAATGGCTAAACAAATATCAGATAAAACAGATTTTCAAAAAGGAAGCACTGGGAATGAAAACCCTAGCCAAACATCCTTTGTCAGAATGACTATGGGTAGGTCCCAGGAAAACTGGGGAATGTCCACATAGAGGTCCGGATGCTACTGCCTTCCATCTTCTCTCAATGCCCTGGACAGGAAGGAGGAGGCAGAGAAAGCAATGACCACTAAGTCACAGAGCAGAAAACCTAAAACCTTAAGGGCTTTGCTCTAAACCATAGTAACTACCTGAACACCCAAAACTGAGAGGGAATGCTTCTCAAGTGCTAAAGAAACTAAAGATAGGGTAGAGGTTGGAAAAACCAGAAGTAAAGCTGTAGACTACAATAGTTCACTTTTCTGCCCATCTTTTGGGTCATTCTTCAATAAACAGCTAGCCCAGTCAATGAAATCAACATGAGAACTACATCTAGACACAAACAAAAGAACATTCATTTATCACAAGAGGAATTTCCTGAGGAAATGTGAAGGTTTCAATAGCCTCAAAAAAATTAGAAACAGTTTTCAGTAGCCTCAAAGAAAATGAAAAAAAACAGTTCTTTATCTAAAAAGAGCTCAGAGAAGTAAAATAGAGTATTATATACTAGGACATTCTCATTAGACAATCCAGGAAAGTACTAGAAGAGAAACAAAGTAGAGATGAACCTCATTCCAGAAACAATGAAAAACAAAATTAAACATTAACACAAACTGAAAAAGAACAGAACAAAGGAAAAAATGACAGAAGAGATAGAAGAGGGGATTCAATATCTATCTGCACTGTTGAGAGGTCCTAACAAAAGAGGAAGAACTAATTAATAAGACAATACATTTAAACCTATTGTAGAAGAAAACTTTCCTCAAGAACACTCATCACCTTCTGGGAACGGGGAGGGATCCTCTTCAAGAGATTTTTTAAAAGCGGGTTTTTTTTGTCTTTTTAGGGCTGCACCTGAGGTATATGGATATTCCCAGGCTAGGGGTCCAATTAGAGCTACAGCCACCAGCCTACACTACAGCCACAGCAATGTGGGATCCAAGCCTGTCTGCCACCTACACCACAGCTCATGGCAACACTGGATCCTTAACCCACTGAGCGAGGCCAGGGACTGAACCTGAATCCTCATTGATATGAGCCAGATTTGTTTCCGCTGAGCCATGACAGGAACTCCTAAAAAGTACTTTTGATCAAATAATACTGATGGTTTTAAAACATCAAACAAAGCAGTCTGATTTGGCTGCTTTGTCCCTTTGCACTTGACTTTCTGCTTGCCTACAGCTGAAGCAGTGAGTGAAGCAACCATCCTGGAACCATGAGGAGGCTCATACACAACCACATGTGAGTGAGCAAATGCACTAAGGTTAAAAAAGCAGAAAGGCGGGCTCCCGCCTTGATGATATCCTTGGACAACAGCACTATCTGCCAAACTGCCTACCTTCTGAACCATGTTGTGTGAGTAATAGGAACCCTTTACATCCTTTAAACAATCACCAGCCCACCACACACCTACACACCCTAAAATAAAGAGAATCTTGGATCTTCAAACAAAAAGGTACAGCATGAAAAAAATGGTAGAGAACCCTCACCATTAAGACACATTCTGGTGAAATTACTAAATTTTAAGGATAAAAAATCAAGTGTAAAGGAGTTCCCGTAATGGCGCAGTGGTTAACGAATCCGATTAGGAACCATGAGGTTGCGGGTTCGGTCCCTGCCCTTGCTCAGTGGGTTAATGATCTGGCGTTGCCGTGAGCTGTGGTATAGGTTGCAGACGCGGCTCGGATCCCCTGCTGCTGTGGCTCTGACGTAGGCTGGTGGCTACAGCTCCGACTCGACCCCTAGCCTGGGAACCTCCATATGCCGCGGGAGTGGCCCAAGAAATAGCAAAAAGACAAAAAAAAAAAAGAATCAAGTGTAAGGAGTTCCCTGGTGGCCTCGCATTAAGGATTTGGCATTGTCATTGCTGTGGCTCGGGTTTGATCCCTGGCCTGGGACTTCTCCATGCCGATGGCACTGTCCAAAAAGAAAGATCAAGTATGAAATACTCTTTTTTTTTTTTCCCTTAGGGCTGTACGTGGTGTCATATGGAAATTCACAGGATAGGGGTCAAATCGGAGCCATAGCTGCCAGCTTATGCCACCGCCACAGCAATGCCAGATCTGAGCTGAGTCTGCAACCTACACCACAGCTCATGGCAACCATCGGATCCTTAACCCACTGAGCGAGGCCAGGGATTGAACTCGCATTCTCTTGGATACTAGTCAGATTTATTTCCGCTGCACTATGATGAGAACGCCTGATGTAACTTTTTTTTTGTTGTATTTTTGTTTTTGGCCACATCTGCAGCATGCAGAATTTCCTGGGCCAGGGATGGAACCTGAGCTGCAGCTGTGAGTAAACCACAGCAGTGATGCCAGATCCTTAACCCAAGGGGCCAACTGAATTATATCAATTTAAAAATATCGGAGTTCCCGTCGTGGCGCAGTGGTTAACGAATCCGACTAGGAACCATGAGGTTGCGGGTTCAGTCCCTGCCCTTGCTCAGTGGGTTAACGATCTGGTGTTGCCGTGAGCTGTGGTGTAGGTTGCAGACGCGGCTCGGATCCCGTGCTGCTGTGGCTCTGGCGTAGGCCGGTGGCTACAGCTCCGATTCGACCCCTAGCCTGGGAACCTCCATGTGCCGCGGGAGCGGCCCAAGAAATAGCAACAACAACAACAACAACAACAACAAAATATCTAGACATTAGGCTTCTCCAGAGTAACAAAAGGCACTGTCTGTAAAGTTCAGAGGAAAAAGAAGTATAGCCCTAGAACTTAACATCTTGCCAAGGCTCTCTTTAGGAATAAAATGAACATTCTCAAGCAAGGAAGAACTCAAGGAATGTTGCACCTACATCTCTGGGCGGGGGTGGGGGGGGGGAAGAACAAAAAACCACTCTAGACTTCAGATGGCAATGAAAGGAATATAAATAAGAACTCAGTAATGAAAAAGTCATGTAAAAGGACTAGTGAAAAATGTTCTTAGGAATAGTAACTCTTGCTGTAAAGAAAGAGTTCATTCAAGTTTAGTTTAATTCTTTCAGTTTCACTTCATTTTCTTTTCTGATAACTTTGAGTAAAATTAAACTCTGATAAATAAAAACGTGAAGTGTGATTTTGTTTTTGTTTACCTATCCATCCATCTTGCTTTATCTGTGAATAGGAAAATGACTAAGAGATGTTTCATCTATACTTATTTGAGGTAGTAAGATTTTTGGATACTGTTTACTTTCTTATATACTAGTCTCTAGATTTTTTAAATAGCAATCACTGTTGTGTTACTATAAAAATAATAATTTTAAAAATAATACTTAAAAATCAACAACAGTAGATACATATAACTTAAGAGCACCTGGCTGAAGGGATGGTTACCCGAAGCAATGTCTTGAAGAATTTTGGGAGAATCTCCCAGATGGTCATATCTGTACGTGAGATCCACTGGGCTGCCTACAAGAGCCACTTTTAAGTCATTATGAAGCCAGCTGAAATTAAAAAAGCAAGTTTTTAGAGCTAAGTCACTGAGTCAGCATAGTTATTGGTCTTACCAATTAAGTGCTACATCTATTTAAATTACGAAATTTTAAAAAACACTAAAGCCCTCCCAGAACATTTAACAGATGTTACTGTGTACCTTACAAAAAACAGTGATGTAAAAATACAGGCATACCTCAGAGATATTGTGGGTTCAGTTCCAAACTACCACAGTAAAGTGAGTATTCCAATAAAGCAATTCACATGAATTTTTTGGCTTCTCAGTGCATATAAAAGTTAGGTTTATATTGTACTGCAGTCTATTAAGTATACAAAAGCATTACGTAAAACAAACAAACAAAAAAACCCCACAACAATATACACGCCTTAATTAAAAAATACTTCACTGCTAAGGAATGCCCTGGTGACCTCTCAGTTAAGAACTCAGAACTCAGGGTTGTCACTTCTGTGATTTGGGTTTGATCCCTGGCCTGGGAACTTCCACAAGAAGAAAAAAAGAAAAAGGAAAACAAACAAAAAAAGGCTTTACTGCTAAAAAAATGCTAACCATCATATGAATCTTTGGCAAGTTGAAATCTTTTTGCTGGTAGAAAATCTTGCCTCAATGTCGATAAACTGATGAATGATCAGGGTAGTAGCTGCTGAAGACTGGGGTAGTTGTGGCAATTTCTTAAAAGGAGACAATAATGAAGTCTGCTGCATCGATTAACTTCCTTTCATGAACAATTTCTCTGCAGCATGGAGTGCTATTTGATAGCATTTTATCCACAGTAAAAATTCTTTCGAAACTGGAAGTAAATCATCTCATATCCGCTGTTGCTTTAACAACCAAGTTTATAAAATATTCTAAATCCATTGTTGTAATTTCAACAATTTACAGAATCTTCACCAAAAGCAGGTTCTATTTCAAGAAGCCACTTTCTTTGCTTATCCATAAGAAGCAACCCCTCATCCATTAGTTTTATCATGAGGTTGCAGTGATTCAATCTCATCTTTAGGCTCTACATCTCAATTTCCACCACATCCACAATTACTTCCTCCACTGAAGTCTTGAGCTCTTAGGGCTGGAATCAACTTCTTCCAAACTTCTTTTCAGCGCTGACATCCTGACCTCTTCCAATGACTCACATGTTCTTAATCACATTGAGAATGGTGGGTGTTTTCCAATTTATTTTGCCTAGATCCATTAGCAGAATCACTACCTATGGCAGCAGCTACAGCCTTATAAAGTGTATTTCTTAAATAGTGACGTGAAAATTGAATCACTCCTTGATCCATGAGCTGAAGAATGGATGATGTGTTAGCAGGCACAAAGCAACATTAATCTTATTGCAATCTCCTTCAGAGCTTTTGTTTTTTGGGTGATCAAGTGTTATTATCAATTAGCAGTAGTATTTTGAAAGGAATCTTTTTTTTTCCTGAGCAGTAGGTCTCAACAATGGACTTAAAATATTCAGTAAACCATGTTACAGATATGTTGTCATCGAGGCTTTGTCGTTCCATTGATCGAGTATAGGCAGAACAGAGTTAGCATAATTCTTAAGGGCCCTAGGATTTTCAGAATGGTAAATTAAGCACTTCAACTTAAAGTTACCACCAGCTGCATTAGCCCCGAAAATAGCCTGTCCTTTGAAGCTCTGAAGCCAGGCACTGACTTCTCCTCCCTAGCTATGAGAGTCCTAGATGGCACGTTTTTCCAATATGAGGCTCTTTTGTCTACACTGAAAATCTGTTCAGTGTAGCCCCTTCATTAATCATCTTAGCTAGATCTTCCGGATGACTTCTAAGTACGCACTTGCTTCACCTTGCACCTTTATGTTATGTTAAGACTTCTCTCTAAGTCTTATGAACCAACCTCTGCTGGCTTCAGCTTTTCTTCTGAAGCTTCCTCACCTCTTTCAGCCTGCAGAACTGAAGAGAGTTAGGATCTTGCTCTGGATTAGGCTTTGCCTTGAGGGAATGTTGTGGCTGCTGTGATCTCCTATACAGAATATTCAAACTTTCTCTGTATCAACAATAAGGCTGTTTTGCTTTCTTATCATTCTTTTTTAAAAATTTTATTTTTCTTCTGTCTTTTGAGGGCCGCACCCGCAGCATATTGAGTTTCCCATATTGGCTAGAAGTCCAATAGGAGCTGTAGCCACCATCCTATACCACAGCCACAGCAATGCCAGATCTGAGCCACATCTGTGACCTACACCACAGCTCACAGCAACACCGGATCCTTAACCCACCAATCAAGGCCAGGGATAGAACCTGCATCCTCAGAGATGCCAGTCAGGTACGCTAATGGCTGAGCCATGACAGGAACTCCTTGTTCTTGTGCTCATTAGAGTGGTACTTTTAATTTCCTTCAATAATTTATACTTTGCACTCACAACCTGGCTAACAGGCACAAGAGGTCTCTTTCAGCCTATCTCAGTTTTCAACATGCCTCCTTCAGTAAGTTTAATCATTGCTAGCTTTTGATTTAAAGAGAATACTCCATTTACTTGAAAGCTTAGAAGCCTATCAATATTGTTATATTGAAGGAGTTCCTGCTGTGGTGCAGTGGGCTAAGAACCTGACTGCACTGGCTCAGGTCACTGCAGAGGTGTGGGTTTGATCCCCAGCCTGGCACAGTAGGTTAAAGGATCCGGCATTCCTGCAGCTGTGGCTCAGAGTCAATCCCTGGCCCAGGAATATGCATATGCTGAGGGTGTGGCCGTAAAATTTAAAAATACTGTTGTGTCTCAGGGAACAGGGAGACCCAAGAAGGGGAGAGAGGGAGGAGTGGCCAGTTGGCAGCACAGTCAGAACACACCAGCATTCATCAGTTAAGTTCACCATTCTTATATGGATGTGGTTTGTGGTGTCTCCAAATAATTATAATAGTAACATCAAAGATCACTGATTACAAATCACTGTAGCAAATAATAATGAAAAAATATCAAATATTTTGAGAATTACCAAAATAAGACACAGATACAAAGTGAGTAAATGCTGTTGGAAAATGGTGCCAACAGACTTACTTAACACACGGCTGCCACAAACGTTAAATTTGCAAAAAACACAGTATTTGCCTGTAAATACCAAGGTGTGCCTGTAAATACCAAGGCAATCCAATGAATTAATTTGCTATGTAAGAGTTCTAACTCTAAGCTAGCTATTAACAAAGACTTTAATAAAACTAAAATTTTTACTTTTTTATTTTTTGCTTTTTATAGCTGTACCTGTGGCATATGTAGGTCCCCAGGCTAGGGGCCAAATTGGAGCTACAGCTGCTGGCCTACACCACAGCCACAGCAACACCTGATCTGAGCCACATCTGTGACCTACACCACAGCTCACGGCAACACCAGATCCCCAACCCACAGTGAGTGAGGCCTCATGGATACTGGTTGGATTGTTTCCTCTGCACCACAATGGGAACTCCCAAGACTTTAATTTTAGAATAAATGATCTAGAGTTTTAATTTTGCCATATCTACAAAGCAGAGTAAATTATCTCCTAACTATCCATTAAGGCCATTTAAATCAAGTTCATAAAAACAAACTACATCAGGACTTTCGCATGCTGTGGGTGCAGCAAAAAAAAAAAAATTTAAAAACTCTACATCATACATATCTATTCTCTCTGACAGAGAAGTACGGATCTAGCTCCTCCAAAAATAGTTTTAAATGTAGTGACCATATATTCTTGTTTGTCTGAGACAGTGGTGATTTTTACTTGTCATTCTGGAATAATTAACAATTCCCCTTTTACTCTTAGCAGTGTCCCAGTTTAGACAATCAATTATATGGTCAACTTTTTCATAAGTCCTTTAAGATATAAAAAGATGTCAAGGTATTTTACAAAATAACTTTCCCATACTTCTCAAAAAAATTTCAAAAAAAGAGACTGAAGAGTCATGACACTAATTTCAATGTGTAATTCCAGACTGGATCCTGGTCAGGAAGAAATTATTATATAAGAAATTATGGAAAAATCAGTGAAATCTGAATAAACTGAGGATTAGATAATACTATATCAACATTAAATTCTCTCTTTTTTTCAGTGCCCCACCTAAGGTATATGGACAACCCCAGGCTAGGGGTCGAATTGGAGCTACACTGCTATAGCTCATGGATACTAATTGGATTTGTTTCCACTGTGCCACAAGGGGAACTTCCAATATTAAATTCCCTTTTTTTTTTTTTTGTCTTTTTGCCATTTCTTGGGCAGCTTCCATGGCATGTGGAGGTTCCCAGGCTAGGGGTCAAATCGGAGCTACAGCCGCTGGCCTACGCCAGAGCCACAGCAACGCAGGATCTTGAGCTGCTTCTGTGACCTACACCCAGCTCACGGCAACGCCATATCCTTAACCCACTGAGCAAGGGCAGGGATCGAACCCGAAACCTCATGGTTCCTAGTCAGATTCGTTAACCACTGAGCCACAACAGGAACTCCCCAATACTAAATTCTTGATTAAACAGAGAATCACATTTTTAAATAATGTCCCTTGTTCTTAGGAAATCCACACAGGAGTACTTAGTATGGGATAAAAAGGGCACCATGTCAACATTTTTCTTTCTTTCTTTTTTTTTCGGCTGTGCCCGTGGCACACGGGAGTTCCCCGACCAGGGATCAATCCCGGCCAAAGCAGTGACCCAAGCCTCTGCAGTGACAATGCCAGATACTTAACCCACTGAGCCAAAGAGAACTCCAACAACTTACTTTCAAATGATTATATTTATGCCAATATACACATGGAGAGAGAATAATAAAAAATATATAAAGTATTAACACCGATTAATCTGAGTGAATATTACCCAAAAGTGGGTATACGAAGACCATTTC